>NW_006408715.1:5236523-5251815 GCF_000296735.1 Chrysochloris asiatica | reverse complement strand
CATGCCTGCTCGTGTATTCCCTTTGAGTTTCAGTCTTGTGAGGGGGTTTGCCATGGGGGACTTGATTGCTTGACTTGATGGTTTCCTAGTGAACAACTTGCTTATTCTTGTAGTAGCCAATCAGACTTGAGTTATTGTTTTTGCTTTTTCCTTCTGGTCTTTATTTCAAGAAGTATCTTCTATTCTTCTAGCTGATCCAGGTTGGTCTGCTTGTTTTTTCAAGTGGAAATTTCCTACCTCAGAAGATTCTGGACCATCACATACACTTTTATTCTCTTTCCTTCCTATATCTTTACAGGATATAAAAACTGAACTTCATCCCTAGGTAATACTTAAGAAGTTGACATTTGGTTATGTGTGGCCATTTTTACACTACAAAGTTTTATTGGAGAGTTTTATAAAAGTATCAGCCATTGTAATTAAAATGTATACAGTGAACCATATCTTTCCACCAGAAATGTACCATCCAAAAATGGTACTAAGGAACTCTGATGCAGACTAGCCCTCAATGTTGGCATGATCCTATAGCATCTCAAATACTGGCAATGGAGACTCTCGGAGTTAAAAACATTGGTAATAGGCAACTTATTTGTTTAAATTAGCAGCTAATGCTGGCTCCATATTTTCTTCCCTTATTCTCAGCAGGCCACATAATCAGCATGACTGGCTGTTCAGGCTTCCCAGATGATCCAGTGCAACAGAGTCCATGATGGATGGATCAGGTTGGGACTATGTCATGCTTTTACTACCAGGATTTTATTCAACACACCACACATTCAAATCAGTGCTATAACCAATATAATACAAAAGAGGCCAACACAATTTTAAAAACATTTTTTAATAAACTGAAATCCAATTGGAATCCTCATGTGGCACTGTAGGATAAGCACCCACCAGCAGCTCCTTGGTAACCCTACCCAGGGTTATTTTGCATTGAAACCTACTCAATGACGCATAACAACAACAACAAAATTAAATTATGCGTTTCCCCAGCAAATATACTAGTAAATACTATCAGAATTTTTACACTTTTGAAGAACTTTAAGGCTCATAGGAAACACCTATCTTTCTGGAACATGAAGTAATGCCTTTAAATGAAGCAATTCCCAATTCATTATTATCCAATCATCTTACAATGCAAGGGTTTGAAAACAAAACTCACCCAGTTTAAAAGCCAAAGATATTTTAAGACACTGACATCTAAAATGAATTCCTAATTACTAAACTCAGTTATTTAAGTGAAATATGCATCACCTAGTAGAAACCTCATTATCTTCAGATGATCAGAAGGGAATCATCTTCTTTCTAAAAGCAATAAGTGAATATAAACTAACCTTTGAATTGTATATGAATGTAAGGTATTGAGCTTTGAAACTGTATTGAGCTTTGAAACTATCTAACTTTATTTTATTTGGTCAACATCTGTGTATCAAGTTTGATTGAACATCTCATATTTGGATATATTTATTATAATTAAAGCAAAATAAAATTATCTGTTGACAAGGTATTCATATTATGAACATTTGACCAAAATAAGTCAAATCCACAATGGGGAGATTTGCACCAAAAGGAATTGTAGTCCCAATATTTCCATGTGACTCTTACTTTCTTTTCATGTCTTTTTACTTCATTGAGGATCATATCTAAATGATATTATCAGAATAGGCATCTGTCCTTAGTAATTTTAAGGAAAACCAGTGATTTCAAGAATCTCAAAGCATCATAAATTCTGACAATTTGTTGTTTAGTGCTGATTCTGAGTCATAGAGACCCTGTATAGCATTTCTGAGGAGCAGCTGGTAGGTTTGAACTGCCAACCTTGTGATTCAAAATCCAGTGCTAATCCTACAATGCCACACCAGGAGTCCACCTTCTGACTAGAGCCATGAAAATGTTGAGAAAGTGTTCTTGTCCCAACTCTAAGCCTAGAAAGTTGGAATGAGCAAGAGGAAAAATAGTCTTCAAGGTCACTCAAAGTTAGTGAGCAATACTTGAAATCTAGTACTCCTGGCACCTACTCTGCAATTGGAACCAGTGTCCCATTTCGCTTATCTCTTTCTGATCTGCCTAATGAGCAGCTGTCGAGCATTAAGCAAAATCATCCCATTCCTCTCCAGCTAAAAATACATTGTATGTGCCAACATTCAGAAAGGACACAAAGGAGATGATGTGCCGTTTTCTGTGTCCAGGTGCTTTATTCAGCTCCTGATCTTTATTTAGTTCTTGACACATTCCAATAGTCATCATGTTTGCTGACACTTCGTGACAGCCTAGAGTCACTGTTGCTGGGAGTGGTTGCAGAAGCTCACTCCACAATCATGAGTGGAGGGAAGAGATGTGTCATCAGGGATAAGAAGTCGCTAGAGAACTGGTATCTGAATAAGATGATGTCTTTGGTGACAGGAACACACTTTATCATTGTGGGATTTTTTTTGTTGTTATTATTTCCCTAGAAAATTCTGAAAAGCATATTGAATCACTATAATGTTTATTTTATAGAAAAAAAGTGCCCCCATTTAAACTCACTCTCATCTTTTATCTTCTATTTAGCAGTAGGTTCGACACTCAATTCAACTAATCAATAAACTGTAATTCTTAAAAATAGATAAAAGTTTTATCCAAATATTTTTAAAGTGAAATTAAAATAGTTGACTTAATAATCATATTATATTTCATATATTAATAATACATCTTTGAGTTTATTATCCAAGTACTTTATACATTTCTCTTTATATACAGATATGTTGTTGTTAAGTGCCATCAAGTAGGTTCTGATCCAGAGTGACCCTGAATAGGGTTTCCGAAGAGTGGCTGGTGGGTTGAACCTCTGACCTTGCAGTTCAAACTGACTTTGCAGTCCAGCGCATTAAACCACAGCACCACACCAGGACTCCTTATTTATAGATACACATTGAAGATGTTCCAAAGTTGATTATGGAGATGATTATACAAGTCAGTGAATTTACTAAGAAAACACTGATTTGTGCACTCCTAAAGGATTAAATTTATTCTAAGTGAATTGTATTTCAACTAAAAGTCTGACAAAAAAGATAAGTAACCTGGGGGGCGGGGAATGTTCAGGCTTCATGACATCTAAGTGTACTTATGTAGCTTTGTCTACATACCATAAAGGTAATGAAATATCAAGTATGATAAACACTCAACCTCAAGTTCTGCTTGAATTACAAGGTCGGTGGTTTAAACTCACCAGCGCTTTTCAGAAACCCTATACAGGGTTGCTATGAGTCAGAACCAACTGGACAGCACTTAACAGCAATAAGAAACTTATTATATATTAAAGTTACATGTTACTTTTCTATTTAGATGTAAGTTATGTTTTTCATATTATGTGTCCTATAAACTTTTTGATATTTTATCAGAGAATAGACTGTACCCAATGATTGCACTGAAAAAAATACACAACACAAAAAAATACATAGTACTTACATTGGAATCTCAGATTTGAGTCATCACAATTGTAATCTGGAGATGAGCTAGAGTAGATCTCAGTGAACACTGAGGCAGCACTATGCACAGACAGATGCTTCAGAGCTGGTATTAATAATAGATAGACCAAAAGAAGGAGGGGTTTGGTGTGTGTCTGTGGTTTTCTAATGACAGGCGAGACATGGCCTTTGATCAGCAGAGCAATAATAAAAGGAAAAAAACAGCCCAACTTGACTGAGTGAAAAGAGGTTGAAAAGCACTTCATAGAAACTGATGTTGCTGTTGTTATTAAGTGGTATTGAGTTGGTTCTGACTCTTGAAACACTGTATAGGATTTCCAAGGAGCAATTTGTGGGTTTGAACTGCCAACCTTGTGGTTACCAGTCCAGTATTTATCCTAATAGAAGCTGATAGAAAATAAAATTGAAATTTATAGTGGAGACTTTATTGTAGTCTGCAGAAAGGCCAGAGGGAAAACTGCAGAATTCATTTGTGATTGACCTCACACTTAAGTTCATAGAAATAACTTCCAGTGTTATTTCTTGGGCCCTTCAATTAAAGACAAAAAGTGGGATTAAGAAAGTACATATATACAGCAGTATGTTGATTTGGATGAGGTCTCTAAGACTGCTTAGGAGCTGCTCAGGAGCAGCACTCATTAAGGAATACTGAAACCTGCCAAAATTATATAAAAATTACGATGCTAATTGCTAATGACTTAAAATAAAAAAGATGTCTATTTGATACATAAAAAATGATAAGTGTATCTAGCTAGATATTTGAGAATGGAAGTAAGTAGAAAGAAAGGGACCCATTCTAAAGAAATTTTTTAATTCCCTTGTGAATTCTACCGTGTTAATTTTAGATGTATCAGGAAAAAAAAAATCAAAGTCTTTATACATTTAAACAAAAAATGTAGTAGTCCATAAACAATAACTACAAATATTGACCTTATTAAAGGATGGAAAATTAGCTATCAGCTATTAAGAGATAGATAGTCTGTTAACACGAATTGTCCCTCTACCATCCACCAAACATCCATGAGCATCTTCTAAATTTATCAGCAGGAATTCTATTTGGATTTATTTGAACTCTTCTCCACTTTGTTACAATGTCACTAATTTGCTATAAAAGATCTCATTTTAAATAGTGTTCTATCTATTTTAATCTGTATCAATGGTCTCCAAACTTCAATGCACTTTAAAATCACCTTGTGGCCTTTATCAAATGCCGTCAAGTTGGTTCCAACTCCTAGCTCCTTGTATAAGGTTTCTGAGGAGCAACTAGTGGTTTGAATCAGACCTTCTGGTTAGCACTCCAGTTCTTATTCTACAGCACCACACACGGACTCCTAAGGTGATCTAAAGAGTACTCTTAACTTTGTCGCAAGCCCACAGATCCTAATTTAATTGATCTGTAGTATGATCTAAGCATTGAACTTTAAAAAATTCTCCAAGTGATTCCAATGGGCAGGTTTGAGTATGTACGAGTAGTCAAAATTGGCAGAACTCCAATTGACTTTAGATAATACAAGTGTAATTACCATTTAAAAATTCTAATCATAGGCCATTATGTAGTCTAGTACTATATAAGCTTCAACACTTCCTCAATACTGATTGGTCAATCAACACCAAAGAACCCTTTAATTAGCATAATTGATGTCTTGGTTAGGATTCTCTAGTAGAGCAAAGGCAGTGAAGAAGATATAGATATATACAAGAAAAATGGATGTGAAACGGCTCAGACAACCGTGAAGACTTGTTGTTGTTGTTAAGTGCCATTGAGTCGGTAATGATGCATAGCGACCCTATGTACAAAAGAATGAAACACTGCCTGTCCTGGGCTAACCTCACAATTGTTGTCAAGCTTGAGCTCATTGATGCTGTCACCTTGCCAGTCCAGCTCGCTGGGGGTCTTCCTCTTTTTCTCTGACCCTCCACCTTACCAAACATGATATCCTTCTCCAGCGACTGGCCCTCCTGACAATCTGTCCGAAGTATGAGAGATGATGTTTGGCCATCCTGGCCTCCAAAGCACTCTGGCTACACTTCTTCCAACACAGATCTGTTGGTTCTTTTGGCAGCCCATGGCACTTTGAATATTCTCCTCCAACACCATAAATCAAAAACAATAATTCTTCTATGGGCTTCCTTATTCACTAATGCAATATGTCATTTGATTTCTTGACTGCTGTTTCCATGAGTGTTGATAGTTGATCCAAGAAGAATCAAGTCCTTGACAACTCAATCTCTTCCCCGTTGATAAGAATGTTGTTTATTGGTCCAGTGGTCAGGATTTTTGTTTTCTTTACATTGAGATGCAATCCATACTGAAGGCTGTGATCTTTGATCTCCATCAGTAAATATTTTAAGTCCTCTTCACTTTCAGCAAGCAAGGTTATATCATCTGTATATCACAGGTTGTTAATGAGTCTTCCTTCAATCCTGATGTCACGGTTTTCATCATATAACCCAGGTTCTCGTATTATTTGCTCAGCATACAGGTTGAATAAGTATGGTGAAAGAATACAACTTGGTCTCACGCCTTTCTTAATTTTAAACTATTCAGTTTTTCCATGTTCTGTTCGAACAACTGCCTGTTGGTCCATGTACAGATTCCTCATGCACACAATTAAATGTTCAGGAATATTCATACTTTGTAATGTTGTCCATATCTTGTCATGATCCACATAATCGAAAGCCTTTTCATAGTCAATAAAGCACAAGTAAACAGCTTTCTGGTGTTCTCTGCTTTCAGCCAAGATCCATCGGACATCAGTAATGATATTCCTCATTCCATGTCCTCTTCTAAATCCAGCTTGCATCTCTGGAAGTTCTCTGTCAATGTATTGTTGCAGCCATTTCTGTATTACCTTTAGTAAAACTTTAATTGCATGGGATATCAAAGATAATATCCAATGATTTCTGCATTCTATTTGGTCACCTTTCTTTGGAATGGTCACAAATATGGATCTCTTCCAATCAATCAGCCAGATAGTTGTCTTCTAAATTTCTTGGCATAGATGAGTGAGTGCCTCCAGTGCCACCTCACATTTTTGAAATATTTCAATTTTTATTCCATCAATTCCTGGTGCCTTGTTCTTTGCCAGTTCCTTCAAAGCACCTTGAACTTCTTCCTTCAGTATCATTGGCTCTTGATCATATGCTACCTCTTGAAACTGTTGAACATCAGCCATTTCCTTTTGGTACAGTAACTCTGTGCATTCCTTCCATCTTCTTTTTATTATTTCTGCATCATTCAATAATTTGCCCAGAGAATCCTTTATTAATGAAAGTGGAGGCCTGAATTTTTTCTTCAGTTCCTCCAGCTTGAGAAATGCTGAGCATGTTCTTCCTTTTTGGTTTTCTGACTCCAGATCTTTGCACATTTTATTGTAATATCTGACTTTTTCTTCTTGAGCTGTTTGAAATTTTCTGTTCAGCTCACGTACCTCCTCATTTCTTCCATTTGCTTTAGCATCTCTACACTGGAGAACAAGTTTCAGTGTCTCATCTGACATCCATTATGAGCTTTTACTTCTTTCTTGTCTTCTTAATGACTTTTTGCTTTCTTCCTATATGATGTTCTTGATGTCATCCCACAACTCTTCTGGTCTTCAGTCTTTAGTGTTTAATGCATCAAATCTGTTCTTCAGATGATCTCTAAATGCAGGTGGGACATATTCAAGGTCATATTTTGGCTATCATGGACTTGTTTTCATTTTCTTCAGCTTCAGTTTGAATTTGCATATGAGCAATTGATAGTGTGTTCCATAATATGTCCTAGCCTCGCGTTCACTGATGATATGGAGCATTTCCATTGTTTCTTACCTCAGGTGTAATCAATTTGATTTCTGTGTATTCCATCTGGTGAGGTCCATGTTTATAATTGTCTCTTATGCTGTCTAAAGAAGGTATTTGAAATCATTTATTTTGCATAATTTTATCATGTGTTCTCCAGCATCATTTCTATCACCAAGGCCATATTTTCCAACTACCGATCCTTCCTCTTTGCTCACAACCTTTGCATTCCAATCACTAGTAATAATCAATACATCTTGATTGCATGTTTGATCAATTTCAGATTGAAGAAGTTGGTAGAATTCTTCTATTTCATCCTCACTGACTTTAGTGGTTGGTGCGTAAATTTGAATAATAGTGTATTAACTGGGCTTCCCTATAGGTGCATGAATAATATCCTATCACAGACAGCATTGTACCTCATGACTGATCTGGATATGTTCTTTTTGATGATGAATGCAACACCATTCCTCAGCAATTTGTCATTTCCAGCATAGTAAACCATGTGGTTGTCAGATTCAAAATGGCCAATACCAGTCCATTTCAGCTCACTAATGCCTAAAATATTGATGTTTATTGTTTCCATTTCATTTTTTACAATTTCCAATTTTCCTAGATTCATACATTGTACATTCCATATTCTGATTATTAATGGATGTTTACAACTGTTTCTCTTCATTTTGATTTATGCCCCATCAGCAAATGAAGGTCTGTGGGCTTTACTCCCATGGGCTTTACTCCATTCACATCACCACTGTCAACTCTACTTTCAAAAGGTAGTTCTTCCCCATATGCATTTTGAGTGCCTTCCAACCTGAGGGGCTCATTTTCCAGCACTACAGTGTTTCTCTGCTATTCATAAGGTTTTCAGTGACTAAATATTCAGAAGCAGTTTGTCACTCCTTCCTAGTCTGTCTTCATCTGTAAACTCATCTGAAACCTATCCACCATGGGTGACCCTGCTGGTATTTTAAATACCTATGGCACAGCTTCCAGAATCACAGTAACTCAGAAGCCACCATAGTACAACAAACTGATCGTGAAGACTGGCAAATCTTAAATCTGTAGGCCAGACAATACACTGAAGATGTCTGTTGACTCACATGGTTGCAGGGACTGAAAAGCCACAAACCTACAGATGAATCAAGTTATACTGGTTCATAGGTCTGCAAGGGATGGTGAATCCAAACTCTATAGGTTAGGGGTCAGGCCAGGAACTTCTGCAGGGTTGTATCAAGAATCAAATGTCAGGCAATGAAGAGAGTACAGAGTCAAGAAAAGGAACTTTGCCCGAATGTTCACTTACACAGTGATCTGGCCACACCACTCCCCTTTCAATTGATTGACTGCTCACATCAGATCACAAAACAGAAGATGCCAATTCACTGAGAATCATAGTCTAGCTATGTTGACATATAACATTACCATGACAATGAAATGATTTTTCATTGATAAAGAGGAATCATGTTCATGATATGTGGATGAGCTAAAAATCTTTTTCAAATACTTCTGCCTTCACCCTTCACAATAGAAGAGAAGAATGAAGCAAGCCTAACAGTCTATAAAATTCAGAATGTTATTCTAGGCCTAAGGATCATGTCAGACCTTGCATTTAAATACCGAATGGAGAATTCTGTTGCCCAAGTCAATTGGAAAGTGAACTGAATCCTGCCTCTAGATTACTATTGTATCTACTCAAAGTAGATCTTTTCTCTAAGGTACTCATCCTCCTAGTACCACCAGACACTAGACAGATAAAACTTGTTCATACAGCTGATAAAAAAAGGGGGGGGGGAATAAATAAACAAACCCTAAGTATAGGTTCCTGGTCCTGGTTTGGCACTGTGGGTTAATGCACTGGACTACAAAGTCCGAATCACAAGGTCGGCAGTTCAAGCTCACCAGCTGTTCCTCAGAAACCCTATACAGGGTTTCTATGGGTTGGAATTGACTCAACAGGAGTTAACATCAAGAACAAGTATAGGTTTAAGGAGCCTTGGTAACATAGTGGAATATGAGTAGGGCTGCTAACCAAAAGGTCAGTAGTTTTGCATCTACCAGCTGCTCCTGTAAAAATGTATAGCCTCAGGAACTCTAGACAAGATCACTATGAGTTGGAACCAAACCCATAGCACACAACCACCACCACCTCTGAGTATAGGTTGCAATGCTGGTGTGGAGCTGTGGGATAAGCCCTGGACTTAACCACAAGATCAATGGTTCAAACCCATCAGCTACTTCTTGGTCACTATGAATCAGAATCAACTCAGAGGTACTTAACAACAACAACAATAAAAAGTATAGCTTACAGAACCCTGGTGTGGCTTGGAGGATAAGCACTGGACTGTTAACCACAAGGTTGGCGGTTTAATTCAAGCAGTCACTCCTTGGAAACCTTAAACAAGGTTGCTATGAGTCACAACTGAATGGCACTTAGCAACAAGATGTACAAAATATAAAATGAAAATCACTCATTAAACTCAATTAATATTATGTAACAGCATATGCAGTAGTGAAATACTAACAGGAACAAAGAAATTGTGATCTGTTTTTCATTCCTGTACTTTTGTCTATTCCAGGATGTCATCCATACAGTATCTAGATTTTGAGTCCAGCTTCTTTTGATTAGCATAATAATTTGGGATTCATCCATGCTGCTATGTGTATCTGAGTGTGTTTATTGCTGGTATGGACTGAAACAGTATGTATTGGAATCTTCACCCCTTTACCTTTGTTATGTTAATGAGACCATGTCTTTGTAACCAAACCAAACCAAACCAAACCCACTCCCATTAAGTTGATTCCAATTCATAGTTACCCGATAAGACAAAGTAGAAATAGGATTTCAAGACTACAAATCTTTACAAGAACAGATAGCATTTCTTCACAAGAACAGCTGGTGTGTTTAAACTGTCCACCTATGGTTAGTAGCCCAATGCTTAACCAACAGTGTCACCAGTGCTGCTTACATCAGTGTAAAGTGGGTCTTTAACTTACTCACTTTTGAGATACTAAAGAGCAGGTTAGATGAGATTGGGCACATTCAAGGTGATATGGTCGTAGACAAAAAAAAAGAGAGATTAGACACAGAGAACCACGGAAAATGAGGACAAGGTAGATGCCAAGTGTGGATCTCCGTGAACGTCAAGAAGAAGGCTTGAGTAGGTAGGATAAGGATTTCTCCCTACAGCAGAGAGTCTTCCCCTAGAACCAGTGTCCTGAATTCATACCTCTTATCTGTTGTGAGAAAATACATTTCTGTTCATTGAAGTCACCCATTTGTGTTTCTGTCACAACAGCACTAAGAAATTAAGACAATTGAAAAGAACAACTGATTTGTATGTTTATTTTGTTTTGTTTTGTTTCTAGTTTCTGACAAATATGAATAAATTTGTCATAAATATTGACATGCAAGTTTGTGTTCTTCTAAAAAGAACTTAGCTCTTATATTTATGGCATTTATCCTATTTGAGTTAAATTCTATACATACTATGAGTTGTTTGTTAGCAGCTCAAGAGTTGGTTCAGACTCACAGTTATCCTATGCACAACAGAAAGAATCACTGCCCAGTACTGTGTTATCCATGCAATTAGTGTTATGTTTGAGAGGAAGACCCCCAATAAGATGGATTGACACAGTAACAGCAACTAAATAGGTCAAACATAGCAATAGTTGTGAGTATGCCATCTGTTTGTTGACTTTGTATTCTATGAATTTCTGAAGTCTTGTTTCTCACCAATGCCTTCAGTGCAACTTGGACTTCTTCCTTAATTACCATCAGTTTTTGATAATATTTTACCTCTTGAAGTGTTTAAACATTGACCAATTCTTCTTGGTAAAGTGATTCTGTATTCCTTCCATCTTCTTTAGATGCTTCTTGCATTATTCGCTGTTTTGTCCATGTTGTTGTTGTTAAGTGCCATTGAGTTAGTTCTGACTCATACTGACCCTGTATAGGATTTTTAAGGAGTGGCTGGTGGATTTGAACCACTGGTCTTTAGGTTTATAGTCCAGTGTTTTTTTTACAGTGCCACACCAGGACTATGATTTTGCCCGTTGGTTGGTTGGTTGGTTGGTTATGTGGCGTGGAATTTGTTCTGACACACAGCAACCTTGTATAGGGTTTTCCTAGGCTGTAAAACTTTATGAGAACAGAAAGCCTCATCTTTCTCTCATGGAGCATCTGTTAGTTTCGAACTGCGGATCTTGTGGTTAGCAGCCCAACTGGTAACCACTATGCTAGAATCCTTAAGTACTACAAGTCAAGGCTTGAAGTTTTTCTTTTCGCTTGAGAAATACTGAGTGTGTTTCTTTTTGGTTTTCTAACTCCAGGTCTTTGCATATTTCTATATAATACTTCACTTTGTCTTCTCAAGCTGCCCTTTGAAATTTTTTGTTCAGTTATTTTGCTTCATAATAATATGAGTTAAGGGTCCAAATATATCCCTTTTCCTGTGGTTATCTTTTTTTTTCTCAATACCATTTGTTGAGAAGACTCTTTTTGCTCCATTGACCCATTTGTCAAAAAATCAGTTTGTCACAGACATATGGGTTTCTCTCTGGACTCTCAATTCAATTCTGTGTGTATATGTCTACCCTTTTTCAGTGCTAACTGTTGTGATTATCATAGCATTATATTAAGTTTAGAGTCCTGGTGTGGTACTGTGGGTTAATGCACTGTATTGCAAAGTCTGTTTGAACTACAAGGTCAGCAGTTCAAGCTCACGAGCTGCACCTAGGAAACCCCATAGTATGAGTTGAAACTGATTCAACTGCATTAACAACAGCAACAAGTAAGTTCGAAGTCCTGGTGTGGCACTGTAGGAGAAACACTGGATTGCTACCCTCAATTCAGCAGTTCAAATCGATAACTCATTACATGGAAACCCTACACAGGGTTGCTACTAGTCAAAATCGACTCAATGGCACTTAACAACAAGACAGTAAGTTTTGAAATCAGACAGAAAAAGTTCTCTTTGCTGTTTATATTTAAAATTATTTTTAGTACTCAGAGACTTTCAAGTTCCATATGAATTTGAGAATACTCTTCCATTTCTACCCTAAAAGATTGCATTCTATCTGTAAATGACATTGGGTTAGTATTGATACCTTAACAATGTTAAGTTTTCCAATCTATGGGCACTGAATTTCTTTCCAGTTTTTCAAATTTTTCTTTAATATCTTTCAGTAATGATTTAAAGTTTTAAACTTAATATACAAACATATTTAAAAGATTATACAACATGGTCAAGTGATTAAACATTAGAAAATCAATGAATATAATACACCACCACATTAATAGTATAATGTTTTCATATTGAGTTCTTTAGATCTTGAAGGAATATTTTTATAGTTTTCAGCGTACAAGTCTTTTATCTTCTTGGTTAAATTTATTCTTAGGATTAAATTTTATCATTTTTGATGCTATTGCAAATGGAACTGTTTTCTTAATTTATTCATTGTTGATGTATAAAAAGATAATTTTTGAGTGTATGTATATCCTACAAATTTGCTGAATAGGTTCATTAACTCTAATAACTTCCTTATCCCCTCTTCTATATACCTGATTATGTAACCTGTAAATAAAAATTGCTTTTCTCCTGCCTTTCCAATTTGGATGCCTTCTATTTCCTTTACATGGCAAATTACTCTAACTAGAACTTTCTGTAAAATATTGAAAGACTGTGCTGAACATGGAACTCCTTGTCTTACTCATTATCTTGCTAAGAAAGTCTTCAATCTTTCACTATTGAATGTAATATTAGTTATTCTATGAATATGAGCTTTTTTTTGTTGTTTTTATAAATGTCTTTTATCCTAACCCCTCCAAACTTTGTTCTTGAATAAATTGTTCTCTTTTAATCTCAAATGGTTGATTATTCTAAGGTATGCGTATCTTACTAATGTTGTCCGTCCCTACCCCCCCCATAGACCTGGCTTTTGTTTGGATGAAAGTTGACCCAAGGGGGTAAATTCATTTTCAGACCTGCAGGGTAACCAAGAGCCATGGAAATACAGGGAGGAAGTAGGATAAGTGATGTTTAACAGTGGGGATTGCAATCAATGAGATAAACAAAATGTGTATGAATTGTTGAATGGAAAACTGATTTGCTCTATAAGCCTTCACCTAATTCACAATGTTGTTATTGTTAAGTATCGTGGAATCAGTTCTGACTCATAGCGACCCTGCACAGGTTTCCAAGGCTGTAAATCTTTACGGGAGCAGAAAGCGTCATCTTTCTCCCGTGGAACCACTAGCAATTTCGAACTGCTGACCTTGAGGTTGGCAGCCCGATTCGTAACCACTACGCTACCAGGGCTCCTTAATTCACAATAAAAAGGTATAAAATAAATAATTTTTTTAAAATTATATATATATATATTTTTTTTTTTTAATAATACATATTTACATAGAAACTAATCTCTCCAAAATTATCATATTGGTGAGATTAGTTTCTATAACTAGTTTGTTGAAGAGTGTAAAATTTTATCCAGGAAGAATGTAAATTTTGTCTGATGACTTTATGTATCAATTGAGATGAGTTTTTGTTTTTTTGTTTGTTTTGAAATTTTTGTTCTATTAATATGGGGCATTACATTGATTGATTTTGTATGCTAAACCATTCTTGCAAATTTTGCTTAAATCCTGCTTAGTCATGCTGTATAGTCCTTTTAATATGCTACTGGTTTCAGTTTGCTTGTAAATTCTGAGTATTAGTGCATATATATTATTAAAGTATATTGGTCTATAGTTACATTTTCTTCTGATTTCTTTATCTGCTTTTGATATCAAGGTAAAGTTAGACTCATAGATTGAGGTAGGAAGTATTCCTTTTTCATCTCTAATCTTGAAAAGAGTTTGAAAATAAATAAATAAATATATAAGCCAGTATTATTGTATTTTTGGTTTGTAACTAAATATATATGTTGTAAAGTATCCTCAAGACAATTCTGAACAATGCTGAATAGGATTTCTGAGAAACAGCTGGTGAGTTTGAACTGTTAACATTTTGGTTACCAGTCCAGTGCTTATCTTATAATACCACATCAGGATATATATATATACATACACACATATAGTCCTGGTGGTGTTATTTATAATTCATATATATATATATGTCTTCTTATAAATAGGAATCCTCCAGTCATCTTTGTTCTTTAAGATTCTGTAATATTCTGTTGTATATATTATCACATAGTGCTTATTCATTCATCTATTGATAGACATTTAGATTATTTCCTTTTTTTTTTTTTTTTGCTATTATAAAGGATGCTACAGTGAACATAGGGATTCATAAATGGGGTTTCTGTATCATACGGTAGTTCTATTTCTATTTATTTGAGAAAGGGCTAGATCACGTTCTGATTATTAATGGATGTTTACAGCTGCTTATCCTCATTTCAAGTTGTGCCCCATCAGCAAATGAAGGTCCTGAAAGTTTTAGTCCATTTGCGTCATTGCTGTGAACTCTACTTTAAGAAGACAGTTCTTCCCAGTCATATTATGAGTGCCTCCAAACTTGAGGGGCTCATCTTCTGGCACTATATCTGACAATATTGTGGTGCTATTCATAATGTTTCAGTAATCAATATTCTGGTCCTATATGAAAGTGCTCCACTGTTATTTATAAGGTTTCCAGTGACTGAACATTCTGAAGTAGTCTGTTTCTCCTTTTTCCTAGTCTTTTTTAGTCTGGAAGTTCAGGTGAAACCTGTCCACCATGGATGATCCTGATGGTATTTAAAATACTGATGTCATTAGCTACACAGCAACACACATGCCACCACAGTAAAACTAACTGACAGATGATCAGTAGTGTAGCAACCCTATGATCCTATATACAGGATCATGAGATCTGTGAATATAGACATACTTCTTCCTTTCCAACTTGGATCATTTAAATTATCTTTCTGGCTTTATTACTCTGTCTAGGATGTCTAATACACTATTGAATAAGGGTGGTGATGGTATGAATCCTTGTTTCATTCTGTTCTCAAAGACTGTCTGTCTTTCCCATTGAGAATAAGATTGGCTGTTGGTTTTG
>NW_006408715.1:5228799-5235938 GCF_000296735.1 Chrysochloris asiatica | reverse complement strand
CAACTGTTAATGAACTCTCTCAATTTTTGCTTTTCTGGAAATGTCATAATTTCTCCATTTCTGAAACACAATTTTGATAGGTACAAAATTCTTGATATATTTTGTTTTGCTTGTTTTCTTTCATCAATATAAAGACTGCTATCTTATGAACTCCATCATTTCTCAGGAAAAATCAGCTATTTATATTGACGATCTCTTGGACTTGAAGAGTCATTTCTCTCTTTCTTCTTTCAAGATTTTCGTTGTCTTTGGGCTTTGACAATATTATTATAATGTATTTTGATGTGTATTTCTTTGGATTTATCTTTATGTTTGATGAGCTTCTTAAATTTATGAAATCATACATGTCAACAAATTTGGGAAGTTTTCAACCATTATTTCTTCAAACATTCCTTCAATTTCTTTTTCTCTCCTCTGCCTGGGACTCCCATAATTTATATATTGACAACTTTCCCTTGATATTTACCTCTTGCTTTTGTGGACCCTACAAATCAGCCAGAGGTGAAAGCTTAATGTCTTCTCAGGTCTTTTCTGAAAATATATCTTTCCCTTGGCATTCATGTCACTTTCTAAATTCCTCAGTATATATGTGGGTGCTTTCTCCAATTTGGGCTAAGCAGGCAGTGTCCTTACATCAGTTTGTCATGTTAGAAAAGACAAAATTAATATTGTTTAAATAAGGACTGAGTTTTGGGTAGGAGAAGAATATTAAAGGTACCATGGACTTCCAGAAGAACAAACAAATTTGTGTTAGAGGAAATACACCCAGAATATTCCTTAGAAGACAAGATGACCAGACTTCGTCTATCATACTTTGGACATATTATCAGGATATACCAGTCCCTGGAGAAGGACATCATGCTTAGTAAAGTGGAAGGACAGTGGAAAAGAGGGAGACCCCCAACAAGATGGACTGGCACAGTGGCAGCAACAATGGGCTGAATCACAGCATCAATTGTGAGGATGGCACAAAACTGGGTAGTGTTTCATTCTGTTTTTCAAAGGGCTTCTATGGATCAGAACTGTCTCGACAGCACCTATCAGCAACAACAAATAAGGTCTGTGCAAAAATATGAGGCAGCAACCATTCTTCCCATAACCCTCTCTACTCCTTAGTTAGGTTTGATAATGTATTGAAATGACCATCTAGTTATGGAGTTTATTAGGGAAGTTGTTGTTGTTGTTAAGTGTTGTCAAGTCGGTTCCAACCCATAACAACCCTGTACAGGGTTTCCAAGGCTGTAAATCTTGACGGGAGCAGAAAGCCTCATTTTTCTCTCGTGGAACAGCTGGTAGTTTCGAACTGCTGACCTTGCAGTTCGCAGCCCGATTCATAACCACTATGCTACAGGTTACAATTCAGAGTCACAAATGCTCAGGGCATAGTTGTTACAGTCAGCTGCTGATAAATGCCCATAGGACACACCACTCCACCATAATCCTCAGCCTGAAGGCATTCAGTTCTAGCTCCAT
Organism: Chrysochloris asiatica; assembly: GCF_000296735.1. Lineage (NCBI taxonomy): Eukaryota > Metazoa > Chordata > Mammalia > Afrosoricida > Chrysochloridae > Chrysochloris > Chrysochloris asiatica. The sequence continues at coordinate 5,234,465 of NW_006408715.1, read as the reverse complement.
GGGTCAGCAAAACGAGCTTCCCTACTTAAGTGCCTGGAGGAACTCCACCCTACAAGCAAGATTCCTGTCCCAAATCACTCAGCTTTACCTTCTTTGTGGGCTGGGAAGTCCATTGCTCTGACTCATCCTTTGGTTTTGAGTTCTACTGCTGCTGCTTCTCTGCCATTCCTCTGGTATCATGACTGTGTTCCTAGGTCAAGGAGTTCAATGTATAGGTATCTTGGAGTACAAAGGACAGGCTCTCTACTACTGGCTCTTCTTTGGTGGTTGTAAGATGCTGCCTCCTGCTTCTGAGATGGCTCATTTTTAACCCATTTTCATGTTCTAAGAGTTTGCAATTACAATAAAATCTGCTAACATCTACAGCTGAGTCACGCCATCCTTTCAGAACGTTCCCCCACCTTCTCTTACCCAGACTCAGCATGACAGAAATATTGTTTGGTGGGAGTTACTGACATTAGATAATTCACTATTCCACAGTGTGCTTTGCTGCTTCTGAAATCAGGTACCAGGTCTCACATTGGACACACAGGCTACTGTTTTTAAGATCTCTGGTAGCGTAGTGGTTACAAGTCTCGCTGCCAACCTCAAGGTCAGCAGTTTGAAACTACCAGCTGTTCCGCAGGAGAAAGATAAGGCTTTCTGCTCCCGTAAAGATTTACAGCCTCAGAAACCCTGTGCAGGGTCACTATCAGTCGGAACCGACTCCACAGTACTTAACAACAACAGTGATCTGGCGAGGGAGTGATTTAAAAGCAAATAAAAATTACACAAAGCTTTCCTCCTATTTTAAATTCTCCTTGTTGGTGGCTAACTGCTGACTGTTTTCCAGCACTCTGACAAAGTTGGCTCTGAAAATTTCAGCTTGTTTTTTTGATGTTTCTGTGGATGGATGGGCATTTGAAATTACCTACTCTGCTATTACTCTCTTTTCTTCAGTTTTTAATATCAATTTTTAAAAATTAAGTACAGCTTTATCTACATCCCACAGATTTCATGTATTGTATTTGTATATTTGTTCAGTTCCTAATGTTTTCTATTGTCTCTTGCAGCCTTATCTTTGACTTATAGGATATATTGAATTGTGTTGTTAAATTTCCAGGTGTTTGGAGATTTCCATGTTATCTTCCTGTTTTTTATTTATGCTTTGATTCCATTATGGTAAGAAAATATATAATATTTCAATTTTTTAAAACTTCTTAAAGTTTGTTTCTTGATTTATTATATATACTTTCTTGGTAAATGTTCTAAGTGCACTTGAAAAGTATGTGTATTCTGTTATTTAATGAAAAATTCTATAAATGTGCAGTGGAAATTGCCATTTTATTACCCTATTACTGTGAATTTTCTACCTACTAGTACTATCTATTAAGGAGCTCCAGTAGTGTAGTGGTTACGAATCGGGCTGTGAACCTTAAGGTCAACAGTTGGAAATTACCAGCCGCTCCATGGGAGAAAGATGAGGCTTTCTGCTCCCATAAAGATTTACAGCCTCAGAAATCCTGTATAGGGTCGCTATGGGTCGGAACTGACTCGACAGCACTTAACAATAACAACAGTACTGTCTATTAGCTTTAGTGGTGTGTTGACATCTCTAATCTGGTAGAGTAGTGGTTGTGAATCAGGTTGTGAATCGCAAGGTCAGCAGTTTGAAACTACCAGCTGTTCCATGGGAGAAAGATGAGGCTTTCTGCTCCTGTAAAGATTTACAGCCTTGGAAATGCTCTGTAGTGTCACTATGAATCAGAACCGACTCCACGGCACATAACCAACCAACCAATTCTCATTTGCTTTTTTGTTGTTATTCATATCTAGCTATATTTAGTTATTTGTTAATTTTGTTGTTGGTGATTATGTATCCATAAGCTCTATTATTTGATATATAAACATTTATGATTTATGTCTTTTTGCTGAGATGCCTGTCTATCACTATGCAATGTTCCTCTTTATCTTTTTTTCTGGAGTCTACTTGGAGGGTCAGCAGAAAGAGGAAGACTCCCAAGGAGATGGGTTGTCACAGTAATAGCACCAATGGCTCAAGTGTGAAACTGGGCAATTGTTTCGTCCTGTCATGCATAAGGTCACCATGAGTCAGAAACAAATTGATGGTACCTAACAACAGCAACAACTTGGTCTAACATTAATTTAGCTACTCTATCTTTCTTTTAGATAATATTTGAGTGTTATATGTCTAAGCCTTTTGCTTTTCTTCTGTGTATATCATTATATTTGACATGAGTTTCATTGTAAAAAATCCATTCTGACAGTATATGTCTTTTCAACAAGGTTCTTAAAACATTTATAGTTAATAAATCATTGCTATATTTAAATTTAATTCTAGGAAATTTAGATTTTTCCAATTATTCCTTCTGATTTGCATACCTCTATTTTCTTTTTCTTATCTTCTTTTGGAAAATATGTATTTTTTTTTGTATCTTTTTAATATGTATTTTATTATTTATTTTGTGTTTGACTATTTCTCTTCACATAGTGTGTACATGAATGTGTTTTCTCTACTTGTTTTAGTATGTATGCACAACTTTTCATTTGTACCTAAGAATAATACTTTATCACCACATTTCAAAAGTAGAAGCCTTAATATCATGCAGTTCTTTTTACCCTCCACCATCTGTTACAGTTTTCTAGTATATCTTCTACATTGAAATCATCAATGCTGTCATTTTTTCAACCACTAAACCTATTTCCGGGAAGCAAATGATTGTGTGCTGTCAAGTCAGTTCCCACTCATAGTGACCCTCTATAGGGTTTCCTATACAAGCTGATGGGTATGAATTACCAAACCTTGTGGTTAGCAGTGCAATGCTTACTCTACAGCACCATACTAGGACTCAGAAGTAAGTGGTAATATTCCTCATAATTGTTACCAAGATATGTTCCATTTCTGTTGCTCCTTCATAGCTTCCAATGTATCAGTTTTTCTTCTGGTATCATTTCCCTTTAGGCTTAAGGATGTCATTTAGTAATTGTTTTAGGCTATATCTTCTGCCAACATGTTATCATCACCTGAGAATTTTTCTTTCATCTAAGAAAATATTTATTTGATTTTCATTCCGGAAGAATATTTTCTTTAGATTGAGATTTCTTAGTTGAGAATGACTTTTTTTTTGTCTTTCTGAGAACTAGATAAATGTTACTTCCTTATATTCTTTATAACCCACATAGTTTCTGTTAAGAAATTAATACTCATTCAAATTGTTTCCTCCTAATGTTTCATTTTACTCAGATTCACAATCAACACTCATGGAAGCAGCAGCCAAAACAATCAACTAATGTATTGCATCAGAAAATCTGCAGTAAAAGATCTCTTTAAGTATTAAAGAGCAAAGATGTTACATTGAGGAGTAAGGTGTGCTCAAGTCAAGCAATGGTATTTTCCGTTGCCTCATGATGTGTGAAAGTTGGATAACAAATAAGGAAGACTGGAAAAGAATTGATGTATTTGAGTTATGGTGTTGGTGACAATTAATGAACGTACAGTGACTGATAGAAGAATGAACAAATCAGTTTCAGAAAGTACAGTCAGATTGCTTCTTCCAAGCAAGGATGGCAAGATTTCATCTCTTGTACTTTGGATATGTTATCAAGAGGAACTGGTGCCTGGAGAAGGAATGTTTATAAAATGGAGTGTCAACAACAAAAAAAGGAAGACCCTCACTGAGATGGATTGACACTATTTGATGGCTGCAACAATTAACTCAAACATAACAGTTGCAAGGATGATACAGGAACCGGCAATGTTTCTTTCTGGTACTCATGGGGTCACTGAGCCAGAACACACTCAGAGCCACTGATAACAACGGATACTGCTTAGCTTTCTTTGGCATTTTTCAATTTTTCTCCCCATTGTTTTGATTTTTCAACATCAGAGTCCTGTTGTGACTCTGTAGGATAAGCACTGAACTAAACTTGCTGAAGCAAGGTTGGCAGTTCAAGCTGGTAAGTGTGAACTGCCGACCTTGTAGTTCAAATTGATCTTGTGGTCTAGTGCTTATCCTCTCTATAGTGCCATACCATGATTAGATCATTTTTATTTCCCTAAGCTTCATGTATACTGACTCTTCCCTTTGTCATCTCCATTATGTGAATGAACCCATTTTATGAGATTTCTCATTTTAAACTTTCCATTTGTATGTTTATTTATAATTTCTTTCTATCCTTTTTCTTGCTGAAGTTTTCTGGTTTTCTCATTTGTTTCAAAAGGTGTTCAGAATTGCTTGCTACACCATTTTTACGTTCTTTGCTTTAAGGTCGTTTTCAAATAATTTTAATATCTGTACCATTTCAACACTGGCTTTTTCTTACGCAAGTTGAGATTTTCCTGGTTCTTCATATGCTGAATAATACTGGATTATATCTAAAAAAATTTTTTGAGTATTATGTTATCAGGCTCTGGGTCTTATTTAAGTCCTATGGAAAGTATGTTTTAGTAGACAATCAATATAGTCAAATTAAGACTGCCTGTTCTGACTCTCCTTGGTTGTTAACTGTCATTGAGATCATTTGAAATTTTAGTAACCCTGTGTGACATGATTAGAACTGTGTTACAGAGTTTTCTAGTTTATAGTCTCTGTGGCAGCAGATTATCAGATCTTTCTACTATCGACCTGCTGGGTGGATTTAAACCAACAACCTTTCAGTTAGCAACTAACTGCTTAACCCTATGCCCTTGTTGTTGTTATTAACTGTCATTGAGTCAATTGTGTCTCATAGCAACCCTATATAAGGTTTCTGAGGTTTTAAATATTTGCAGTAGCAGAAAGCCTCATCTTTCACATGCAGAGCATCTGGTGGGCTCGAACAGAGAATCTTGTGAATTGGAGTCGAGTGCTTTTCATATGGAGCCACTACTTTCCCTACAATGGCCTTATGATCCAAGTCTTAGTTTACTTTACAAAGCCTTTGTATTTTTATTTGTATGTATCTCATGTGCTTACTTACCATTCAGTGAATATTCTGAAGTTCTCCACATCTTTGGTGTGCATCTTGGAATCAAATGCATGTGTGTGCATGTAGCTGAGGGATGAATTTAGGAAAGCAACTGCATGCAGTTATTTATGAAATCTTGTACTCATCACTGAGCTATGACATATTCACAGATGTGGGGCCAGGGATCTAGATCAGGGAGGAAGTAAAATTCTGTCTTTTACAGTTCTAAAATATTCGTTCTATGCATATTTTTATGTGTCTTTGATGTATTTAATGGGAAAGACATTGTGCAGTGTGTTGATTAAATATTACTTAAAAGATGAACCCTACAGCCAATATATTTCTAATCGTAAAAAATCTATTGCCATAGAGCCGATTCTGCCTCATAGGAAGCCTAAAAGTCAGAGTAGAGCAACCCATACAGCCAGCTTCCAAGGCTGAAATTCTTTATGAAAATAGATTTCCACATCTTTCTCATGCAGAGCAGCTTGTGTATTCGAACCACTGACCTTTCGGTTAGCAGCTAAACACTTAAGCACTGAGCAACCAGAGTTCTTTTTCTAGTCTTAGACATTTTACTTTGTTTTTGTTGTTGTTAAGTGCTGTTTTGACTCATAACAATCCTGTATAGGGTTTCTGAACTGCCGACCTTGTGACTTAAACGGAATTTGCAGTCCAGCGCATTATCTTGCTGCATTACACCAGTACTCCAGACATTA
>NW_006408715.1:5218157-5228217 GCF_000296735.1 Chrysochloris asiatica | reverse complement strand
ACAACAACAACAACACAGACATGGGTCAGAAGTGACAACAACAAACAGATGTGATTAGCAGAATCCTGGAAGCACACTTGTTAAACTAAGGTTTCTCACCACAAGGTTGGTGGCTCAAACCAGCTAGCCACTCTGCAGGAGGACGCTGTAACAGTCTGTTTCCATAAAGACTGACAGTCTTGCAAACCTTATGGTGCAGTTCTACTCTATCTCATAAAGTCACTGTGATTCATAATCTACTCAAGACCAGTGCTTTTTCGTTTGGATTTTATGCTTTATAGATATGTTTGAGCTTTGTCCTAAATTGTAGTTCTTTTAAATGACTTAGATTTTCAAGGCTTATTTTTAAAGCATTGATTGGCAGAAATAGAAAAACCTTTATTTTAGTACTTTGTCTCACTAATAAAGCAATACCCCTTTGGGTGGTCTACCTAAAACAAAACAAAACAAAAATGCCCACTGCCATGAGTAGATTCCCACTCATAGTAGTCCTATTTGTTGTTGCTGTTAATGCCATCATATAGATTCCAACTCATAGTCGGCCCTGTACATGGTTTCCATTGATGTTGCTGTTAAGTGCTGTCTAGTCAATTTCAACCCACAGCAACCCTCTATAGGGTTTCCAAGGAGCAGCTGGTGAACTTGAACCACTGGCCTTGCATTTCAAACAACTTTTCAGTCTGACACATTAACCTACAGCACCACACCAGGACTCTGCTCCATACATAGGTATTATGAGATTATAAATCTTGATGGGAGCAGGCACTCTCATTTTTCCTTAGCAGAATATTTGGTGGATTTGAACAGATAGTCTGTGGTTAGCAGTCCAACCTTAACCCACTGTGCCCCAAGGCTTCTCTTTTCTATATCTACTAAAAGCTAGATAATCATTTTAAGTCCATGAAGTTCCAAGAATCATTTCTTCTGCTATTTTTAGATGGTACTTTTCCTGGCTGCAGACTCGAGAGAAATTGTTCAAGATTTTCTGCCTTCCTACTCTGGAAGCTCTCTCCTCAATGGTATTCTGCCCTATGAACTCGTACTATATTGGTCCTCCAGGATTCCCAGTGTTTTATGCTTAATTCAGAAAGTCTTACAGGCTCTGACTGGATTCCTTTTTCCTATATCCCAGCCATGAAATGCTCACTAGGCAGGACTTGCGTCAATTTCAGGATTCAGTTCATCTTCTCTCTGTTTCCCTCTCAGGACTTAGTGTACAGTTATATCACTTTTCTATCACTTGTTTTAATGAAGAAGATCTGAGTGCTCTTTCTCTCACAGATTTCTACCTTACACAGGTTCTGGCTTTTGTATATTTCACTGCATATTACTTATTGTTACTTGCACTTCTTTAGACTGATCTAATTTTTCAATGATATTCTTGGTGCATTCCCCTGATTTCAACCTGTATTATACTTGACTGTGTCTTATAAAAAGATAGCTAACTTTAATTATTTCAGTTTATCAGTGAATCCTCATCATTTTGTTTGATCATTTTCTTTAGCATTATAGGGATCTAAATAGCATTCCAGTGGTTTTCAATTAAATTAAACATTTCAGATTTGAAAACTACCATACCTATAGATCCAAACAACAATACTTACTGATAAACATGTTTTAGCTTATTTTGTGTCAGATCCTGAGTTGAGTATTTTCAATGCATTTAGCTAATTTAAAGTGCACACTAATGAATGTTTCTATCTGTAGCACCATTTTACAATTGAGGGATCTGAGGCTTTTGTTTACTCAGTACCTTTCCCAATGTCTCAAGGCTGTCAGTGGCATTGTCTAGACTTGAATGAAACTAGGTCTAGCTGTAAAGTTCATTCCACTAACACTCTCTTCTGGGGTAGTAGGTGGGGATACTAACAGTTTATCAAGCTTTGATTCCTAAACAATTTTACTATTATATAAAAAGTTAGTATTAAAAATCATATTGTAACTACACATACATACAAATTATGAAGACCTATCTTTCAATAATATGAAGCCAGAATAAAAAGGAAACAGGCCAAAAAATAAATCCTGAGTTATGTTATAACAACCAACAGTGGCATCTTGAAATTTCTCAGGTGACCTTGAAGGAAAGAAGCTGAGAGAGGGACATTAAATTCATACTCATCTTTTGCTACAGAATTTTTTTTTTTAATCTCTTCTCTCTTTTCTGCAATTATAGACTATAGTATCCAATCTGTCTTTTTTTTCTGTTGCTGTTTTGTTTCCTGGTCCCCTTTTTACCTTTAGAGGACTCTATCTCTCCTTACACTACCTAAGAAGACAGCAATTATAGTCATATAGTCAAGCTACAATCATACCCTATAAAATCCCACCATCCAGGCAAGAACCAACACCAGCTGCCATACACCAGGTAGGCAGCCAATATCTGTGACTGTTACTCTGAGTTGAGTAATGAGAAGAATAAAAAGGGAAGCCCATCTCCTGATCACATCTACCTGAAGTCAATCAGAAAGCGTAATAAACCATCAACATACATTCATCAAATTATTGAGGTCACAGCTACCTACTGAATATGCCCAAGAAACAGATGACCATATCAGCACGCGTCCAGAAATAAGATAAAGTGTCTGAGACACATGCACAGGAAATAAATTTAGACATCACATTGGAAGGAGGACAGGCTTTGAAAATGCCTGGAAGGAATTCAGAAAAATAATAATGAAATGTATTGAAACACTTTACAGAGGATTTGAGAAAAATAAGGGAAAAGTCAGGAAATTGTTATAGGAATAATTAAATAAGATAGATACAGCATTGGAAACAATTCAAAACCTGAAAAAAAAAAAAAAGAGGTCCAAACAATTTATAATAGAATATCAGAAATGGGCAATACACTAAAAGGGCAAAGAAGTAGAATTGAAGATATGGAAACCAGAACTAGCAAGCTGGAAGACAAATCACTCAATGTTGCAAAGATTGAAGAGTAAGAAATCTGAAGAGTAAAAAATCTGAAGAAAGTGGATAAAAAAAAAATTAAAGAAAGTCTAAGATTCATGTTGGAAAAATGAGGAGAAATAATTTAATAATTATCGGCATTCTGGAACAGGAAGAATCACACAAGTCTACAGAGGAAAGAGTTGAAGAGCTGTTGGAAGAAAATTAACCTAACATCATGAAAAAATTAAAAGATAAGCATTCAAGAAGCTCAATGAAGTCCAGTAAGGATAGACCCCAAAATAAAATCACCAAGACCTACAATAATCAAACTTGCAAAATCAAAGACAAGGAGAGAATTCTGAAAGTACCTAGGGAAAAGAGAAGTGTTACGTATGAAGGCAAGCAAATCAGACTAAGCTTGCATCTCTAAGCAGAATCAATGCAGGTAAGAAGAAACATATAAAACCCTTGAAGGAAAAAAAAAAACTGTCAACCAAGAATCTCTACCCAGCAAAGTTGTCAATCAAATATGACAGTGTAATAACAACATTCCAGGATAAACAGAAGTTGAGGAATTTTGCCAAAGTCAATCCTGCACTGCAGAACATGCTAAAGGAAGTTCTTTGGACAGAAAACCACTATGAACAAACAACAAACAGAGATTGACATACGTGGCAGCACGATCCAGAACTTAATTGACAAATGGAAGAGCCGAGAACAGAACAAAACTCTAAGAATGAATCCAGAGGATCTGGAAGGTTGGTCTATAATCAAAACAATAACAATACGAAAGATGGTAAAAACATAGGAACTGATATCCAGGTGATGTAGAGGTCAGGTAGATTACAGGATAAAAAAACACTGTTTCAAATGGAGAGAAAAGTTAATAGAATATAAGGTAACCTCAAAAGATATTAATACTTCACAACATACCAAGAAAATGAAAATCCAAGAAGAATGTGGAAACATTAAAACTATAAAGAAACTGACAATAAAGAACACAGAAAACATGAACTCAGCACAGGAAGGCATGCAAAAAAAAGAAACCAACAGCACTACAAAAAACAAAACAAAAAACCCCACAATGGTAGCAATTCATCCATACCTATCAATAATTACACTGAATGTAAACAGATTAAATGCACCAGTTAAGAGACAGAGAGTGGCAAATGGATAAGAAAACAAGATCCTTCAATATGTTGTCTCCAAGAGACACACCTTGCACACAAAGACAATCAGTTATGGGCTGAATACAGGCTTACAAGTTTTCTGTAATCATGTCTCCCAACATTCCTTTCTATCCCCTCAAATGCCTGTTTTACAATAGTAGGCCAGGGAAACCAATATTCATATGATAGTCTAGCATCCTAATATTATTATCCCTCTTCAGACTATGGTTCTATCCCTGTAGCATACAGCCCTGTTGTTCCAAGGTTGTTCCAAGGTTGAGCATGCATCACTATTTAACTCTGTCCCAGTAAGCCCATGCAAACCTGTCTAAGTGTTCCCTATCTACCTTGTTCTTCCATCCCTCCCCTTTCCTGTGTATTGCCTTCCTTTATCTCTGTGCTCTACTGTCCCCTCCCTCCACCTCTCCTAAAACCCCCCACCCCACCCTCACTGGTAACCAACAAATAATTTTTTTTTCTTCTTTTAGTATGGGTATCTTTTCTTAAGCTTTTACAATAATGGTCCTATGCAATATTTGTTCTTTTGTGACTGACTCATTTCACTCAGAATAATATCCTCAAGGTTCATCCATGTTATGGGGTGGCTTGCAGCTTCCTTGTTATTCTTCAAGGTAGCATGACAGTCCATTGTGTGAATGTACCAATGTTTGTTTATCCATTCTTCCAATGATGGGCACTTAGGCTGTGTCCATCTTTTTGCTATTGTGAATAGTGCTGCTATGAACATTGGTGTGCATATATCTACTAATGTAATGACTTGTATTTCTTGTGAATATATACCAAGTAGAGGAATTGCTGTATCATAAGGTATTTCTATCTCCAAATTTCTGAGTACACGCCATACTCTTTTCCAGAGTGGTTGGTCCATTTTGCATTCCTGCTAGCAATGTATGAGGTTCCCAGTCTCTCTGTATCCTCGCCAGCATTTATTGTCTCTGCTTTTTTGAATTTCGATGTTATTGTTGGTGTGAGATGACATCGCATTGTTGTTTACATTTGCATCTCTCTAAGGACTAATGATTGTGAACATTTCTTCATATGCTTGTTGGCTACCTGAATCTCTAACTTGGTGAAGTGTCTCTTCATGTCCTGTGACCATTTTAAAAATTGGGTTAATTGTCTTTTTCTTGTAGAGGTATTGTAGTTTCCAATAGATTTTATAAATTAGTCCTTTGTCTGATATGTCATTGCAAAAGATTTTTTCCCCCATTTTGTGGGCTCCCTTTTTACTTTTTTGGTGAAATCTTTTGATGCACATAATTTTCTAATTTTTAGAAAGCCCCAATCATCTATCTTGTCTTATTTTGTTTGTGTAATTTTCATGATGTGTGGTAGTCTGTGTGTGTCCTGTATTAGAGCCCTTAAACTTGTCCCTGTTGTTTCATTGATGACCTTTATAATTCTGGGATTCACATTTAGGTCTTTAATTGATGCTGAGTTTGTTTTTGTATATAGCATGAGATAAAGGTCTTGTTTCAATCTTTTGCATATCGATTTCCAGTTCTGCCCGCACCATCTGTTGAAGAGACTATACCTTCCCTACTAAATGTACTTTGGCCCTTTGTCAAAGATCAGTTGGCTATATATGGATGGGTTAATTTCACAATTCTGTTCCTTTGACCTATGTATCTTTCATTGTACCAGTATCAGGCTGTTTTGACCACTGCCGTTGTTGTTAAGTACTGTGGAGTCGGTTCTGACTCATAGTGACCCAGCACAGGGTTTTCGAGGATGCAAATCTTTATGGGGGCTGAAAGCCTCATCTTTCTCCTGTGGAATGGCTGGTAGTTTCGAACTGCTGATCTTGAAGTTAGCAGCCCAATTTGTAACCACTATGCATAGTAAATTTTGAGATCAGGGAGAGGTTTCCAAATTTGATCTTCTTCTTAAGCAGTGTTTTGCTTATCCTGAGTCTCTTTCCAGTCCATATGAAGTTTGTAAGTGTTTTTTTCCATCTCTCTAAAGAATGTCCTATCAGAAAAATGTTTACCTATGCTTTATTGACTACACAAAGGCTTTTAATTGTGTGGATCATGACAAGCTATGGACAACATTAAGAATTATGAGTATTCCAGAACACTTAATTGTACTTTTGAGGAATCTGTACCTGGACCAAGAAGCAGTTGTTCGAACAGAGCATGGGAACACTGAATGTTTTAACATTGGGAAAGGGGTTCTAGAACTTGCCCAGTGAAATAGGTGCCTTTACAGTGTAGAGGACCTTAGGTGGAATCCTGAGCCCCATCCAGAACCTTCTGAGGTGGGATATTCCCACTAAGAAGGACAAGCGTACCCGCAGGGAACAGCTACAGCAACAATAGATATATTGTCTAAGAAAGATCATCAGGAAAAACTCAAAACAAAAATGGCAGTATGATTAGCTACTAAAAGAATAAGCAAGTTATTCACCAGGAAGCCATCAAGGCAAGCAATGAAGTCCCTTCAGGACAACCCCCTGCCTACAAGATTGAAATTCAAAGGGAACAGATGAGCAGGCATGTAAGCTTGCTGGTGACCACATTGGTCTACTGGTGATTGGAAGAGGAGGAAAGGCAGCAATGAAGAAATAGACTGAGTTCAATCATGTTCCATAGACTTCCATTGACCTCGAGAAGAGAGAGAGAAGAGGAAGGACTGGTTGTTCTGATAAAGGCACGAAATGACTGGCTTACAAGTTTTCAAGAGGAAGTTTAGATTAAGAGTGTGCGGAGGAAGAATAGAGTTCCCACTGAATAGTTTTCATCTTGTCTAGATGGGTCTAGTGAAAAGAGATGGGGATAAGATTCTTATGACTCAATAGTGAGTAGTTGTTATCATGACTAATTGCAACTGTCACAATTGTAAAGGTAGAAGTTTTGTAACAAAACGGGACAGTAGTTAATCTTACATTTCAGAAACAGAGGACCCTAGGACCATCAAGGGAGAAGAACACAAGTGGAATGCAGAACTCTATCCAGATAAGCAGCGAGACCAGAGATGGAGGCAGAGATGCGGACATGGAGAGAGGGAGCAGCTGGGGACTCTGGACTTATGTAAAGAGAGGGACTGAGTGCTGGTGTCCAGGAGACAGACTTGCAGAATGTGCCCTTTGGTTGTTTAAATTATTATATATTCCTGAGTGTTTTTGTATATATGTCTGCATCCCGTCCCACCCCCACCCCCCAAAACAAAAGAAAAAACAGAGGGATTGAAAGCAAAAAAATGAAGCAGTTCCTTATTTGATGTAAAACAGCATCATTATTTATATACTTTTCACCTCTTTTGAAAGGCTATGAACTCTTTGAGGGCAATGACTCTATTTTATTCTCGTTTGTACTCCAAACATTAACCTAACAATGAGTTCTTAGGCAATGATCAATAGATGATTATTAGTTTTTATAATCCCTTGAGTTAAATCCCATTGATATTCTATGGTACTGAATAATAAAAAAACAACAACAGAGATTTGAAGGAAATGTTATTTTATACTTAATTAGTATAAAAAAAATTGTGGGAAATATGTTTCTCTTCAAATGGATCTTGTCCTTTAACATACACAAGCATAAGGTCTTCTATCTCCCGTGCATATACCCATGCTCACACATCCCACACATCCATAAACATACTAGATGTATCTAAAGTTCCCTAAAAGTGATTCTTAAATAGACATCCACTGAAAGCTTCAGATTAAATGAATGAATTTTAAGAGAAATTTGAACTCTCTGGAATTATTTATACAATGTGTGTGTCTTGGTATTTTCCTTTGTTGCTACTGACTTGGTTTTATATTTTCAGTCAGATGTCTATGATTTCTAAAAGATTAAATGTTCATTCAGTTAATTTTACCTCGTAAACCACCAATCTCTTTCTTTGCCAAAAGACAGACAAATGTTTAAAAGTAATAAAACATAGACGAAAGGTAGGGAAGAAAGAAAGGAAAAAAGAAAAGGAATAAATTTGGTTGGAGGGGAGATGTATGGGAATGTATAGTGCTTCTCTGTTTTTTTATGTTTCTTCCTCCCTGAGATCACTGTTTCCACCTTAATCATTGCCCCCATAATCTCTGCCAAAGACAACCCATTACTTCATTATTCTCAAATGCAAATGACTTGTTTCAGTTCTTACTGCATGTTCTACTAGATTTGATATTGTCTCATCTTTGAAATTATAGTCTAAGTTTGTATAAGCTGCTGTTTCTGCCTTTCTTCAGTTCATGTTTTAAAGAATTCTACCTCCAAGTGTCAATATCCTTTAAAATATACTAAGTCCTGGTGTGGCCCTTTAGATAAGCACTGGACTGCTAATCACAGTGTCAGCAGTTCAAACCCACCAGCTGTTCCTCAGAAACCCTATACAGTGTCACTATGAGCCAGAATCACCTCTGCAACACTTAATAATAACGACTATAATTACCGACTCGACAGCACTTAACAACAACAACAACAATAATTAGGAGCCTATGGGTTGTGCAAATGATAATTGAAAGGTTGAAAGTTTTGGACTTTCCAGAGGTGTTTGAAAGAGAGTTCTAATGGTCTACCTGCTATGGAGAAAAACAAAGCAAAACAAAAACTTTACTACTCACATTGGAGTTGTTACGGATAGAATTGACTCAACTCCTGGCTGGAACCATATTTGAGCTCATTAAGTGCCATTTGTTTTTACAGCCGTTTTCTATGTTAATGAGTTTTATATCTAGATCTCTAAACAAAGTCATACCTATTCAGAGGTATATAGCGAAGTGTCTGTTGGATGTTCCCCTTAGATGTTTCACAGGCTCCTCAACTTGTTGAACTTGTTGAAACTCAAGGCTGAACTCCATTCATCTGCAATACTTTACCTAATTCATTTTCTATCTCTATAATTAAGTGTAACATGTTCTGTTTTTGTTTTTATTTTTGTTTTGTCACACACTTCCATGTAGAACCCTATACTGCAATCCTACCAAATTATTTTTCTCACAAATATTGTGTTCCATTTAATTTCTGTTGATGAGTCCTATGTACCTCAATGAAGCTCCTTAAACATTGTACTTCTCTTGTTGTCTGACACCTTAGTCTAGATGATTCTATTTAACTCAATTGTAGTACCAATCACAATGGATTACATATTTCATTCATACCTTTTAGCAACCAGGCATCAAGAAATTGGTTTTCTAACTTTTACTTCTGTGTGAATGGTGTAGCAAGATCAATCAAAGTCTGCCTAACAATGAATTTATTTTCCTAGCAAAGGTTTGTTGAATGACTAGAACACATGTCATTAAGGTTGCATGTTATAGCAAAAAGATGTGGCTATAGCATAAAGGCGACTGACTACTAGTGCCTTCTTTCCCCTTCCTTAGCTTTTTTTACTTTACACAAATTTGACCATCTTTGAGTATTTGTCTCATCTCTCTCATTCAATCAGTAATACAACCAAAGGTCAGTATGATGATATTATATGTGAAATAATTTTCAGAAATATGAATGACTTCCTCAGTGTAAGGTGCCATGTATGAAGAAACTGACAGAGTACATTTTATGAACAAGCAATATTGATCTAAATAATTACACTTAAAGGATTTTTTTCCCTCTCTATATATAAATTTCCTTAATTTATTAAGGCAAGCATTCTTCCATGATAGAGCATATTATGGTGAAATTTTATATTAATATACTAGGATAAACTATGAAAATATTTTATGGGACTACTTGAAATGCCTATTAAATCCAGTAAGAATGAGTGAACATAAAAGCACAATATTGAATAGGAGCGGTGACAGAGGGCATCCTTGTCTGGTTCCTGTTCGCAGAGCAAAGGCTTTCAATTTCTCTCCATTGAGAGTAATATAGGCTGTTGGTTTTGTACATATGCTCTTTATTATGTTGAGGTATTTCCCTTCAATTCCTATTTTGTTGAGTGTTTTTTATCAGGAATGGATGTTGGATTTTGTCAAATGCCTTTTCTGCATCAATCGATATGATCATGTGGTTCTTTTCTTTTTTCTTATTTAT
>NW_006408715.1:5208912-5215563 GCF_000296735.1 Chrysochloris asiatica | reverse complement strand
TTCAAATTTTTTTTCTTTTTTTGTGTTTGTTCTTCTGTCTTAGTGGTATTGAGAGACTTGTCTTCCAGCTCGCTGATTCTTCCTTCCATCTCATCTTTTCTACTCCTCTGCTCTTTCAGAGTATTTTCTATTTCTGCCATTTTGTTTTTGATTGTTTGTACCTCTTTCTGTAGGCTCATAGCAAACCTGTATAGGGCTTCTGATGAGCAACTGGCGAGTTTGAATTGCTGACATTTCTGTTCACAGTACAGTGTGGATTTTACAGTGCCAAACTAGAAATCATTAGCAAACATGAAGTCACTACATATTTGATATATTTATTAAATGTCTTTCCCCAAATAAAATCCTGCTGTCCCCTGTCCAAAATATAGCCTCATATTTCTGTGATACACAATAAGGAGACATATCCATGTATTATAAAAATTTAAGAATGGTCTCTCATTTTGCTTTTATTTGCTTTTGTTGTTGTTGTTTTCCATTTCTGAATAGTATATTGCTTAGTATGGTACATCAAATTAAAATATGTTATCTTAATGGATCATCAAGTATAGGGCATTGGTGATTAATGATAGAATTCTTGCTCTTCATTTGAAAGACTCTGTTTTGTGGTCAGTGTACTTCATGGGCACCCACCATCAATCTGTCAGTAGAGTCTTATATAATGCTGTGATACTGGACAGATTTCCATGGAATTATCCAACTAAGACGGACCAGGAAGAAATACTTGGTGATCTACTTCTGTAAAGCAGCCAATGAAAACCCTATGAATCACAATATCTTAGCTTCTAAATACTGCTGTGACAGAAATATCACAAGAATGTGGCTTTAACTAATAGAAATGTATTTTCTCATAATTAAGGAAGCTGAAACTCCCAAATCAGAGTACCTGCTGTAATAGAAGGCTTACACAGTTTTAGAGGAAAATCTTTAGTGTCTTTCAGTTTTTGGTTCTTGGTTCCTTGGCGATCTTTACAATGCATCTATTTCCCTCATTTGTACTTGTTTTTGTGCCTAATCTTTTGGATCCCAAAGGTGTTTAAAATACGTTCTATACTGATATCTCCTCATAACATTACAAAGAAAACTTGATTCCCAGATGGGATTACATCCACATGTATAGGGGTTAGTTTTCAGAACACATATTTTGGTGGGGACACAATTCAACCCATAACCACAATTAATTATGGGCATGCAGCAAGACCCTGCAGCATTTTGTCCTTTTGTTCATAGTGTCACCATGAGTCAGGGCCACTCTGAGTAATGACTGTGTCCATAACAACTAACAACAGCATCATAATCAAGTATAGTTATTTTCTCAGAAAGAGACCTTTCTGAGGTGTGTCTTAGTGGCATTTTCATGTACTTCTAACTAATGGCATAGCTATTGTGCTCATCTTAAGGAAATCTGAAAGAATCACAACAAAGTGTAACACATAAGTATACAAGTTAAGGTAACTACTAAATAAACTCAAAACCAAACTGACTGCCACTGAGTCAAGCCTGACTCATTGTAACCCTAGAGGACAGAACAGAACTGCTCCTTACAGTTTCTGAGACTGTAAATCTTAACAGGAGCAGGCAGCTTGATCTTTCTTCCAGAACACTTGGTAGGTGTCAACTACTGACCTTGTGGTTAGCATCCCAATTCTTAACACACTATTCCACCAGGGATCCTCCACTAGGGATACAGTAATCACTAATTAAATCCACCATGATCAAGGAAGGATTTATCCCCTTACAGGGGCTAAAATTATTTACATCATACAGAGTCTCCATTCCAAACCCAAGTTGTAATTTCTCAAATGACATCTCAAGGTACTCAAGAGATATCACGGGACATTTTCCATTTGTCTGCCTGCTTCTCTTCACTAAGTGTCTTAAGTTCCCTGCTGCCCTTTTAAAAATCAAAAAAAGCAAACCCATTCCCACTCAATCAGTTTCATCTCACAGCAGCACTATATAGGGTTTCTGAGATTATAACTTTATTGAAGCCTCATCATTCTCTCATGGAGACAGCTGAAGGGTTGAGCCACCCACCTTTCAGTAAGCAATCCAACATTTAACCAACAGTGCCACCAAAGCTGATCCTCTGTTAATTCTCTGCTCTTCCTGGGGATTTCAAGGGTCACTATCATGGTCCCCAGAGTGTTGGTGGGTAGACAGCCTCATTGCAAATGACTGATTCTGGAGAACTGACAAAGGCAGTGATATATTGCCCAGATTTTCTGTTGAAGTGAATTATTAAACATTTCTGAGAAGGAATTTACTTATGTTGAGAAAAAATTTTAGAGTTTCAGAAGCACATTGTCTTGAGTTTTTTAGAGGGCAGAGAACTAGGAACTATAGAAGAAGTCAGGAAGGCCTGGCCTGCATGATGAAATGAAAGCAATCGTAATGAATACCTCTTAATAATGGTTTTCAGTGTGTCAAAGATAGGATAAAAAGTGGGACAGAGATATCTGGGCATTACCTATGAACCTTAAATCTACAGTCATCCCATCGATTTCTACTCATAGTGACCTTATATAGAATTTCTGAGACAGGAAATCTTCATAGAAGCAGACAGTCTCTTATGTCTCCCAGACAATATCTGATGGGTTGGAACCCTACATCTTGCAGCTCAATGCATAACCCATAACACAACACCACCAGGACTCTAGTATGATTCTTAGTTGTAAGAAAAATGGCCAAGTTCTCTCCAAATTTTTCATTCCTTGGTTCCACTGTCTAGATTAGCTGAGAATTTGTCTGCACCAAGTTCAGGTAATGGCTTTATCATGAATTGTGCCTTTCATATATCTGGTATTAAAAAAAAAAGAAAGAAAGCCTATTCTGCTTCAAGCAATGTTATACAAATGTTCTAATTTAATGCATGAGTGATTTTGATTTGGTCAGTTATTATTCTTATTGTCAGTTATGCCTATTGCCTCAATGAATCTTTTGATTCAAGTGTGGTAGTTCTAATGCCCAGATTTTAATTTCAGTTTGTATGGATACTCTTTTCACTATATGTCCAATAAATATATCTTAATCTTATTGTCTCTTAATTCTGAATCATCCCTATTGGATGGTTCAAGATTATCTTTAAAACAGAGAGAAGCCTTCATCTGACTTTCTACTTTTAGTCTTAACTTTTCCTTTTTACACTCATTCTTATGTTGAGGCAAACTACCCAAATTTTAGTGAAGCATTCACCTGTATTTGGGCTTTGATTCATCCTTTCCCTTAAATCTGACAATCTTTTCAAACCTAGCTCTAAATTTAACTTAAACCTGAAACTTTCCTTCTGTATTCCATCAGCTGGGATCTATTGCCCCTATCTCTGAATCCATATCCCTGGAATTTCTGCCTTTTTATTTCTCTTATGGTTTGTGTACTTGGTTTACATCTGCTCTTGTCCTTGGGAGTAGGATTCTTGTCATCATTTTTATCCCACAGGATGACAAGGGAAGTACTTTTAAGATAACAATTGTTCAACAAGTACATGATATATGAGTAATTTAATGAAAGAACTAGTATAATATGATATAGAAGCAAGATACATATGACTAATCCTCAACTGGGGCATCTTGGACAAATTGTGTAAAACTTCTATTAAATAGGAATTCTCTCTTTCATGAAATAAGGGAATGTATAGAGGCATATTTTCACTCTACCTCCAATATGGTGGAATAGTAGGGTTGGAGAGAAATCAGCATATTTAGGCAACCTTTCTAAAGTGTTTGAGTCTTGGGAATATCGTTCTAATAGGTGAGCCAGGAGCAGTAGCCTTATCATTAAGCTATAAGAATGAATGCATAGAGTATCTAGCCTTCCCCCACTTTGGATAAAGTAAAACATAAGGGCTTTAACCCAGAAAATATAGGCTAATTTCTCTGTGCCACTTATACCTTGTACTATAAAAAAAGTTAATCGCTCTGTGCCTCTTCATTTCATAAATTTTCTAAATGAAAATAATTTCTTAAAAGACTTAGTTAAATTAGTGGACATGAGGCAGTAGAGTGTACATTAACAGCACAGCCTCTAGAGCCAGACTCACTGGGTTAGGATGAATACTGAAATTTGCTGTGTGACCTTAGAAATTTTACTTAAACTCAATTTGCTTCTCTGTATAAAGGGTATCAGTTAGCTATCTGATAAAATGTTTCCAAGGATTAAAAGACTTAATACTCAATGAAAAGGACTGGAAAATATAATAAACCTATGAAGTATTTGTTATTCATAGGTTTATTATATTGTTGTTGTTAGGTGCTTCTGAGTCTGTTCTGACTCATATCATGAAGCAAAACAGAATAAAAGTTTTCCAGACCTATGTGCTATCCTCGCAATTGTTACTTTTGGGCCCATTACTGCTACCACTGTGTCAATTCATCTTTTGGCAGCCTTCCTCTTTTGCATGGACACTCCACTATATCAAGCATGATATCTTTCTCCAAGGACTGGACAGTCCTAGTAGCATGTCCAAAATATAAGAGATGAAGTCTCACCATTCTAGCTACTAAGGAGACTTCAGCCTGTACTTCTTCCAACACAGATTTATTTATTTTTCTGAAAGTCCATAGTACTTACAAAAGTCTTCTCTAACACCATAACTCAAATGCATCAATTATTCAATAGTCTTCCTTATTCATTGTCCAACATTCACATGCCTATAAGGCAATTGAAAATACCATGACTTAAGTCAGGTGCACTTTAGTCTTCAAAATAATAACTTAGCTCTTGAACACTTTAAAGAGACTTTCTGCAGCAGATTTGCCTAATGCAATATGTCATTTTATTTCTTCACTGCTGCTTCCATGAGTATTGATAGTGAATCCAGGCAAAACGATGTTTTTGACAGTTTCAATCTTCTCTCCATTGATCATCATGCTATTTATTGGTCCAGTTGTGAGGATTTTTCTTGCTTTACATTGAGGTAAAATTCATACTGAAGACTATGTCTTTAATCTTCATCAGTTAAGTATGTAAAGTACTCTCTGGCTCTAACAAGCAGAATTGCATCATCTGCATATCAAAAACCATTAACAAGTCTTCCTTCAATTCTGATGCTACGTTCTTTGTCATATAATCCAATTTCTTAGATTATTTGTTCAACATACAGATTAAATAAATATGGTGAAAAGATATAACCATGAGACACACCTTTCCAGATTTTAAGTCACTCAGTATCCTTCTTTTTGAACTGCCTCTTGGTCTATGTCCAGGTTCCTCATGATCAAAATCAAATGTTCTGGAATACCCATTCTTTGCAACGTTATCCATAGTTTGTCATGATCTACACAGTCGAAAGCCTTTGCATAGCCAACAAAGCATAAGTAAAATATTTCTAGCATTCTCTGCTTTCTGCCAAGATTCATCTAAGATGTCAGCAATGATATCCCTAGTTACACATCCTCTTCTGAATCAGGCTTGAAAACACAATTTCCTGTCTATGTACTGTTGCAACTGTTTTTTAATTATCCTGGTGTGATGTTATAGGATGAACACTGGATTAAAAAGTCGATTTGAACCGCAAGATGGTGATTCAAACCCACCAGCTGCTCCTCAGAAACCAACTCATAGGGTCGCTATGAGTTGGGACTGACACGATGGCAATTAACAACAACAATAACAAAACAAAAATTTACTAGCATGTGATATTAATGATATTGTTCTAATATCATAGATAGAAAGCTGATTCCCTTTTTTGTTCTAAGGCTAACAGTTACTGTTATGGATTAAACAAACATATCTCCTTCCAAAATATGTTTTGGAAACTTAACTCCTTTACCCAGGTTGAGGATGTAATACTACTGGGAAATTTGAGTTTCTTTGCTACATTCATAATATTTTATATGATGGTATTGTTTTGTTGTTGTTAGGTGCAATCTAGTTGGTACTGATTCATAGCGACCTTATGCACAACAGAACAAAACACTGCCAAAACCTGGGCCAATCTCACTATTGTTTCCATGCTTGAGTACATCAATGCTGCCACTTAGCCAATCCATCTCGTTGGGGGTCTTCCTCTGTTTCTCTGACCTTCCACCTTACCAAATGTGATATCCTTCTCCAGAGAATGGTCCCTCCTGACAATATGCCCGAAGTATGAGAGATGAAGTTTCGCCATCCTGGCCTCCAAGGAGCACTCTGGCTGCACTTCTTCCAACACAGATCTCTTGGTTCTTTTGGCAGCCCATGGCACTTTCAATATTCTCCTGCAACACCATAACTCAAATGCATCAATTCTTCTATGGTCTTCCTTATTTACTGTCCATCTTTCACATGCATATGAGGTTATTGGAAATGCCATGGTTCAGTCAGGCACACCTTAATCTTCAAGCTGACCTCTTTGCTCTTCAACACTTTAAAAAGGTCTTGTGCAGCAGATTTACACAATGCAATAAGTCATTTGATTTCTTGACTGCTGTTTCTGTGAGTGTTGATAGTTGATTCTAGAAGAATGAAGTCCTTGACCACTTCAATCTTTTCTTCATTGATAAGAATGTTGTTTATTGGTCCAGTGGTGAGGATTTTTGTTTTATTGACATTGAGATGTAATCCATACCGAAAGCTGTGCTCTTTGATCGTCATCAGTAAATATTTTAAGTCCTCTTCACTTTCAGCAAGCAAGGTTATATCATCTGCATATCGCAGGTTGTTAATGAGTCT
>NW_006408715.1:5207207-5208812 GCF_000296735.1 Chrysochloris asiatica | reverse complement strand
TTTATTATTTCTTTTCTTTTGGTGGCTGTGGGTTCCCTCTGTTGGTCTGTTTCTAGTTGTTGTAGATGTTGTGTTAATGTGTTAATTTTAGTTCTTTCTTCTTTTTGGATGAGTGCGTTTATTGCAAAAAATCGTCTTCTCAGCACCGCTTTTGCCGTGTCCCATAGATTTTGGTATGTTGTGTTTTCATTCTCATTTATTTCTAGAAACTTTGCGAATTCACATTTAATTTCTTCTATTACCCAGTCACTTTTCAGCAGGGTGTTGGTCAGTTTCCATGTATTTGACTTGATTTCCTTAGTCTTCCTATTGTTGATTTCTAATTTGATAGCATTGTGATCTGAGAAGATGCTATGTAGTATTTTGATATTTGTAAATTTATGTAGATTTGTTTTGTGGCCTAAAACATGGTCTATTCTGGAGAATGTTCCATGTGCACTTGAGAAGAATGTGTATTGTGCAGTTGTTGGGTTGAATGCTCTGTACACATCTATGAGGTCCAGTTAGCCGAGTGTGTTGTTTAGTTCTTCTGTGTCTTTGTCAAGTTTCTTTCTGGTTGTTCTATCCATTTTTGAAAGTGGAGTATTAAAATCACCTACTATTGTTGTAGATTCATCTATTTCTTTCTTCAAGTCTATAAGAGTTTGTTTTATATTTTTTGACACTCTTTCATTGGGAGCATAGATATTTAATATGGTTATTTCATCTTCTTCTATTGTCCCTTTAATCATGATATAATGTCCATCTTTATCTATTATGCTGGGTTTTGCCTTAAAGTTTATTTTACCCGAAATTAGTACCACTACTCCTGTTCACTTTTTATTGTAATTGGCTTGGTATATTTTTTTCCATCCTTTAACCTTTAATCTGTTTTTGTCCCTGTGTGTGAGATGTGTCTCTTGCAGGCAGCATATTGAAGGATGTTGTTTTCTTATCCACTCTGCCACCCTCCGTCTCTTAACAGGTGCATTTAATCCATTTATGTTCAGTTTAATTATCGATAAGTATTGATTAATTGCTGTCATTACATTTGTTTTTTTGTGGTGTTGCTTCTTTGTTCTGTTTGTCTTTCTTTGTTGAGTTCAAGATTTTTGCATTCTTTCTTGTAAGTTTCCTCATAGTTTTAATGTTTTCATATTCTTCCTGGGTTTTCATTCTCTTGGTATGCTGTGAAGTGTTAATTTTCATTGAGATTGCCTTATAGTCCATTAGCTTTTCTGACCATTTATTGCACACTATTTTATCCTGTAATCGCCCTGACCTTCTCTCTATCTGGATCTCTTTTCCTATATGTTGACCTTCTTTTACATTGTACTTGTTTTGGTCATAAACTGACCTTCCAGAGTCTCTGAGTTTGTTCTTATAGTTTTGTTTTGTTACCGATTCTTCTTTCTGTTGACTTAATTTAGTGATTTGCTGCCACGTATGTCAATCTCTGGTTGTTGCCTCTTCTTGTTGGTTCTCAGTCCACAGAACTCCCTTTAGGATGTTTTGTAGTGCAGGATTGGCTTTGGTAAATTCCCATAGCTTCTGTTTATCCTGGAATGTTTTGATTACACCATCATATTTGATTGATAGCTTTGCTGGATAAAGGATTCTTGGTTG
>NW_006408715.1:5195357-5205340 GCF_000296735.1 Chrysochloris asiatica | reverse complement strand
GAAGAAATGAGGAGGTACAAGAGCTGAACAGAAAATTTCAAAGATCAGCTCAAGAAGATAAAGCCAAATATTACAACAAAATGTGCAAAGAAGCAAAAATTCAAGCCTCGAGTTTCATTATTGAAAGTTTCTCTGGGTAAGTTATTGAATGATGGTATTGTTGTTGTTATGTGCCGTGGAGTTGGTTCCAACTCATACTGACCCTGTACAGGGTTTCTGAGGCTTTACGGGAGCAGAAAGCATCATCTTTCTCCCGCGGAACAGCTGGTAGTTTCAAACTGCTGACCTTGCGGTTCGCAACCCGATTTGTAACCACTATGCTACCAAAGCTCCTTGAATGATGGTATAGTGGGTTCCAAATCTAATGTCTTCTGAATTATAAAAAGAGCAGATTAACATAGAACAATACACAGACACAAGGGGGAGACAGACACTATCTGAATACAGAAGCAAGTGCATCTACAAGCCCAGGAACTCCACAACTGCCAGCTACTATCAGTTGAAATAGATGAAGAAGGACCTTTCCCTGAGACTGTGACTGCAGACTTCTAGCTTCTGGATCTGTGAGCACATTAATGTCTGTTGTTTAAAGTCACTCACTAATGTTGTTTCTGTTATGGCAGCACTAGGCAACTAGGACAGTTATTATTAAAAGGACTTTCTTTCTTCTTCAAACTTTGGGTTACTCATTAGTATGGAGCACCACTATTGAACACTAATTACTTCTGTAATTGCCTATTGTACATTAAAAAATTATTTTCACTGTCCCTGATTACTTCTGCCTATCTTGCTCCTTTCCACTCATAATATGATGCCATTCTCTCATTCATTAAATATCTTTGGCTTCACACTATCTACCATGATATTTCTACCAGCTTTTCCTGTCAGACACTAACTTTGAAGTGAGTGTCAAGTATAAAAGTGGGACAACTGATTTCAAAATTAAAACATTAAGAACAGCTATTTGTAGAACTCTCTACACCACACTCAGGGCTTTATATGCACTATCTCATACTACACCAATGTAGTTACTATTATTATCATCAGTAAGAATAATTTTTAAAAAATGAGGAGCTTCATGGCATTTAAGAGTGTCTCATCATTTAAGATGTCAACAGCATTACCCTCTATGTCTACTCTGTCTCCGTAACATCTGCTGTCCCTGTCTCCATTTCTCTTGCTTCAGATTTCTTTAATCCAATTGTTAGTTCGTGGTGATACGAGTATAATATAGACATGTTTGTTTACTGTCCATGTACCCCTCTAATACTCCCTGAGGACAGACAACTTGTCTGTTTGGTTCAGCATTGGAATGCCAGACCACTGAAGACTGCCTGGAACAGAGTAAAGGCTCTACAAATGTGTCTGATGAAAAATAAAGAATCTGAGCAATGTTGTGAAATGAAGGTTAGTAGGTTCCAACTCATAGCAACCCTATATAAGATTTCCAATGTGTAACTGGTGGGTTAGAAATGTCAACTTTTCAGTTAGCAGTCCATGCTTACCCTATAGAACCACACCAGTACTTCACAGTCTGAGCAATAGATTGCTCAAATAATTTCTACTACCCATATTACTCAATTAAATATACCATCTATTTTTCTATTGCTAATATTGTATGCATTGAGTCCACTACTCATCTATTGGTTTATTGTACTGTGGTGGCTTGTGAGTTGCTATGATTCTGGAAGCTATGCCACAGGTATTTTAAATACCAGTAGGTTCCCCCACAGTGGACAGGTTTCAGATGAGCTTCCAGATGAAGGCAGACTAGAAAGGAGACACAAACTACTTGCAAATATTTAATCACTGAAAACCTTATGAGTAGCAGAGAAACACTGTCAAATACTATCAGTAAATGAGCCTCTCAGGTTGGAAATCAATGAAAATGCGACTGGGGAAGAGCTGCCTCCTCAAAGTAGAGTTGACCGTGATGACGTGAATGGAGTAAAATCCTCATGACCTTCATTTTCTGATAGGGCACAATTCAAAATGAAAAGAAATAGCTGTAAACATCCATTATTAATTGGAACATGGAATGTACAAAGTATGAATCTAGGAAAATTGGAAATTGTCAAAATTGTAATGGGATGCATAAACATCAATATCCCAGGCATTAGAGAGCTGAAACACGTGATACTGGCCCTTTTGAATCTGACAACCACATGGTTTACTATGCCGGAAAGAACAAATTTAAGAGAAATAGCATCACATTCATCATCAAAAAGAACAGAAGAGGCCGTGGAATGAGGGATATCATTGCTGATGTTTGATGGATCTTGGCTGAAAGTAGAAAGTATCAGAAAGATGTTTACCTGTGCTTTATTGACTATGCAAAGGCTTTTGATTTAGTGAATCATGATAAACTATGGACAATATTGAGAAGTACGAGTATTCTGGAACACTTAATTGTGCTCATGAGGAACTTGTACATAGACCAAGAGGCAGTTGTTCTAACAGAACGCTGAATGGTTTAAGATTAGGAAAGGAGTGTGACAGGGTTGTATTCTTTCACCATACTTATCCAACCTATATGCTGAGCAAATAATCCAAGAAGTTGGATTATATGAAGAATAACATGGCATCAGGATTTGAGGAAGACTCCTTAACAACCTGTGATATGCAGATGATACAACCTTGCTTGCTGAAAGTGAAGAGGACTTAAAACATTTATGAAGATTAAAGAGCACAGCCTCCAGTATGGATTGCATCTCAATGTAAAGAAAACAAAAATCTTCACCACTGGACCAATAAACAAGAGTCTTATCAATGGAGAAAAGATTGAAGTTGTCAAAGTTTTCATTTTTCTCAGATCAATGCTCATGGAAGCAGCAGTCAAGAAATCAAATGATGTATTTCATTAGGTAAATTTGCTGCACAAAACCATTTTAAAGTGTTGAAGTGCAAAAATGTCAGCTTAAGGACTAAAGTGCGCCAGACCCAGGCCATGGTATTTTCAATAACCTCAAATGCATGAGATAGTTGGACAGTGAATAAGGAAGACTATAGAAGAATTGATGCATTTGAGTTATGGTATTGAAGCAGAATATTTGAAGTACCATGGGCTGCCAGAGAACAAATAGATCTGTGTTGGAAAAGGTGCAGCCAGAGTGCTCTTTGGAGGCCAGGATGGCCAGACTTCATCTCTCATGCTTCAGACATATTGTCAGAAGGGAGGGAGCAGGCACTGGAGAAGGATATCATGTTTGGTAAGATGGATGGTCAGAGAAAAAGAGGAAGACCCTCCAGTGAGATGAATTTGCAAAATGGCAGCATCAATGGGCTCAAGCGAGACAATTGTGACTTTGGCCCAGGACCAGGCAGTGTTTCATTTTGTTGTGCATATGTAGGGTCGCTATGAGTCAGTTCTGACTTGATGGCACCTAACAACAACAACTGTTGCTTTGAGTTTTGCTGTAATGCTGGAAGCTTTGCTACTGGTGTTTCAAGTACCAGAAGCTTCATCAGTGATGATCTCAACAGTATCCAGAATAAGGCATCATGTGCTGATGAAAGCCTTATAGATCAAAACATATTTGACTCAGTAGGTCTGGACCCATCATCAAGCTAGATCAAACTGTAGAGAAGGACATTATGGTTGTCTAAGTGGAGTGCCTTCAAGGGTTAGGGAGACCCTCTGTGAGATGGATTGGCACTGCAAAGATGAACTCAAACATAGCGGTAATCTTGAGGATGACATTGGACAGTTTGTTTTGTTGTAAATAAGATCACCATGAATCAGATACAATACTCTTTATTTCTCTGTCTGTTTAACTATCTATCCATCTATCTACCCAATTAACAGGAAGCAAAATTCGGCGTCAGACCAAGCTCTGTGCTAGAGTAAAATACAGCTGTCTGCATTATGCCATGCCACTGCTCATATTTCCAAATTCCTGTTTCCTGTCATAAACTTTGACCTTAGTGGAGGATCCCATTTTCTTGCCCCACGGTCATATCTAACTCAACAACAATAAAAAAGGGAAAGGAAGAAAGATTTACTCCAACCTCATGGCCAAAAATACTGTTTATGATGCTGTAAAGAGGATGCAGGATGCTGTAGGAAAGGGAAATTTTAAACAGAAAATGTGATTGATTTATCCCTAACTTACTAATTATGCTTTATAGAGAGAGTTTACACACGCCACTTTTCACAAAGCTTTGTGGAAAAAGAGAAGAGAAGGAAAGAACATTAAAAAGAAGAGTATGCCATTCATGTTGACTAATGAAGGCATCTCTATCTTATGTGACCACCTTTTCATGTGTTTCTTTTTAAGCTGCAATCAATGAAAAGGACAGACAATCTCAGTATTAATGGACATTTGATTAGGCAGAATCATGCCTTCCCCATGTTAATGATGGGTAGTGCTCCTCTGTATTTGAATTTCATTGCCCTAAGGGGGGGGAGGATAACTTTCATTTGCATGATATAAAAATCCCTCTCAATCTTCTAACATTAAGTCAGTTTAACATTTTTAACTCAAAAGATAGTTCAATAAACGGCTGCATGTCTTTTTCTGAAATTGCTTTGAATTTCCAAGTGTGATCCCTTGAAAATTAGGATCTTTAGAGACTTTGATGATGACATTGACTTTAATGGCGAAAGAATTTCCACCCCCACTTCATTGGTATATGTTCTCATCCTATTCTCCAGATTGCTCACACCTAAGCCCAGTTGGAGCCCAGGTGCCATTTCTGTTACTTAGCCAGCAGCTGTGTCTTTTAAATCATTGCCATACAGTGAAGAGGGGGCATTTTAAATATGCTTTTCAATAAAGTGGATATGCTTAGCAACTATATAGAAACTGATCTCATCCATTCCCTTTTTATATCATATAACACTCACCACAGACTAACGTAATGTTCCTCACTCATGAAAATTTGTAATTTATTCTACCCAAAGAACAGAGAAATTCAATGAAAAGAAAGGAATCTTTAAAATATTATTTATTATCCATCATTTATGTATGAAACACTGAAATAGCTAGTCATTATAAAGGAAGGTATAACAGGAAATAGAGGTTTAAAAATAGTTGAAAATAGGAGACATAGAATGAGTATACACTAATTACTACTGACATCTCAGTTTTATAATCCAAGTTAACTTTTCTAGGAAAACGAAAATCTTGCACACAATTCTGATTGCTATTCTTTTTGTAAAAATGTTCCTCAAATCAGCTTCAAATAATTTAATATGATACAGTCCAAACTTAGAGATGGGCGATCAAGTCCTTATGATAGGAACTGATTCCTTGTTTTCAGAAAGCCATAAATCACTGCTTGTTTAATAAGCCAGAAAGCTAATATCAGGAACAATGAATATTACTTAGACTTGTATGTTCACTTTATGTGGTAATAGTCTTTAGATTATTTTTTTTCTTTTTTCAAGAGAGCTTATTTTTCTCTGAAAATGTCAGAATTATTAGTGTGTGTGCTTAGTTTAAGAGTTGAGTCTATAACTTTATACAGTTAGTAATGCAGTCTATATGCTGTTTTGACCTATAATTGATAATGTTGGGCACATGAAAGTGTGTAACTTACAATACTGTGGGAAATGATTATATAAATAATATAAATAGCTCAAGGCATAATGTTATTGGGATCAAGTAAAAGTCCAGATTCAGTTCTGTGCTAATCAAAGATGGACAGATAACATTCTCTTGGGTATAATTTAATGATTTACTGGAAGGAAAATCATGTTGGCTGGACCTTCCTGTACTGGATTGAAGTAGGCACTAGGGAGGAGCATTATAGATAAAAGTTATACTATGAATCTGGCTCTAAATTGGAAAAGCTGGAGAAAAATCATAGAGGATAAAATACAAGAGGGCTTCAAACAGTTTGTGGACAAATTCTATTTCCTTTTCATTTCATTTTTCCATGAACTGTTTGAAGACCCCCTGTACTAGTACTCGTTTTGACTGTAGAATTAAATGATCACTAGATATGAGTGGCAGATGAGCTAAATAATGTGAATGTGGAGTTGGATTATGGAACACTATAGAGTTCGGTCAGTCTCTGGAAAGTAAATTACAAATAAAATAATCATAAGTGATAACATTATTATTTTATTTTTATTTAAATCCCACCATTTATCTAGTTGCATGTTAACAGTGATGTCTAACACTGAGTGATTATCCTTGTACTGGTGTGGTGCTGTAGGATAAATATTCCACCCCACAAGCCATGTCTCAGACACCCTGTACGGGGTCTTTATAAGTCAGAACCGACTCAATAGCAGTTAACAACTTAAAGATAGATGGTTCTAATTCAACCAGTGACACCATGAAAGAAAGGCCTTGAGATCTGCGATATGTACCACCGTGTGTGTGTGTGTGTATGGTGGTGGTAGTTATGTGCCATGGAATCAGTTCCAACTCCTAGCTATCCTGTATAGGGTTTCCTAGGAGCTTGAACCACCGATCTTGCAGATCAAACCGACTTTGCAGTCCACGCCAGCACTCCATATGAGTCACAACAGACTAGACTGCACGTAACCACAACAGCAGGTATCTAGCTAGCTAGGTAACTATAATG
Organism: Chrysochloris asiatica; assembly: GCF_000296735.1. Lineage (NCBI taxonomy): Eukaryota > Metazoa > Chordata > Mammalia > Afrosoricida > Chrysochloridae > Chrysochloris > Chrysochloris asiatica. The sequence continues at coordinate 5,198,803 of NW_006408715.1, read as the reverse complement.
ATTTAGAGGGTATTGGCTGTAATCTTTATAGAAGCAGAGAGCCTGGCCTTTCTTTCATAGTGCTGAGTAGAATCAAACCAATATTTAACCCAACACTTAAGTACAGTTTAGGAGCTCTGGTAGCATAGTGGTTATGAGTCAGGCTACTAATCTCAAGATCATCAGTTGAAACTACCAGCTCCTGTGAAGATTTACAGCCTCGGAAACCCTATACAGGGTCGCTAAGAATCGGAACTGACTCCACGCCACTGCCATTGGGTTTCTGAGGAGCAGCCGGTAGTTTTGAACTACGGACCTGGATCAATGCTTATCCTACAGCGCCACACCAGGAGTCCAGGTAAATTTGTTATGTGCCATCAAGTTGTTTCTTCATAGCAACCCTGTACAGGCTTTCCGAGGCTGTAAATATTTATGGGAGCAGGAAGCCTCATCTTTCTCCTGCAGAGCGACTGGTAGATTCAAACTGCTGACCTTGAGGTTAACAGCCCGACTCGTAACCACTACACTACCAGAACTCCTTCAGGTGAGGTTAGAGGTGAGAAAACACATTGTTTCATACTTAGATTCCGCTTTACCGGCTCAGGTTTTAATGTTTCCTTTGGTTCGGCTCTCATTTATTTTTAAACTTTTACTTCGTAAACATTGCATCTTTTAAAATGCAAAGAATCCAAAAACTAACACAGCATTCAAAGTGAAATTAAATCAGTGGTTTATATAGCGTAGTGTCATAATATTTTCCATACTATTTTCCTTTGCCTTATTAATATAACCATCAGTCTATTAGCTTTAACTGCTGCTGAAGACTGAGCAGATGTCTTCAATGAATACTTCCATCCATAATTACCCCTGATTTTTTTTTCTGAGAAGTTCAGCTAATTCAGATCCTACCAATGTATATGAAAAGTTTAAATGATTTCTCCCCAAATGCATTACCTTTTCCTTATCTACATTAAATTCCATCTGCCATTATGTTGCACAGTCTCGCACTTTGATTAGATCCTTCTGGAGTTTTTAACAATCCTTGCTAGCTTTTACTAACCTACATAATCTCACGACATTTTATAGAAGAACTTTTTAACAGTTATGACTTTTTGCCAGCCTTGCCTTTGTATGAGATTTCTATTAGTATTATGTATGCATAGAAATGTGTGAAGTGTAATACTTCAGCAATGAAAAAACATAGACACTAAAGCAAAAAAAAAAAAAAAAAGCAAAAGAAATAAAAGCAAGTCTGGAAGTATTTTACTACCTTTTTGTGCCATGTTAACATATATGTGTATTTCTGAGATCATATTGATTAATTGCCACTAGAGGAATTAGAAGCACTCATTGGTAACAGTGTCTTCTACCTAAAATTGTGCGTATCTGAATCTATTATCCATGTCACCACATCAATGGAAATAGTTTTAATTGTCAAAGTCATCTCTGAACTCTCATTCTTTAAAGCTACTTTAAATAAAGCTATTTGCTATTATATTATCTCTCACTACAAGATATGGTTTATTTCTAAAGCATAAATCAAAAGTATTTGGCTATTAAGTAAGCAGTCCAAGGAATTTGAGTATTAACATGTTTTAACATGTAGTTATCCTCCTTGATTAGATGTGATCTAATGTATTGCAAAGTCAGTTTGATCTGCAAGGTTAGCAGTTTAAGCTCACCAGCTGTCTCTATGGGTCAGAACTGACTCGACAACACGTAACAACAGCAACAACAATGGTATAGTGCTATGGGTTAATGTGCTGGACTGCAAGGTCCGTTTGAACAGCAAAGTTGGTGGTTCAAGCTTACCAGCCACTCCTTGGAAACCCTATTCAGCATGGCTATGAGTCGGAACTGACTCTATGGCACTTAACAACAACAATCACTTATGAGATCTCCTATGAGCAACCAATCAAGTGAAAGAGTTTTCTTGGAGTTGTGGCCTGCTTCCAATATTTTAGACTTTCTGGCAAAGCTTTCTTGCTTTTTCCTGGATCTACATTCTGTGTCTGTTTCACTTTTATCTGAACCTTGGGTGTTTGAACTTAAGCCTAATATTCCTAGGAGTAGCAATGAGTCAGCAACCTGCCATATTACCTGCTGAACTTGGACTCATTAGTATCCACAGCTAGTAGCTTGCCATCTCACCTGCTAATCTTGAGTTCCTCAGTCCCTACTGTGATGTGAATCAGGATAAGCCACCAGTCTGACATCTTAACAGCCTTTACAATCACATGAGTCATTTCCTTAAGATAAATCTCTCAATAGGAGCTCTGGTGATGTAGTGATTATGTGTCAGGTTGCTAACCTCAAGGCCAGCAGTTCAAATCTACCAGCCATTCCAAGGGAGAAAGATGAGGTTTTCTGCTCCAGTAAAGATTTACAACATCAGAAACTCTATTCAGGGTCACTATGAGTCTGGACCAACTCCATAGCACACCACCATCACCATATATATGTCTATCTATCTCTCTGTGTATTTAAAGAGAGAGAGAGACCATTGAGTGTCATAATGCTCCTTAGAGGGCAGGATGGCGAGACTCCGTCTATCATACTTTGCACATGTTATTAGGAAGGACCAATCTCTGGAGGACATCATGTTTGGTAAAGTGGATGGTCAATGAAAAACAAAAGGAATACACCCAATGCGATGGATTGACACAGTGGCAGCAGCAATGGGCTCAAATGTAACAACAGTTATCAGAACCCTAAGTATTGTTTTGTTGTTGTTCTTATGCATTATGAGTTGAAACTAACTTGATAACACCTAAAAACAACATAAATACATGTACAAGGAGGTTTGAAAAAAGTTCGTGGAAAATTCCATTCTTCTTAATTCCATTTCTCTACAAAATTTTTGAAGCTTCTTTGTATAAGCTTCACCGGTTTTCCTTCTCCAAGGAACTTAGACTGAGACTGAGACAGATGTTGATTATGGATCCAAGTAAAATGAAATTCTGACAATTTCAGTCTTTTCTCAGTTTATCCTGCTGTTGCTTATTGGCCCTGTTGTGAGGGTTTTTCATTTTCTTTATATTGAGGTGTAATCATTATTAAAGTCTGTAGCCTTTGCTCTTCATTCATAAGTATTTCAAGTCCTCTTCACTTTCAGTAAGGAAACTTGTGTCATCTGCATATTGAAGATTAATGAATCTTCCTCAAATCCTGGTTTCATACTCTCCTTTATATAGGTCATTATCTTCTATTATTTTTTCAGTATATAGATTGAATAAGGTTGGTGAAATAATAAAACTTTGACACACAACTTTCTTGATTTGTAAATGATGAAGTATCCCCATGTTCTGCTAAAATGACTGCCTCTTGATCTATGTATAGGTTTCTCATGAGCACAATTAAGTATTCTGGAAATTTTGACTCTTCACAATGTTATCCATAATTTATTATGATTGTATTAGGCTGGTTCTCTAAAGAAGCAAAATCAGTATATATATACATACATATAC
>NW_006408715.1:5192864-5193998 GCF_000296735.1 Chrysochloris asiatica | reverse complement strand
GCTCAAAGTGACCTTGCAGTCCAGTGCTTTAACACACAGAGCCACACCAGGACTCCATATGTTGTTTCTGTTGTTAGGTGCCATCAAGTCAGTACCAATTCATAACGACCCTATGTACAATAGAATGAACACTATCTGGTCCTGTACCAACCTCACAATCTTTACTATGCCTGAGCTCACCACTCCCACCACTGTTCCAATCCATCTTGTTTGGGTCTTCCTCTTTTTCTCCAACCCTCCACTTTACCAAACATGATATTGTTCTCCAGTGACTGGTCCCTCCTGATAATTTGTCCCAAGTATGAGAGCCTGGCCATCCTGACTTCCAAGGAGCTTTATGGCTGTACTTCTTCCAACACAGATATGTTCTTTTGGCAGTCCGTGGTACTTTCAATATTCTCCTCCAGCACCATAACTCAAAGGCATCAATTCTTATGCAGTCTTCTTATTCACTGTTCAACTTTCACCTGCATATGACGTTATTGAAAGTACTGTGGCTTGGGTCAGGTGCGCCTTAGTCCTCAAACTACCATCTTTGCTCTTGAGTACTTTAAAGAGGTCTTGTGCAGCAGATTTGTTCAATGCAATATGTCTTTTGATTTCTTGACTGCTGCTTCCATGAGGGTTGATGGTTCCATGATCAGAGAAAAATGAAGTTGTTGACAACTTCAATCCATTTATGTGGATGTGATTTGTTGGTCCAGTTGTGAGGATTTTTGTTTTCTTTACATTGAGGTGCAACCCATATTGAAGGTTATAGTCTTTCTTCTTCATCAGCAAGTATTTTAATTCCTCTTCACTTTCAGCAATCAAGATTGCATCATCTGCATATCACAGGTTGTTAATGAGTCTCCCTCCACCCCGGATGCTACATTTTTCTTCATATAACCCAGCTTCTTGGATTATTTGCTCAGCATACAGATTTAACAAATCTGGTGAAAGACTACAACCCTGGCACACACATTTGCTAATTTAAAACCATTTAAAAAACAACAAACTAACAAAAAAAAAAACATTCAGTGTCCCCTTGTTTTGTTTGAACAATTGCTTCTTGTTCTACATACAGGTTCCTCATGAGCAGAATTAAGTGTTCTGGAATACTCATTCTTTGCAATGTTGTCCATAGCTTGTCAT
>NW_006408715.1:5156086-5161320 GCF_000296735.1 Chrysochloris asiatica | reverse complement strand
TTTGGGGTATACCATCTTGAGATAACTTTTTTTTTTATTCCATTTTAAATTTGATAAGATTCTCTTGATATTAAGAAGCAAAACAAAAAACACTTATCCAGCCTGAGATAAGAATTAAAGATGATATATTATTTGCTATGGTGGCATAATAATGTCTCACAAAGTGAATAGTTTAAAAGAATAAATATGTTTTTTCTTACAGTTTTGGAGTCCAGAAATATAAATCAGAGTGTCAGCAAGGCCTTGTTCTTCTGAAGGAGGTAGGGAAGATCCTTCATTGTCTTTTCCTGTTTACCTTGATTTGCAATAGCGTAATTCTAGTCTCTGCCTTTATCTTCACATAGCTGTCTTCCCTGTGAATCTCCCTCTCTGTCTAACCTCCACTTCTTATAATGACACCAGTTAGAAAGTCACTTCTTGATGTTAAGTGTCATCAGTCGATTCCAACTCATAGCAATCCTGTACAGGGTTTCCAAAGAACTGATGAGTTTGAACAACCAATGTTGTGGTTTGCAGTCCATTGTTTATCCTACTGTGCACACCAGAACTCAATAAAGTCACTAGGACCCACCTATTTGTTTACCTCATGTCAACTGAATACATCTACCAAAATTCTATTTCTAGATAAGGTCACACTTAAACTATGATTTCAAGATAACTTTTTAGGGTATGCAGTTCAACCTATAAAGGGATGGCTATGCATTTTAAGGTAATCAGAAAATTTTTCACACAGCCTGGTTTCATAGGCTTAGGACGGACACCACATGTCCTGATGCAGCCTTGATTCTGTTGGTCTGTGTTACTTAAGATGCACAGGCACCAATTTGCTTGATCTCCAATCCTGGCTTCATCTCTTATTAATTAGTTAACTTTTTTATCCTAATTTCTTCACCAGTAAAATGGGCATAGTAATGTATCAACCTTTTAGGGTTGTTGTAAGAAGAGCAGTAGCTATTAGAATATTTTCATAGAGCAACGTGATGATCTATTTCTAGGACGAATCCTCTGACCACACTATACTGGAAATAAATAATAACTCTTTAGTTAAATGGGAAGTATAGAGTAGAAACTATCAAATCAATTAACTAAAAGGATATTTTGGAAGGTCAGATATAAATATTAATTTGATCTTAGGAGAAAAAGAATCTGAAGTTCAGAGTAGATAAATATTGTACTCAAAAATAAAAAGTCATTAAGTTGTACAACTTGAATCTAAGCCTATGATCATCTGGTTCCTTTGTGCTACTATGCACCTGCCTCCCTTTCCATACTGGATCCAGGATTGTGTCATGTCTACAAGTAGACTAAGCTAAGTACAGATTGCGCAGAGATTTACACACAAAAGTATGTTGTTCCATGTGCACTGTTACATTAAATTGACATATGACATGTTTACTTCTAACTTTTAATTAATATTTATTTCTAGTATAGTGTGATCAGAGGATCTGGCCTAGAAATATATAGTCCTGGTGTGGCACTGTGGGTTAATGCACCAGACAGAAAAGCCGTTTGAACTGAAAGGTCAGCAGTTCAAGCTCACCAGCTGCTCCACAGAAACCCTATACAGAGTTGCTGTGGTTTGGAATCAACTCTATGGCACTTAACAACAACAACAATCCTAATCCTAAGAAGAAGTACTGGCATGGTGCTGTAGAATAAGCACTAGACTGCTAACTGCAAGGTTGGTGGTTCAAACCCACCAGCCACTTATCAAAAACCTTATATAAGGTTGCTATGAGTCAGACCCAACTTGATGTCACTTAACAACAACAATCCTATGAGGAAGCCCTGTGGTTGTTAACTGCATGGTTGGTGGTTCTAATTCACCAGCTGCTCCATGGGAGAATGATGAGGCTTCATTTTCCTGTAGAGATTTACAAACCCTAGAAATCCTATACAGGATTATTTAAGTCAGAACCGACTTGACAGTACCCAAAAGCAACAATAACACAAAATTTGTTGAGACATTCCTGTTACATTTTACACTGTTGACCATTCCTTGTTGAAGGTTCACTTTGGATTTCGGATCACACCTATGCTATCGTTTCTTTGTCACTTCCTATTCCTGAACTATCTAATCTACCATCATGGCTCAAATGGCCTTTATATGTTCATTACTCCCAAACTGGCACTCTCAGCTCCACACACCTGCCTGAGTATCAGAATCATATGCAATAGCATACTGCATATTGCCACTTGGATATTCCACAAGAACATCAGCTTCACTACACCAAGTTGAGCTCATCTTCACCTCCCACTCCTAAGGACGTTCACTTCCTGCAGATGCTCTCTCAGGAAATGGCAGCTTCACACAGCCCAACTCCCAAGTTAGAAACTTGATATCATTTTCAAGGCTGTCCCTCTTTCTGATACATCACATCCAATTTAAACCAAAACTTTAAAATGAAATATTTCTTGCTGAGCACTAGCATTTATAGAGTATTTGAATGCTAAACAATCCTTGGAGGCACAATGGTTAAGCATTCAACTGCTAACCAAAGGGTCAGCTGTTCGAAACCTCCAGAAGACCCACAAAAGAAAAGACCTGATGACCTGCTCCTGTAAATGTTGCTGTTGTTGTTAAGTACCTTGGAGTCAGTTCCAACTCTTTGTGACCCTGTATCGGTTTATGAGGAGCTGAACTACCGATCTTGTGGCTCGCAGTCCAATGCTAATCCTAGAGCGCTACACCAGGAAATTACAGGTTGGAAAATCCTACTCTATCCTTTGTTGTTGTTACGTGCCGTGGAATCGATTCCAACTCATAGCGACCCTGTACAGGGTTTATCGAGGCTGTAAATCTTTATGGGAGGAGAAAGCCTCATCTTTCTCCGTGGAAGAGTTTCAAACTGCTGACCTTAAGGTTCACAGCCCAATTCGTAACCACTATGCAACCAGAGCTCCTAACTAGAGGGTCATTATAAGTTGGTATTGACTTGAAGGCATGTAATGTCAACAAGAATTTAAATGCTTTGTTATTGTTAAGTGCCATTTAGTAGGTTTCAATTCATAGAATCTCTATATATAGGGTTTCTGCGGAGAGGCTGGTGGGTTAGAAGCACTGACCTATGGTTAACAGTCCAGTGTTTATACTACAGCATCACACCAACATGCCCAAAACAAACAAACAACAACAAAAAAAACCCACAACAAACTCAAATGTTATAGGTCAGTGTATTTCAACAGTAAGTCTAAATGTACTTAATATTGTAGCTATGCAGCGGCTAGAGAGGAAGGGTCTGTGAGAAGCAAGTCAACTTCTGCTAGTTGCTGTCTGGTTACTTCTGACTCACAGTGACCTCAGATGTATCAGAATAGAACTGTTTTTGTTGTTGTTACATGTCATCCAGTCATTCCGACTCATAGTGATCCTGTATAGGGTTTCCGATGAGTGGCTGGTGGATTTGAACCACCAAGCTTGTAGTGAGCAGTCCAGTGCTCTTATAGTACCACAGCTGGATTTTGGAAGGAGATCATTTGGGTTCTGAAGTACCTCTGGATGGAGTCTTACCATTAACTTTTTGATTACCAGTGTAAACATGTTAGCTGTTTAGAACACCGAGGGATTCCACACAGCTTCTACTTTTCCTTAAGAGATATGTTGTCTTATCACTTTAATTTGATAGTAGAAAATTTCAAAGCAATTCTCAATATGCTGTGAGGAAAAACAAAACTTTCTCTAGATATTTATCTACCTGCAGTTTGTCTTATAGAAAGATTTGGGGAGGGAAATAATTTACTTAAGCCTATGAAAAAGGAAAAAAAAAAAAAAAGGGAGTACAAATATGGAAAATATAAGTGATGAAATGTGTTGGGACAATGTGTCCTGGAAAACAGATGGCTGTTGCAAGGAGGAAGGTTATTAAATAACTGTCCTCAAAGAAAAGTAGAGGCTATAATCAGAAGTCTTTAAATAAATCTTCCCAGAATGCTAAGGAATAGGACCTGCATGTTGGACTGAATTAATTTGCTTCTTTTTATTTTCTAGAACCCAGGACTTCGGCTAACTGGGCATTTCCACAATTCAGTTTCTGTTGTTTATTGATTTGGAGGAAAAAACAAATATTGATAAGAAACTTCTAAACAATTTGTTCCCCAATTAAGACAAATAGTCCCAATGTTTTAAACTTGTTCTCAAAGTTTTATTCCTTATAAACCCCCTTAATTTTTCTATGTACCACATAGAACTACACAATAATACCACTGTGGGAATACTCTAAATGAACCAAATATCAAACAGTGTTAATTTTAATAAAAACCTAAATCATACTTTGGAAACAACTGAATTTGACAGTGAAAACTAAGTCATTAGACATCATCCAGTCATATATTTTATATGTTTCAAAGTGAGTTTCAAATATTAACCACTGTGGGATTCTAAGAAAGTCAGAGTTGAAGCCCTCTGCTATGTGTATCATTTTCTCTGTGAAGTTAAACAACAGAAGAGACCTCCCAATGTCTTTCCATGTGTTGGTGGCAGCTGCCTGCGTGGATGAACAGTAATTAAGCAATCTGAAACACTGACTGACCCAGAGATGCAGACAAGGGATGTCCTTGAAATGTCTTCATCATCACCCAGACAATTGCATTCTCTCAATGAGAGCTAAAGTCAGCACAATTTGGGGTCATTTTTTTTTTTCCTCCAGAATAGTGTCTGAAAATGAAAAAGGTTGATCTTAAATATATATGCACAAGCAGCAAATCCACCCAAAATTGTGGCAGTAATGTGCCGGGGTAAATGCCAATGGGCAAAGCATAAGGGCGTTCCGAGGACAAGAGTAGAAGAAATAAAATAATAAACACAAGTTGAGGAAGGATAGAGGAAAATGAAAACCAGAAAAGAGAATTTTGTTTGCATTCTCTTCTTTACCTAAACATATATATATGTTATTGTTGTCATGTGCCATGGAGTCAGTTCCGACTCATAGTGACCTTGTACAGAGTTTCCGAGGCTGTAAATCTTTACAGGATCACAAAGCCTCATCTTTCTCACATGGAACAGCTGGTAGTTTCGAATGCTGACCTTAAAGTTTGCAACCCGTTTAGTAACCACTATGCTACCAGAGCTCCATATACATACATACATATATATATACACACACACATATGTAAATAATTAGAGTCATGGCGTGGCGTGGCGCTGTGGGTTAATGTGCCAGACTGCAAAGCCATTTGAACTGAATGGTCAGTGGTTCAAGCTCACCAGCTGCTCCTTGGAAACCCTATACAGGGTC
>NW_006408715.1:5152753-5155476 GCF_000296735.1 Chrysochloris asiatica | reverse complement strand
CAGGATTGGACAGTGTTTCTGCTGTGCATAGAGTCACTAGGAGTCGGTACCAACTCAATGGCACCTAACAACAACAAATAAATGTATATATATAAATAACTTCATGGTGTGGCTCTGTGGATTAATGAGCTGGACTGCAAGGTCATTTGCCTTTTCCACAGGAGAAAGATGAGGCTTCCTGCTCCGCTAAAGATTACAGCCTTGAAAACCCTATACAGGTTCACGATGAGTTGGAACCAACTCCACGGCACACTACCACCGTATGTGTGTGTGTGTGTGTGTATTTATAGCAAGAGAACATTTTAAAAAATATGAGAACGTACTATCTAAGGAACCACGCTGACCAAATTTGTGTCATTTAATGTGATTAATGTAAGAGTGCTATTGTGTAATCAATAACTTCAAGTCTCTGGCATTCCAGTGTGCCAATTCCCAGGTTCCATCCCTGGAAACAATGCTTAAGTCACTTTTGAGATAGGCCTTTTGAAGATGTACTTCTGGGCTTTAATTAATTTCTGAAATTTGTGACAACCTTTTGAAAAATAAAAATACATGATTTAATTGCTAATTGAGGAATGTAATGTGGGAGGGAGATTGTTGCCATTTTCGCTGGCAGCCACCAGATCCACTTCAGGGACAGTCAAGTGTAACAGAATTGCAGCAAAGGCAGTGTCTACTCAGGTTTGGGAGCATGGCATTCCCCTGAAACAGCAGACTGTCTCTTCATGCTTTTCCTACAAATACAGAAAACTACAACTCATGTATATATGATAGGATATCTCGATGATCTAGAAAGGTATTTCTTTCTGAAGAAAGGTGAAATAACCAAAGAGTTCTGGGGCTGTAGCCATTTTGCATGTAATGATGTATTGATCTTTGTTTTATTAAATGATGAATCCCTTTTGTAAAAATGATGTGAAACCACAAGGTGTTTTGCTGCAAGTTTGGTGTGATAAAGACTTTTATTCTTTAGATTTAGATGATAATTTACAGAACCTGGACCGTGATTCAAATCAAAACACAATAAAGAGTTTTAAAAAAAAATCAACAGAGTCTGGGTAAGAAATGAAGACACTAGTAGGACAAGAGTGAAAGAAAGAGATGGTAAAGAAAAGTCTGGATAAGGGTGGGGAAAATATTCATTAGTATACATAATAGTATACAATCCTCAGTGACACCATTAGTTAATTACTTGACTACTAACCCAAAGGGTGGGAGTCCCAACCCACCAAAGTCACCTCAGAAGACAAGTTCAGAAATCTTCTTCCAAAAGTTCGCAGCATTGTAAATCCTATGGAGCAGTTTTACTCTGCACACATGGGGTTGCCAAGAGTTGGAATCAATTGGACAGCAACTAACAACAATAGCAACAAATAAACATTTGTTATTATTGTTAAATGTCAGTTTTCATTCAAAGTGACCCTGTATAGGGTTACCAAGGATTGGCTGGTGTGTTTGAACAGATAATCTTTCAGTTAGCAGTGCCACACCAGGACTCTTATTAGGATTTAATTTCTATATAATTGATTTGATCAATAAATATTTCCTAGGATACACTTCTGTTTGAGGTTCTAAGAACAGAAATTTGGGAAAAAAAATACTAATTATTGAGTGTTCTCTGCAAGCAAGATGGTACAAATATTGTTCCACTTAATCTCATGCTTTAATTATTTTTTGTTATTCCATTGTAAACAGAGACTCAAATTAGCTTACTGGTAAGTGGTAAAATCAGAATTTGAACTCAGTTTTGCCTGACTTCTAAGCAGTAGCTTCTCCTTATAACTCACTACATCCCTCTTCTTCCATGATCACAGAAGGGTTCATAGCCAAGTGAGACAAACAAACAAGTATTGAAATTATTACACACAATATTTGATTTTACTCTATCATTCTTAGCGAGGAACGAAACAGCCACATGTTTATTTTAAATATGACAACTTAACTGTAGTTTGTTTGCTCTGAAAGTCTTTGTATGTGAAAAGTGTGGAAGCAGCAGTAAAGAAACTGTTATATTAGGCAAAAGACTTCTTCAAAGTTTTAGAGAGCTGAGATGTCACTTTGATGACTAAGATTTCCTAACCCATATGATAGTATTTTTCTTCACCTAAAAGGCATGAAAAAGCTGGACAATGATAAAGGATAAAGAAGAAAAATTGATGCATTTAAATTATGATGTTGGTAAAGAATACTGACCACACCAAGGACTACCAGACTAATGATCAAATCATTCTTAGAAGAAGTACAATCAGAATGTTCTTAGGAGAAAGGATGAAAAAACTTTATCTTTGTTTCTTTTGTAAATCTCATCAGGAAGGCTCAATTGATAGGAAATGACTTCATGTTTTGTAATGTACATGGTCAGTGAAAGTGAAGGGAACCCTCAATGTGATGGACTAACACACTGGTCACAGTAATACATTCAAATATGCCAACAAACCTGGAGATGGCACTTGTTGTAGTTTTGTGCCATTGAGTCAGTTTCAACTCATAGTGACCTTGTATAGAGTTTCCAAGGAGTGGCTGGTAAGCTTGAACCACCTTCCTTACAGTTCAAACCAACTCTGCAGCCCAGTACATTAACCCACAGAATCTTACCAGGACTCCAGGAGTTGATGCTGGCCTGGGTAATGTACTATTCTGTTATACATGAGGTCTGTATGAGTGAGAGCTGACTTGATAGTCACTAACAAAAACATCTTTTGTTCTACTGAACATTGCTTCTG
>NW_006408715.1:5148126-5152027 GCF_000296735.1 Chrysochloris asiatica | reverse complement strand
GCATTAGGTTGCTATGAGTCAGTACCAACTCGATGGCACCTAACAACAAAAACAACAATAGTTGTTGTTAAGTGCCATGGAATCACTTCTGACTTATGTTGTTATTGTTGTTGTTAAGTGAACACTGCATCTGTTCCAATACACAGAGACCCTATATAGGGTTTCTGAGAAACAACTAGTGAGTTTGAACCAATAGGCTTTCAGCTCAAAACAACGTTTTTGTCCTTATCCTACAGCACCACACCAAGACTCCTCTTACTCATAGTGACCCTGCATGGGGTTTCTAAAAGTCGCTGGTAGGTTTGAAGCAATGACCTTGTGGTTAGCAGTCCAGTGCTTATCCTGCAGCATCAAACCAGGACTCTATGCATACATATGTTGTTGCTAAGTGCTGTTGAGTAGGTTCTGACTTATAGTGACACTGTATAGGGCTTTCAAGGAGCGACCGGTGAGTTTGAAGTTCTGACCTTGTGGTTCAAACTGATCTGAAGGTCGAGTCCTTATCCTATGGCACCACATGAGGACTCTACATATATGTCCTTTGACATTATTGCAATGTTTAATAAAATGTCAAATACTGGTAATTGACTCCATAAAATACACACAACTTACCTGAACTTGTAAGAGTTTAGAAAACAAAAATAAAAGAGTAGTTCTTAGGGCTTTGGGAGAACATAAACATGACTCATTATTAGAATGCCTTTGCTACAGACTTCTAAGAAAATCAAGTGAAGTTAGCAAGTTTATTTTCTGTACTTAAGATAGTCACTTCCCTGTGTAAAGCACCAGAAAATCAAAATTTCTGTTTTTCTTAAATAGCACAAACAAAATGTAGAAGTCATAGGGTTAGAGTTTGAAGTTAATGACAACAAACAAGAAAATTTAATTTCCACAAGAGCCTATTTGTATAAGAAAAAAAAAGAACAAAAGATTTCACTTATTGATCTCAAACTGAACATACCTCTAACATCTTGGCCTGTCTTTGATAGGTGTGAGTTATTTGGTCACCAGAAGACCAAAAGGGTTTGTTGAATACATAATCCTATAGGCATGGCAGGAGTTCTGGTGTGGTGCTGTAGGACAAGGACTGGAGGTCAGCTGTTCAAAATCACCAACTGCTTCTTGGAAACCCTATACAGGGTTGCTATGGGTCAGAACTGACTTCACAGCACTTAACAACAACAACACAGACACAACAAGGAATACAATCTAAAACATATATTGTTCCAACTCATAGTGAGGCTATACATCTTTACAGGAGCAGAAAGTCTCATCTTTCTCCCATGGAACCACTGGTAGTTTTGAACTGCTGATTATGAGATTAGCATCCTGACTTGTAATTACTATGCTACCAGAGCTCCTTCCTTAAAGCATATGTTGTTATTAAATGCTGTTGAGTCAGTTCAAACCCATAGCAAACCTGTGTAGGATTTCCAAGGAGCAGCTGGTGAGCTTGAACCACCAACCTTGTGGTTCAAACTGACATTGCAGTCCAGCACATTAACCCACAATGCCACACCAGGACTCCTGTAACTCAAAGCATATAGTCAATTGAAAATAGGTCAGTGTCGTGATTTAAAAACCTGTCTTCAAATTCATGACTTCAAAGCATGAAATCTAACCTCTTTTCTCTCAAACACATTCAGATTTTGTCATCGCTAAATTTTTTGCCTTATTCCTACTCCTAATTCTCATTTCCTCTCCTTCAAGGTTCTCTCTATGGTACTCCAGAACTCCAGAATTCTACCATTCCACCCTTCAGCACAGAAGTCCACCCCAACTTATATTTCATTCTCCAGTTCCTGCCATCATGAATAAGATACATGAAACAAGTACAGCAACAATGACTCAGATTTTCATAAATCTTTATAATTTATAATGTTTTCATCTCTTATATTACATTTGAGACTTGTTACAAAGTGGTTTTTTGAATAAAAGTCACACAATTAGCCTGGGTGGGGCAAATGATTAACATGCTCCCTGCTGAGTGGTTGGAAGTACAAGACCACTCTGAGACACCTTGGTAAAAATGTTCTTGAAAAAAAAAAGTCAGCCAATGAAAAATCCTATGGAGCACATATCCATTCTGACACATATGAGGTCACAATTAGCTGGAATCAACTTAAGGACAATTGGTTTGGTACTGGTTTTGGAAGCCTTGCATGTACATGAATACCTAAATAATAAATTCAGATCAATGCTAAACTATTGACCCAATTCTTGTAGGGGACATACTTTAACCAAGAGGATTCAAATAATTCCATATACCTGGAAACTTTAGTGCTGTATTTTCAGCCGATGGGTACTTATGCTGTTGTTAAGTATAGGGTTTCTGAGGAGCAACTGGTGAGCTTGAACCACCGACCTTGTAGTTCAAGTCGATATTGAAGTCCAGCGCATTAACGCACAATGCCACACCAGAAGGTGCCTGTAAAAAGTGTGATGGCCGAGATATGTGAACTACTCTGAATTTACCCTGGGGGATGAGAATCATATGTCAGCCCAAGGTCAATTCCTATGAGGTTGAGGTCAGACTTGTTTCCACCCTCCAACTTGGTAATGTAGCTTCAATTTTCTCATATGCAACTTTCACGTGCATATGATGAAATTGAAAAGGCCATGGCTTGGGTCAGGTGCACCTTATTAGTTTCAGAGTCTCTTCTGATGTCTATTTTGATCTTATCTTTCCTTACTGACTTTTTAATGACCTTTTGCTTTCTTTCAGTATGCTGTTCTTCATGTCGTTCTGCAACTCTTTTGGTCTTTATTCATTTGTGTCAACTGTATCAAATCTGTTCTTGAGATCATCTCTAAATTCAGGTGGGATACATACAAAGTCATATTTTGGCTCTCATAGACTTGTTTTCATTTTAATTTTCTTTAGCTTCAGCCTGAATTTGCATATGAGCAACCGATGGTCTGTTACACATAATGACCCTGTATAGGGTTTCCATGGAATGGCTGTCAAGTTTGAACCACCCACCTTGAAGTTCAAACCAACTTTGCAATCCAGTGCTTTATCCTGTAGCACCACACCAGGACTCTGTTCTGACTTATAAAGACCCTGTCTAGGGTTTCCAAGGAGTGGCTGGTGAATTTAAACCACCAACATTGTAGTTAGCTTGTCTGGTGCTTACCTATAATATAGAGTTTTCCCAGTGACTTGTCCCAAAGATGTAATCAATGTGATTTCTGTGTATTCCACCTGGTGAGATCCAGGTGTATATCACCTTTTATGTTGTTTGTCAAAGGTATTTGCAAGGAATAAGACAGCTGGGTTTGATAATTCATTACAATGGCCACACAGAACTTAAGCTCCATTTTCACAGTTATGTGGTTTATTAGGAAAATTTTAAAAAGTTAAAATTCAGGATTATAAGTGCTCAGGATACAGTTCTTTCAGCCTCTTCCTAGCCATGCCCTTAGGCAGGCCTCTCTGCGATCTTTGGCTTCTCCACCATGGGCCTCTTGGCCTCTGTCCTGCTTCAACAGTGTTCCACAGTTCTTTTAGGACTGCTGAGAAATACTCCATTCAGGGTTAAGTCTCAGCCTGAAGGCACTTGGCTCTAGTGCCAGGGGTCAGCAAACAAAACTCCCCAATTAAGTGCCTGGAGGCACCCAATACAATAACTGAGTCCCCTGCCCAAAGGCACTCAACTGCTCCAACTGGTGCTCTGGCTCTTTGTTTCCCTGTTGCTCCTCTCCCATTCCTGCTGTCAGAATGCAGTCTCCTGGTCAAGGAAGTTCAACAGGTATGGATCTCAGCGTCTAAGAGACATACTTCACTCCTGGTTCTTCTTCCTCAAGGTTAGTGAAAGTCCCCTGTTCCTACTTCTGAGATGGCTCATTTTATACCCACAGTAGTAGTCCTGAGTCCTGGTGTGGCACTGTGGGTTAATGC
>NW_006408715.1:5124080-5126562 GCF_000296735.1 Chrysochloris asiatica | reverse complement strand
ACCTTAGG
This sequence comes from Chrysochloris asiatica, assembly GCF_000296735.1. Lineage (NCBI taxonomy): Eukaryota > Metazoa > Chordata > Mammalia > Afrosoricida > Chrysochloridae > Chrysochloris > Chrysochloris asiatica. The sequence goes on along the minus strand of NW_006408715.1, from coordinate 5,126,554 downwards.
TGGAATCCTGAGCCCCATCCAAAACCTTCTGAGGTGGGACATTCCCACTAGAAAGGACAAGTAGAGCTGCCTGGAACAACTAGAGTGATAGAAGATACATCTTCAAAGAAATATCACCAGGAAAAACCCAAAACAAATATGTCTGGCTACTACAAGAATAAGCAAGTTGTTCGCCAGGAAACCATCAAGGCAAGCAATCATGATCCCTCAGGACAAACCCCCCTCTAAGACTGAAACTCAAAGAGAACACATGAGAAGACATTTAAGCTTGCTTATGACCACATTGGTCTACTGGTGAGTAGAAGAAGGGGGTAAGGCAGCAATGAAGAAATGGGCTGAGTTCAACCACATTTCATAGACTTCTGTTGATCTGGAGATGATAGAATAGGAAAGGCTGGTTGGTCCAAAGTCTGGTGAGACCTGGGGACACCTGAGCCCATGGACGAGGACATAGCCATAGAGGTAAAGAGCTAAGAGTGAAGCATTCAGCTGATGAAAGTGAGGGGAGATGCACAAGAACACCCAAACTAGCAGATAGTATCCATTTGACCTAGCCTTGATGACTTGATAATAAGAACTCGACTAGTGGAAGATTTAAAAAAAAAAAAAAAAATTATAATGGAAATGAGGGTAAATTGCTACAATTTGATGAACTTGACCTATATTCAAGGAGGTAGTAACTCTAAATACCAACATAGAGGGAAGGAGTCTTCGCATCAAGTATCAATGCAATCCCCTCTGTACACAGGGTAGATAGGGATGGACAACTTAGATATTGGCTACCTAAAATGAGGGCACAATAAAGGCATGAAGTGGCTGGCTTACAAGTTTTCAAGAGGAAGTTTAGTTTAAGAGTGTGTGGGGGAAGAAAGAGTCCCCACTGAATAGTTTTCATCTTGTCTAGATGGGTCTGGTAAAAAGAGATGGGGATAAGATTCTTATGATTCAGTAGTGAGTAATTATTATCATGACTAATTGTGATGGTCACAATTGTAAAGGTAGAAGTTTTGTAACAAAAATGAGGGAGTAGTTAATCTTACAGTCCTGAAACAAAGGACTCTAGGACCATCAAGGGAGAAAAGCAGAAGTGGAATGTGAGACGTTATCCATAGAAGCAGTGACACCAGAGATGGAGGCAGTAATGGGGACATGGAGGGAGGGAGCAGCTGATGATTGTAGATTCATGGAAATAGTGGGGTTGAATGCTGGCAGCCAGGAGGCAGACTTGCAGAATGTGCCCATTGGTTGTGTAAATTATTATATATGCCTGAATGTTAAAAGAAAAAAAAAAAAAAAGCTAAAGTCATTAGAGAGAAAAGCTGTTATCTGATCTTATGTGGAGGGGATTATTATCATTGTAATGAAACAAGGTGTACAATTTGTTGAATGTAAAATGGTGATCTGCCCTATAAACTTGCACTCAATTCATAAAAAAAAGTCTTGTTTATCTAATACTGCTATAAGCTAAATACCATATGTGGATGGGTTTAAATACTAGCACTTGATACTCTTACAGTTTTGGAGTCTAGAAGTCTAAATTCAGAGCATCGGACCTGGAGCAAATTCCTTGCCTCCTTTCAGCATCTGTAGGCCCAGTATTCCTTGGAGTTCTTCATGTTTCTTGGTATCAATCTTCCTCTGGATCAAAAGTTTCATAGTGTAAGGGCACCAGACCCAAAGTACACACTTGTATCTTGTTGGTAGTTGGTCCCTCTTTCTCTGCTCACGTGTCTCTCCTTTTTATCTCTTGGAAAGATAAAAGGTGTTTTATGCCACAACCTAGAGGATCTTCTGTAAATCAGATCCTGTAAAAGGGTGTATCCCATCATTAACCCTATTATCAGTTTAGCACATCAAATAATATTATGAGGGATAGCTACATCTTGACTGGATTCCTGACCCAGTCAAGTTGTCACCAAGCCTTAACTATCACAGAGAACAAAGAGATACAGCCTGATTTAAATGCTGTTTTAAACAAGAAAGGTATACAACAGAGTAATGTCTTTTCACCATATTTATTCAATCTGTATGCTGAGCAAATGGAGTCCTGGTGTGGCGCTGTGGGTTAATGCGCCAGACTGCAAAACTGTTTGAACTTCCAAGATTGGCGATTCAAGCTTACCAGCTGCTCTTCAGAAACCCTATACAGGGTTGCTATGGGTCAGAACCGACTCAACAGCACTTAACAACATAATCTAAGAAATTGAACTATATGAAAACAAACACAATGTCAATTTTGGAAGAAGACTTATCAATGACCTGTGAAATGCAGATGACATAAACTTTCTTGCTAAAAGTGAAGAGGAGTTGAAGAGCAAAGATTACAGGTTTCAGTATGGATTTCATCTCAAAATTAAGAAAATTGAAATTCTCATGACTGGGTCAATAAGAACATCATACTAAATGGAGAAAAACTTGAAGTTGTCTAGGAATTCATTTTATTTGGATGTGTAATTAATACCCATGGATGCAGC
>NW_006408715.1:5112420-5123394 GCF_000296735.1 Chrysochloris asiatica | reverse complement strand
GAAAAGCATCATGTTTGTTAAAATAGAAGGTCAGTAAAAAAGAGGAAGATCCTCAGTGAGCTAGATTGGCACAGTAGCTGCAACAATGGGCTAAACATAACAACAATTATAAGAATGGCACAGAGCCAGGTGGTGTTTTGTTCTGTTGTACATAGGTTTGCTATAAGTGGAAGCCAACTCAGAGTTACCAAACAACAACTAGCTCTGACTCATGAAGACCCCAGGCACAAAAGCATGAAACTTAGCCCAATCATGTGCTGTATTCATGATTTTTGGTATGCTCAGTATATCAATTTGTTTTACAGGTTTTTAATGTGTATTCCATCATTTCTGGGGCCTTGTTCTTTGACAAAACTTCAGTGTACCTTGAGTTCTTCCTTTACTATCATTGGCTCTTGATCATATGCTATGACTTGAAATGGTTGGACATCATCCATTTCTTTTTGGCACATTGACTGTGCATTCCTTCCATCTTATTTTGATGCTTTCTGCATCATTCAATATTTTGCCCATAGAATCCTTCAATATTTCAAGTCAAGGCTTGTATTTTTCTTCAGTTCTTCCATCTCAAGAAATACTGAGCTTATTTTCCCTTTTGGTTTTGGTTTTCTAACTTTGGTTCTCTAACTCCCGGTCTTTGCATTTTTTCATTATAATATTTGACTTTGTCTGCTCAAGCTGCCTTTGAAATTTTCTGTTCAGCTTTTTCCCTCCTCATTTCTTCCATTTGCTTTAGTATTTCTACCCTGAAGAACAAGTTTCAGAGTCTTGTCTGACATCCATCTTGGTCTTTCCCTTCTTTCTTCTCTTCTTAATGACCTTTTGCTTTCTTCTTGTATATTATTCTAGATGTCATCCCACAACTCTTCTGACCTTCTTTCATTAGTGTCTAGTGCATCATTTTGTTCTTGAGATGATCCCTAAATTCAGGTGGGATATGTTCACAGTCAAATTTTGACTCTTGTGGACTTGTTTTAGTTTTAGCTTGAACTTGTCTATAAGCAATTGATGGTCTGTTCCACAGTTTGCTCCTGGTCTGTTTTGACTGATAGTATGAAACTTTTCTAGTATCTCTTTCCACAGATGTAGTCAATTTGATTTCTGTGAGTTCCATCTGCTGAGGACCAGATGGAACATTTGAACAATGTTTTGTATGTGTCAGTGTGCAAGACTTGAAATTGGATATACATGTATATAGTCATCTTTATGTTGTTTTAAAAAGGTATTTGCAATGAATAAATCTTTGGTCTTGAAAAATCATTTTTTCACTGAGGCTATCTTTTCCAACTACTGATTCTTCCTCTTTGTTTCCATCCTTTGTATTGTAATCACCAGTAATTACCAATACATTTTAATTTCATGTTTCATCAATTTCAAACTGAAGAAGTTGGCTGCTGTTGATAAGTGCCTTCAAGTCAGTTCCAACCCATAGCAATGCTGTATAAGGTTTTCTGAGGATCAGTTGGTGAGCTTGAACTACCAATCTTTCAGTTCAAACCAGCTTTGCAGTCCAGCACATTAACCAACAGCACCACACCAGGACTCTAAAGACGTAAGTATAATTCTTCAACTTCATCATCACTGGTTTTAGAGGTTAGTACTTAAGTTTGAGTAATAATGTTATTAACTGATCTTCTTTGTAGGTATACAGATTATTAGCCTTCTTCTTTTTAGGTGTACGGATTATTATCCTATCACAGACAGCATTATATACTTCAAGATAGATCTTGAAAAGTAGTTTTTGATGATGGATGTGACTCTATTCCTCTTCATTATGAAGAAGAATATAAGGTGAAGTTTCGTGGTGTTTACCACTCAGGTGATGGTAATCTAGCTGTTAGTTTATACTCATTCTCATTTTTTTTTCTCTTTTGCACTTGTTTTATGCACTTGTCTAGTTATGTGTTTTATTTTATAAGACATGGACTTGTTCTCATCCTTTGTAATTGGTGGTAAGGAGTCCTGGTAACATAGTGGATCATGAGCAGAGTTGCTAACCAAGAGGTCAGCATCTTGAATCTGCCAGTTGCTTCATGGGAGAAATTTAAGGCTTTCTGCTCCAGTCAATATTTACAGCCACAGAAACCTTATACAGGGTCGCTGTGGGTCTGAACCAGGTTGGTGGCACCCAACCACCACTACCATGGTTAGTGGTGCATTTTTTAAATAAAGAAAAGAAGGTATGTCATACGCAGTAAAATGACTGCAAGAAAATTAAATACAATCCATCAAAGCTATACTATGATGTCAAAATGTTAGAAAACCAAAGATCTCACTTTCGAGACTAAGATGTAGCTGACCCAAGCCATGGTGTTTTCATTTGCCTCCTATGAATGACAATGAATAAGAAAGAATGAGCAAAAATCAGTGCCTTTGAATTATGGTGTTGGTGAAGGATATCGAGTATACCTATAGACTGCCAGAAGAACAAACAAATCTGTCTTGGAAATTGTGCAACTAGAATGCTCTTTAGAAGCGAGGTTGGAGAGACTTCATCTCATATACTTTGGATGTGTTGGCAGATGGGACAAGATGTTGGAGAAGAGTACAATGCTTGGTAAAGTAGGTGTAAAAATAAACAAAGGCAGGATTGATGCGGCAACAATGTTCTCAAATATAACAAAGACTGTGCAGATGACACAGGAATGGAGCGTTCTATATATTAGGTCATTATGATTTCAAACCAATTCAATGGTACCTAACAACAACATGTGCCCAAGAGAAAGCTGCAATGTAAATATGCAAAACGGGAAAGTTTTAATTTTTAAAATTTTACTTGTGCCCTTAAAGATAATTTTTTTCTATAAACTACATCAGTAATAATATGGCAGTAATGGCAACTTCCTAAGCCTACAAGCATATAAGCTCAAGTTCTGAGTCTTACTGACGCATTCTGGCTCACAAGGGAAAAAGAAAATTCTGTGAGTAGTTTAGAAAAGTCCTCATACTGACAGAAAAAAGCTCTGTCCCGAAAAGAAAAGTAAATAAAAAACTCAGAGCCCTCTGCCATTTTCTATACCTGCTTTCTAATCAGAATTTCAGTTAAACTAAGCAAAAAAAAGAAAAAAGAAAAAAGCATGCCTTCAGAAAGAATGTGCTGAATAAGCAGTTATTTTTTCTATTACTAAAACAACATTAGTCACTTGGGGAATTAAGTAAACATTCTTAAGAACAGAGTTAGAAAAAATAAGATAGAAAGACCTGATTTCAAAAATAGTGTGATTAATATTGTTTCATTTTTCTCTCTGAAAAAGAAGAGCAGACTGTAAATGGCACCAGCATAAAACAAAAAAAGACATACTTTTCTTTTCCAAGATTAGTTGCAGACTGTTTTCTTCCATATACCCAAACTACATGTCCAACTTTTCTAGAAATGTTGACACTTCCTGGAAACTGCCTGCAACTATATCAACAGCCTGACCACTATATATAAATTCCAAGGCAGGGAGCCTTAGGTTTTCCAACTAGCATCTATATATGTGCCAATTTACACAGGTAATTTACCAGTTGAAATTTTATGATACCAAAGTGCTTTAGGGTTTAATTCATACTTAGAATCCCAAGAAATACACATATATACACATATTTATATTGTCACTTCCACTCAGTCAGGGATCTATATGTTCAATCTTTGTGTTAGGAAGCCTATAGGAAGGGTTCTGTGTAATAATAAATGTCTGGAGTTTGTAATCCTTAATGTGCATGTCCTAGTGTGCTACTGTGGGTTAATGCACTGGACTACAAGGTCAGTTTGATCCACAAGATTGGCAATTCAAGGTCACCAGCCGCTCCTCAGAACCCCTATACAGGGTGCCTGTGGGTCGGAACCAACTCGGTGGCACTTAACAACAAGAACAACAATGTATATCCAGTGTGACACTGTGGGGTAATGCAAGGTCGACTTACATCGCAAGGTTGTTGGTTCAAATACACTAGCTACTCCTTGGAAACTCTATATAGGGTTGCTGTGAGTCAGATCCAAAATGAAGACACTTAGCAACAACAACAATATGTGTCTTAGACAGACAAGCTTCTTGTTGTTAAGTGTTGTTAAATCAGTTCTGACTCATAGAGATGCTGTATAGGGTTTCCGAGAAGCAGCTAGTGCGCTTGAACTTCTAACTTTGTGGTTCAAACTGACCTTTTTGTCCAGTGCATTATCCCATAGTATCACACCAGGACTCACAAAAGTGCATGATCTAAATTCCAGCTCTAATTGGTATAAAGGCAAAGCATATTATTTTCATATCTAACACTTACTTAATAGAGTGCAGAATAAGATGCAGTAGTTTGCCCAATAAAACCCTCTTTTATAAACAATGAAACTATTGTACAAACATCTTAATTATTTAATCCTATAACTGCATGAAATATAGGATAATGAGTAAATCACAGTTATACTTCACTGAGAACATGCACTATAGTGAATACTTATATCTTTAGGTGTCCTCAAAGCCATTCTTCTAGGATTAAGTAAGCCTCTAGGACTGGTGACTCGAGGTATTCATTTCTCTACCTTCCCCAGATGGAGGGTTTAATATATTTTGTAAAGATGGCTTTGATGAAACATATTTCATCTCTCTCTTCTAACAAATGCCACACTTTATTGGTTGAGAAGCTTGCTGTTTCAGGTCTTGAAACAATTTGCAGATGCACAGTACAACAGTATGCATTGAATGCTGCTGTTGGAATACTGAAAACTGATATGAAAAACAAGAGTCTCTCGGTAGATTCCTGAAAGAAGATTTCCATGAGAAAATGTCAAATACATTTCAAGGAAACTTCTTTTTGTCTCCCCAAGTTGCCATCACTTGTTTAATTTGGACCATAGTTTACCAGGAAGACTATTTTACCTCCACTTTTCCTGGTTGTCTGCCTTTAGCATTAAAAACTACCTTTTGCTTTTAAGGAGCACCAAAATGCAAAATATGCTTTAACATTTAGCAGAGACTTAGAAACAATAATGGTATCAATGAGGCAGGCTGGTTTTCGATTGATTGATGGCCTCACTTAGAGAAGAAAATGAGTGGATGTGGTGAAAAGCACTTTATTAATCATTTTAAAATCCCAAGTTTCTGAATGGCACTCTTTCATTTTCCTTCTAAGTGAAATCAGCCATAGTACTTTATTTGCCTATATATCTTGAAATTTTAAAAATAATAGTACCCTATATACATATCAGATGATTCTTCAGTAGTCTGAAGAAAAAAAAAGAAAAACAAAAACAAAGTAGCATGCTAGATTTATTTCTCTTAATGAGTCCAGCCATTAACAAACCATAAAAGCCTGGTCTCCTCTCATTTTTACTCATTGCTGCTGACTTACTGCCAGATGACAACCAGCAAATCTTTCTTCCTACAATCAATCAATCAGTTGATTGATTTAACAAATTTTAATGGTTTAATTGGACTTTAAACCTGTCTCCCCAAAAAACTTGTGGAATGTCTTAGCTCCACAGATTTGAAGATATTCACAACACCAGGGTAAACATAGCTCCCCAATGCTTCTGTGCTGTTTTAATTAGAGGTGATCTGTTTTAATTAGAGGTGATCTGTATAATGTATCAAATGCATCTTTAAAGAGCTTTATTGTTACTCATTAGAAAGCCTCATCTTTCTTTTCATAAAAAAAAATACAGAAGACAGAAAATTTCTCACAGTCTTACAGTGACACATGAAGTGACCAGAAAGGGATTTTAAAAAAAAAAATCATTTGTAGATTTGGTGCATTCTCTGGAATAAGTTATCTGTATGTTTCCAGGCTTGTCTATAGAATGGTAATTAGCCTTCTGATATTGAATTCTCTCAAGTACCTGACATATACTAGACATTCCAAAAATGAATTATAGAAGAAAAATTTAATGAGATACAGAATATAGAGAAGATAAGTTTGAACAAAACAAACTTACAATAAATTCTCCACACCTTGTGAGAAAAAAACATATGAGAGGAGGTAAAATTACAAAAAGCAAAAATTAAAATAGAAACAAAAATAGTTGCCAAGGGGAAACACACTCTAGATAAAAATAAACAAAATTCTCTTTGCATTTATGTAGTCATAATTTTTCCACTGGGTACATTTGCACAGTTGGAATTAGAAAAAAAAAATAATAATAAAGCAAATTTCCCACTAGCACATTTGTTAGAAGAGGGAAAAGGGAAAAAAAAGCCCGGTAGGTCAAGTCTCATGAAGAGAATGCCAAATGTCTTTGTGTCCAGTTATTTATGGTTGCAGATAATTGTACAGAAAATATCAAATTTGCATATTGTGATTATTGCTGATTATTTATCTAGCAGTCAAAATGTTTCAGTGGTTCCTAGGCTGACAGATTGACAAGTCCTTAAAACTCATTCATTTTATGAAATTTGCATATAATTAGGCAATAATGAAGGGATGTTTGTGGACAGAGGATTAAACTACAATATGCTGTAAGCAATTCAAATGCTTGACAAAGTGTTAGCATCATCTCCAGATTCAACCAAGCTTTAAATGCTTGGCTCAAAAATAATTGAATGCATGAAATGGGTAAAGAATTTTTAGGAAATCATCAATGAAGGAATTTTGTTTTTTACTTTTGAAACCTATTCATTCACTCAACTTTAGCTCTATTTTGGGGTATTGTCACATTCAAAATAAATGTTAATCATAGTCTAGAATTTGAAATGGAAATAAGGGGTAAAAGAAACAAGATGTCTAACAATTCTGCATATGAATCCCAGCTTTCCTCACAAGATGTACAACCTTGGACAGGCTATATCAGAACTAAGACTCTACTAGGTAATTATATAGACTTAAGATAGTAATCTGCTTCCTAAACTGAGAAACATTTTTTTTTTTCTTTCATCTGTAAGGATTTTTAAAATCTAGGTGCTTCTTGAAATTGATATTGTTGTTACCATTTAAGTAATAACATTTCTTTTCTTCTGGAGGGGGTGAGTTGCATATTACAATTCACAGCCTCTTAGAATTAAAGATGCACTTACAAAATGAAAATCATAATACCAGATATAAAGTTCTCCATAAAAAAAAATAAAATAATGAAAGAAAATAGAGCTCTTATTCTGTGGTCTTTTTTCCTGCTGAAATCCTACACCAATTGCTTCTTCAGAGTCAGGATAGACATTATAAAATCTGCATTTGAAAGTTACAGATTGTCTCTGATCTTCACACAGAAATTTCTTTTCAAGTAATTGATGTGTATTATGTAAATGCTTTCCTTCAAAACCAGGCTACCTGAAGCAAGTATTGGGTTATTATCGTAATTTCTATCAATGAAAAACTTAAGAAAGATTTATGGAGAGTTATAAGATGAATAAAAGTTATTTATTTTGACTGCCACATCCACAGTTTATGTGGAGTCCATATGTGGCACTTTAAGGTAAGCACTGGATTGAAAGTTCAGTTTGAACCCCAAGGTTGGCAGTTCAAACTCACCTGCCACTCCCAGAAACCCTATATACATGGTCTCTATGAGTCAGAATCAACTCAACATCATTTAACAACAGCAACACCATCCAGTTACAGCTTGATCTAAGAAGATGCATACTCCTTACTTCGTGATTCTATTAATAGACACTTCTAAAGTATGTTGGGCATATTATGAAAAGAGACCAGTCCCTGGAGAAGGACACCATGCTTGATAAAGTAGATGTCAGTGATAAAGAAGAAGACCCCTAATGCGATAGATCTGCGTAGTGACAGCAGTAATAGGCTCAAACATAGCAATGATTGTGAGTCTGGAGCAGGACCAGGCACAACACAATGAAACACTGTGTGTTCTGTGCCAATATCACAATCATTGCTATGAGCTCATTACTGCTGCCACTGTGCCAATTCATCTCATTGGGGGTCTTCCTCTTTCTCGCTGACTTTTCACTTCACCAAACATGATGGCCTTCTCCAGGGATTGGTTGTTCCTGATACATCCAAAGTATTCAAATTATGTCTGGCTATCCTGGCTTCTAAGGAGCATTCTGGCTACACTTTATCCAACACTGATTTGATTGTTCCTTTGGCAGTTCATGGTACTTTTAATATTCTCCTCAGATACTATGACTCTTCTTCTGCTATCTTCCTCATTCATTTTCCAGCTTTCACATGCATATGAAGCTATTGAAAATGCCATAGCTCGGGTCAGGCACAACTTAGTTCTCAAACTGACGTCTTTGCTCTTGTATACCTTAAAGAGGGTTTATACATTGGCCTAATGCAATAAATCATTTGCTTTCTTTACTGCTGCTTTCTTTACTGAGCAAAATGAAGTCTTTGACAACTTCAATCTTTTCTCCATTTATATGGATGTTATTTATTGGTCCAATGGTGAGAATTTTTGTTTTCTTTATAGTGAGTTTTAACTCATACTAAAGGCTGTGGTCATTGATCTTCATCAGTAAATGTTTTAAGTCTTCTTCAGTTTCAGCAAGCAATGTTGTATCATCTGCATATCTCAAGTTGCTAATAAGCATTCCTTCCATCCTTAAGTCATGTTCGTTTTCATATAATCCAACTTCTCCTATTATTTTCTTAGCATACAGATTAAATAGCTATGGTGAAAGAATACAACTCTGGCATACACCTTGCCTAATTTTAAAGCATCCAGTATTCCCTTGTTCTGTTCGAACAATTGCCTTTTGATCTATGTACAGATGCATCATGAGCACAATGAAGTGTTTCAGAATACTCATTCTCAGCAATGTCATCCGTAATTTGTCATGAAATTTGAAAGCCTTCACGTAGTCAATAAAGCACAGGTAAACATCTTTCTGGTATTTCCTGCTTTCAGCCAAGATCCATCTGATGTCTGAAATGATATCCTTTGTTCCATGTCCCTGTCTGAATCCGGCTTGAAACACTGGCATTTTCCTGTTAATGTATGGTTTCAGACATTGTTTAATTTCTTTAGTAAAAATTTACTTGAATGTGATACTCATTCACTGTCTGATGATTTTTACTGTCTGATGATTTCTGCATTCCATTGGGTCACCTCTCTTTGGAATGGGCACAAATATAGATTTATTTCAATTAGTTGGTCAGGTAGCTGTCTTCCAAATTTCTTGACATAGATAAGTAAATGTCTCTAGTGCTGTATCAGTTTGTTGAAATGTTTCAATTTCCATTCCATCACTTCTAGGAGACTTGTTCTTTGCCAATGTTTACAGCATACCTGTACTTTTTCTTTCAGTATGATTGGCTCTTGATCATACGCTACCTCTTAAAATGAGCATTGACCATTTCTTTTTGGTGCAGTGACTCTGTGCATTCCTTCCATCTTCTATTGATGCTTTCTTTAGCATTCAGTATTTGCCCATAGAATCCTTCAATATTTCAAATCGAGACTTGAATTTTTTCTTCCTTCATTTCGACTTGAGAAATGCTGAGTGTGTTCTTCCCTTTAGTTTCTCTAACTCCAGGTCTTTGTAAAATTAATTATAATATTTTACTTTGACTTCCTGAGCTGCCCTTTGGGATTTTCTGTTCAGCTCTTTTACCTCCTCATTTCTCCCATTTGCTTTAGCATTCTATGCAGGAGAGCAAGTTTCAGAGTCTTTTCTGAAATCCGTTTTGATCTTTTCCTTATTTCTCATCTTCTTAATGACCTTTCTCTTTCTTCCTGTATGATGTTCTTGCTGTTACCCCATAACTCTTCTGGTTTTCCATCACTAGTATCTAATGAATAAAATCTACTGGTGTTATGATCTCTAAATTCAGGTGGAATATGTTCAAGGTCAGATTTTGGCTCTTGTGGGCTTTTTAAATTTTCTTCAGTTTCAGCCTAATCTTGCGTATGAGCAATTGATGCTCTGCTCCACAGTCTACCCATGGCCTTGTTTTTTGCTGATGTTATGGAGATTTATCAACTGTCTCTTTTCAAAGATGTAGTAAATTTAATTTATGTGTTTTCCATCTGATGAGATCCATGTGTATTGTTGTTGTTAGGTGCCATCAAGTCAGTACCAATTCATAGTGACCCTGTGCACAACAGAATGAAACAGTGCTTGGTCCTGGGCGAACCTAACAATCATTGCTACCCCTAAGCCCATCACTTCTGCCATTGTGCCAATCCATTTCATTGGTGGCCTTCCTCTTTTTCTCCATCCCTCCACTTTACTAAATATGATATCTTTCTCCAGTGACTGGTCCACCCTGACAATATGTCTGAATTATGAGAGATGAAGTCTGGCCATCCTGTATTCCAAGGAACACTCTGGCTGTGCTTGTTTTAACGCACATTTGTTTGTTCTTTTGGTAGTCCATGGTACTTTCAATATCCTCTTTCAACACCATAACTCAAATGCATCAATTCTTCTATGGTTTTCCTAACTCACTGTCCAACATTCGCATACATATGAGGTTACTGAAAATACCATGGCTCAGGTAAGATGGATGGACCTTACTTCTCAAACTGACATCTTTGCTTTTTAACACTTTAAAGAGGTCATATGCAGCAGATTTGCCCAATGCAATACATCTTTTGATTTCTTGACTGCTGCTTCCATGGATGTTGATGGTTGATACAAGAAAAATGAAATCTTTGAGTCCCCCTTCAAGAATGAAACTCAAAGGGAATATACAACGAGGCATGTAAGCTTACTGGCAACCATGTTGGTCTACTGGTAATTGCAAGTGGGGGAAATGCAGCAATGAAGATATGGGCCAAATTTGACCACGTTCCATAGAACCCCATTAACCTGGAGATGAGAGACAGAAGAGGAAGGACTGGTTAGTCTGAAGTATGGCATAAGACTTGGCGACTCCTGAGCCCATGGACAAAGACATAGTCATGGAGGGCTCGAGCTGAGAGTGAAGCATCCAGCTGATAGGAAGTGAGGGGAGACACCCAAGAATGCCCAAACGTGTAGGTAGTACCCATTTAACCTAATTCTGATGACTTGATGATCACAACTTGACTAGAGGAAGATAAAGAAATTTGATAAAGGAAACAAGTGTAAATTGCTACAATTTGGTGAATTTGAC
>NW_006408715.1:5110800-5111585 GCF_000296735.1 Chrysochloris asiatica | reverse complement strand
AAGACTCCTTTCCTCTCTGTTGGTATTTTGAGCTATAGGTCAAATTCATCAAATTGTAGCAATTTACCCTCATTTCCTTTATCAAAAAATGTGTGTGTGTGTTTTTTAATACATTCCTCTAGTCAAGTTCTGATTATCAAGCAATTGAGCTAGGTCAAGTAGGTATTATCTGCAAGTTTAATTGTTCTTGTGCATCTACCCTCATTTCTCATTTCATATCAATTGGATGCTTCACTCTCAGCTCTAGCCCTCCATGGCTATGTCGTTGTCCATTTATCTCCGGAATCCCCAGGTCTCACCACACTTTGTTCCAACCAGCCCTTCCTCTTCTCTCTCTCATTTCCAGGCCAATAGGAGTCTATGGAACATGGATGAACTCAGACCATTTCTTCATTGCTGCCTTTCCCCTTCTTCCACTCACCGGTAAACCAATGTGGTTGCCAGTAAGCTTACATGCCTACTCATGTGTACCCTTTGAGTTTCAATATTGGTTTGACCTGAAGGCATTTGATTGCTTGCCTTGATGGCTTCCTGGTAAATAACTTGCTTATTATTGTAGTAGCCAAACATTCTGCCATTTTTGTTTTGGATTTTCCTGCAGATCTTTTTTTAAAGATGTATCTTCTGTTGCTCTAGCTGTTCCAGTCTGGTCATCTTATCCTTTCTAGTGGGAATATCCCACCTCAGACAGTTCTGGATGGGGCTCAGGATTCCACCTAAGGTATATAAACTGCAAAGGCTCCGCCAGAAGCCTATTTCACTGGGCAAGTACTAGAAACCCTTTT
>NW_006408715.1:5071202-5110700 GCF_000296735.1 Chrysochloris asiatica | reverse complement strand
GTTCTGGATGGGGCTCAGGATTCCACCTAAGGTATATAAACTGCAAAGGCTCCGCCAGAAGCCTATTTCACTGGGCAAGTACTAGAAACCCTTTTAGGTATTCCAGTCACTTATAGGAAGACAGGCGTACAAGCTTCCTGTAATTATGCTTCCTCAAGTGTCTATTTTACAATAGTAGGCAAGGGAAACCAATATTCATAAAACAGTCAAGCATCTTATTTCCCCTCATCAGACTATGCCTCGATACCTGTATCACAGAGTCCTGTTGTTCCAATGTTGAACATGCATCACTATTTACTGCTGTCGCATTTAACCCATGCAAACCTGTCTTGGTGTTCCCCTAGCTACCTTGTTCTTCCACCCCCTCCCCCTTCTAGTGTATTGCCGTCTCCAACACCCAAAGTATGATTTGGCTGTGCCCTACCCTGTGTTCTACTCTACTGTCCCCTCCCTGCTCATCCCTCAAGTCACCCCAACTCTAACCATACCACTAACCAAAAAAAAAATTTTCCCCCTTTTAGTGTGGATATTTTTTTCTTAAGCTTTAACAATAATGGTCTTATGCAATATTTATCCTTTTGTGACTGATTCATTTCACTCAAAATAATGTCCTTAAGATTCATCCATGTTATGTGGTAGCTTACAGCTTCCTTGTTATTCTTCAAGGCAGTATAATATTCCATTGTGAGGATGTACCAAAGTTTATTTATCCATTCTTCCACTGATGTACATGTAGGCTGTCTCCATCTTTGTGCTATTGTGAATAGTGCCACTAGGAACATTGGTGTGCATATATTTGCTCGTGTTATAGCTTATAATTCTTGTGAATATATACCAAGTAGAGGAATTGCTGGCTCATAAAATATTTTTATTTCCAACTTTCTGAGGAAGCACCATACTGTTTTCCAAAGTGGTTGGACCATTTTGCATTCCCACCATCAATTTAGGAGGTTCCCAGCCTCTCCACATCCTTTCCAGCATTTATTGTCCTCTGCTTTTTTGAACTTTGCTGTTATTGCTGATGTGATATCTCATTGTGGTTTTCATTTGCATCTCTCTAATGGCTAATGATCATGGATATTTCTTCATACATTTGTTGGCTGCCTGAATCTCTTCCTTGGTGAAGTATCTGTTAATGTCCTGTGCCCATTTTTAATGAGAATATTTATCTTTTTTTTTTAGAGAGGTGTTGTAGTTTCCTATTATTGTTGTTGTTATTAGGTGCCATCGAGTCGGTACTGACTCATAATGGCCTTATGCACAGCAGAACAAAACATTGCCTGATCCTGGGCCAACCTCACTACTGTTGCCACACTTGAATCTTTCAGTGCCACCACTTGGCCAATCCATCTCGTTGGGGGTCTTCCTCTTTTTCTCTGACTCTCCACCTTACCAAACATGATATCCTTCTCCAGTGAATGGTCCCTCCTGACAATATGTCTGAAGTATGAGACATGAAGTTTGGCCATCTTGACCTCCAAGGAACACTCTGGCTGCACTTCTTCCAAAATTAGAAATTTTAGAATTAGAAATTAATTCCTTGTCTGATATGTCATTGCAAAAGATTTTTTCCTGTTCTGTGATCTCCTGTCTTATCCTATTCATGAAATCTTTTTATGCACATAATTTTCTAATTTTCAGAATGTCCCAATCATCTATCTTGTCTTCTTTTGTTTGTATATTTTTTGCAATGTGTGGTAGTCTGTGTATGCCCTGTATTTCTGTTGTTGTTAAGTGCCGTTGAGTCGGTTCTGACCCAGAGCGACCCTATATAGGGTTTCAAGGAGCAGTTGGTCAGCTTGAACTGCTGACCTTGCAGTTCAAATGGCTTTGCAGTCTGATGCATTAATCCACACCCTTAAATTTGTCCCTATTTTTTCATTGATGACCTTTATAATTCTGGGATTCACATTTAAGTCTTTAATCCATGCTGAGTTGGTTTTTGTATATAGTGTGAGATACAGGTCTTGTTTAAATCTTTTGCTTATTGATTTCCAATTCTTCCAGTACCATCTGTTGAAGAGACTATGTTTTCCCCACTCAAGGTACTTTGGTCCTTGTCAAATATCAGTTGGTTGTGTGTGGATGGGTTAATTTCTGGATTCTTGATTCTGGTCCATCAATCTATGTATTTTTCATTGTACCAGTACCAGGCTGTTTTGATTACTGTATCTATGTAGTAAATTGTGAAGTCAGGGAGTGAGAGGCCTCCAACTTTGTTCTTCTTAAGCAGTGCTTTGCTTATCCTGGATCTCTTTCCTTTCCATATGAAAAAAAATTTCCCATCTCTTTAAAGAATGCTATTGGAATTTGGATGGGTATTGCATTATATGTGTAAATTGCTTTGGGCAGTATTGACATTTTCACAATGTTAAGTCTTCCTATCCAGGAGCGTGGTTTATTCTTCCTGTTTTGTAAGTCTCTTTAGTTTCATGTAGTAGTGTTCTGTAGTTTTCTTTATATAAGTCCTTTGTTTCTCTCGTTATATTTATTCCTAAATATTTCATGCTTTGGGTGGCTATTGTAAATGGTATTGCTTTCCTAATTTTCTTTCCAGTGCTGTCATTATTAGTATAGAGGAATCCAACTGATTTTTGTATGTTGATCTTGTACCCTGCCACTTTGCTGAAGGTCCAATGAGTTCCAGTAGTTTTTTTTGCTGTGTCTTTGGGGTTTTGTATGTATAGGATCATATCATCTGCAAATAGAGTTTTACTTCCTCTTTCTTGCCTTATAGCTCTAGCTGAGACTTCCAAAACAATATTGAATAGGAGTGGTGATACAGGGCATCCTTGTCTGGTTCCTGTTTGCAAAGGGAAGGCTTTCAGTTTCTCTCCATTGAGAGTGAAGTTGGCTGTTGGTTTTGTATATATGCTCTTAATTATGTTGAGGAATTTCCTTTCAGTTTCTATTTTGTTGAATGTTTTGATCAGGAATGGATGCTGGATTTTGTCAAATGCATTTTCTGCATCAGTCAATATGATCATGTGGTTCTTTTCCTTTTCTTATTTATATGGTGGATTATATTGTGTGTTTTTCTTATGTTGAACTATTCCTGTATCCCTAATGTGAATACCACTTGGTCATGATGTTGTTTTTTTTGTTTTGTTTTGTTTTTTGTCATGTGTTGTTGCATACTGTTGGCTAGGATTTTGTTAAGACTTTTTGCATCTATGTTCATGAGGGATATTGGTCTATAATTTTCTTTCTTGGTGATGTCCTTCCTTGGTTTTGGTATGAGGCTTCTGCTTGTTTCATAGAATGTATTAGGAAGTTTTCCATCCTTTTCTATATTCTGGAATAATTTGAGTAGAATTGGTGACAGCTCTTCTGCGAATGTTTGGTAGAACTCTGCACCTGGTATTTTTTTGGTTGGTAGTTTTTTGATGACCTGGTCAGTTTCTTCCTATGTTATAGGTCTGTTCAAATTTTCTACTTCATTCTGTGTATGTTTAGGTAGGCCATGTTTTTAAAAAAAATATTAGTTCTGTTGTGACATCACCCATGTGTTCTCTTATGCATGATTTTTGTGTCTTCTCCCTTTTTATTTTTGTTAGGTTTGGCAATAGTTTGTTGATTTTATTAATTCTTTCAAAGAACCACCTTCTTGTCCTGTTGATTCTTTCTATAGATTTTCTATTTTCTATCTCATTTATATCTGCTCTAATCTTTATTATTTCCTTTCTTCTGTGGACTGTAAGTTTACTTTGATGGTCTGTTTCTAGTTATTGGAGATGTTGTGTTAATGGGTTGATTTTGGTTCTTTCCTCTTTTTGGATGTGTGCATTTATTGCTTTAAACTGTCCTCTCAGCAAAGCTTTGGCTCTGTACCAAAGATTTTGGTATGTTGTGTTTTCATTCTCATTTGTTTCTGCAAACTTTTTGAATGCACATTCTATTTCTTCTACTACCCAGTTGCTTTTCAGTAGGGTGTGATTCAGTTTCCTTGGTCATCCTATTGTTGATTTCTAATTTGATAGTATCATTGTCTGAGAAGATGCTTTGTAATATTTTAATGTTTGTCAATTTATGTAGGCTTGTTTTATGGCCTAACACATGGTCTATTCAAGAGAATGTTCCATGTGCACTGGGAAAAACTGTATCTTGTTCTATTGTTGGGCTGAATGCTCTCTACAAATCTATGAGGTTCAGTTTGCTGTGTTTAGCTCCTCTGTGTTTTTGTCAAGTTTCTTTCTGGGTATTCTATCCTTTTTCAAAAGTGGTATATTAAAACCTCCCACTATTATTGTAAATTTGTCTATTTATTTCTTCAATGTTATTAGAGTTTGCTTTATATCTTTTTTAACTCTTTCATTGGGAGCATAGATTTTTATTGTGGTTATGTCATCTTGTTTAGTTATCCCTTTAATCATGAGATAATGTCCGTCTTAATCAATTATGCTGGTGTTTTCCTTAAAGTTTATTTTATCAGAGATTAGTATTGCCACTATTGCTTGTTTTTTGTTGCAATTAGCTTGATATAGTTGTTTCCATCCTTTGACTTTTAGTCTGTTTTTGTCTTTGTGTGTAAGGTGTGTCTCCTGCAGACAGCATATTGAAGAACCTTGTTTTCTTATCCATTCTGCCACTCTCCACCTCTTAACTGGTTCATTTAATCTGTTTACATTCAGTGTAATTATCAAAAGTTATGCATTAATTGCTGTCATTATGTTTGTTTTTTTGTGGTGCTGCTGGTATTTTCATTCTGTATGCCCTTCTGTGTTGAGTTTATGTTTTTTGTGGTCTTGTCAAAATTTTCAGTTTCAATGTTTCCATGTTCTTCTTGGATTTTAATTTTCTTGGTATATTGTGAATTATTAATATCCTTTGAGGTTACCTTATATTCTATTAACTTTTTTCTCCATTTAAAACCGTCTATTTTATCCTTTAATCTACCTGACCTCCCCATCACTTGGATCGCCGTTCCTATGTTTTTACCTTCTTTCACATTGTAAATCTTTTGATTATAGACTGATCTCCGAGATCCTCTGGATTCAATCGTATAGTTTTGTTCTGTTCTGGACTCTCCCATTTCTTGACTGAGTTCTGGGTAGTGCTGCCACATATGTCAATCTCTGGTTCTTGTCTGTTTTTGTTTGTTTTCAGTTCAAGGAACTCCCTTTAGCATGTTGTGTAGCACAGGGTTGGCTTTGGAAAAATCTCTTAACTTATGTTTTTCATGGAATGTTTTTATTACACCATCGTATTTGATTTACAGCTTTGCTGGATAGACGATTCTTGGTTGGCAGGTTTTTCTTTCAGGGTTTTATATATGTCTCCCATTGCCTTCTTGCCTTCATGGTTTCTGCTGAGAGATGTGAGCTTAATCTGATTTGCTTCGCTTTATGTGTAACTCTGTCTTTTCCCTAGCTGCTTTCAGGATTCCCTCCTTGTCTTTGGTTTTGGAGAACTTGATTATTATATGTCTTGTTGATTTTGAGGGGGTTCTATTCTTTCTGGGGTTCACTGAGCTTCTTGAATGATTATCTTTTCATTTTTCCAGAAGTTAGAGAAATTTTTTTGTAGGAGCTCTTCACCTATCTCCTCTGTGGACTTGTGTTATTCTTCCTGTTCCAAAATGCTAATAATTATTAAATTACTCCTCTTCATGTTGTCCAACTTGAATCCTAGATTTTCTTCAGATTTTTTAAATCCTTTTTTCTGCTTGATTTTCTATCTTAGCAGTACTGAGAGATTTGTCTTCTAGCTCTCTAGTTCTGGCTTCTATCTCTTCAGTTCTACTCTTTTGCCCTTTCATTGTATTTTCCATTTCTGATAATCTTTTATTAATCATTTGGTACTCTTTTTTGAAGGTTTTGAATTGTTTCCAATGCTGTATCTGTCTGATTAGATTATTCCTGTCACACTTTCTTTACTTCTTATTTTTCTCAAACCCTCAGTAAAGTGTTTCAATACAGTTCATTATCATTTTTCTGAATTCCTTCTCAGGTATTTCCAAGGCCTGCCCTCCTTCCAATGTTATATCTAAGTCTATTTCTTAGTTATGTGTCTCAGTCACTTTATCTTATTTCTGGACATGTGCCAATATGGTCATCTTTTTCTTGGGCATCTTTAGTAGTTAGCTGTGACCTTAATAATTAGATTAATGTATGTTGTTTTATTATGCTTTCTGATTGCCTCCAAGTAGATGTGATCAGAAGATGGGTTTACCTTTTCACTCTTCTTAGTACTCAACTCAGATTTACTGTTGTAGGTGTTAGCTACCTATCTGGTTTATGGCAGCTGGTATTGGTTCTTGTCTGGATGGTGGGGTTTTATAGGGTGTCATTGTAGCTTGACTATATGGCCACTATTGCTGTCTCCTCTAGGGTAATGTTGGGAGGGAAAGAGCCCCTAAAGGTATAAAGAGGACCAAAAAAACAAAACAGCAACAGCAAAAAGGCAGATTGAATACTATAGTCTATAATTGCAGAGAAGAAAGAAGAAAAAAAAAATTCTGTAGCAAAGTATGAATATGACTTTAATGTTCGTCTCTCAGCTTCTTGCCTTCAATACCACCTGAGAAATTTCAAGATGTCACTGCTGGTCATTATGACGTAACTCAGGATTTAATTTTGGTCTGTTTCCTTTTTAGTCTGTCTTTCTCCCGCTCCACACCACCTGTACAGGCATTTTCCCTAGTGATTAACAGATCAGGACTGGCTGTAGCCATTTTGAGCTGCCATTTGGTTTTAAGCAAAACCTTTCCCTTTATATTCTGAGCCGATCTGTGCGCATGTGTAGTAGAACCCTTCAGGGGTTGGGGGTGGGTGTCCACTTGCTCAAGCACCCCCTCTAGTATCCAGAATGGAGGTGTGCAGGCAGCAAGAGACTAATGAACAGAGACCGAAAAAAGAGAGAGAGAATGTCCATTCCTTTATCTCTGAAGATGGGTCAGGCATCCATGGTGATTCTGATTCTTCCCCGACTCTGTCTTACCCAAGATGGCTACTCTGGGAGACAGTGAGGCCAGCCCATCTGAAAGCACCAGATTTCTTGTTTCTGCTACAAATTCCACTGGCTGTAAGCCATCAAACTTTCTAAATATCCCTTTATACATAGTTCAGGGTTCTGAGACCGTCCCCTGAACCTGCTTCATGCAGTATGCTGTGTTATTCTGTAATAGCCTTTTAACTGTTGGTTCAGTTTCTTTCTAAGTTACAGTGACTAAAATGATTCTATAAAAACCTGTATGAGGTATATCATTCCCATTCATTCACTCAGCACCTCTAATTGTTTCCAATCTTTCTCTTGTTACAGACCAACATCCTTAAATTCACTGCTGTCCAGTTGGTTCAGTGACCTGATAGGGCAGAGTAATTTTCCAAGACTGTTATCTGTATAGAAATAGACTGCCTCATCCCATGGAATGTGAGATAGGTTTGATTGCTTAGCTATTGTGCCCCTAGGTCACCTTCCAAAGTCTTTCCCATGGCATAAAAGCCCTTCTTCATCCAGTCCTAAGTTTCTGTCTGAAGTCACCTTCGACTTTCCCCTCAAGTTAGGTTGCTCTACTCACGCTGTAAGAGAAAGATGAGACTTTCTGCTCCCATAAATAGTTAACAGCCCTGAAACCCTATATAGGGGTGCTGTGAGACTGAACCAACTTCATGCATACAAACACCACTACTAGCCACGCTGATCTAGGACTACTTCCTCAAGCATTTCAGGCATGCCCTTTCCCCTCCTCTGGTGTATTTATTGTTGTTGTCTGTTGTCAAGTCAGTTCCGACTCATGGTGACCCTGTATAAGGTTTTCAGGGAGTAGCTAGTGGATTTGAACAGCAGAGCTTGTGATTAGCAGTCCAGTGCCTATCCTACAGCACCACCCCAGGGCTACTTTGTTTCCCTTCTGCCTAGAGTCGTCTTTCCACAAAAATTTCTATTATACATCCTGTCAATTCCTTTGTTATTCTCAGCAAAGACTTAGTCCATATGTCCATATGTGTTTCTGTGTATATTGAATATATATATATATATATATATATATATATATACAGGGTCACTGTGGGTCAGAGTCAACTTGATAGCACTTAACAACAACATATATATGTATGTATAGTCTTGGTGTGGTACTGTGGGCTAATGCACTGGACTGCAAAGTCAGTTTGAACCATAAGGTTAGTGGTTCATGGTCACCAGCTGCTCCTTGGAAACAGGGTCAGTATGGGTCAGAACAAACTCAATGGCACTTAACAACAACATATATATATATTTGTTGTTGTTGTTGTTAAGTACCATGGAGTCAGTTCTGACTCATAGTGACCCTATACAGGGTTTCCAAGGCTGTAAATCTTTACGGGAGCAGAAAGCCTCATCTTTCTCCTGCTAAACAGCTGGTAATTTCAAACTGCTGACCTTGAGGATTGCAATCCAATTCATAATCACTATGCTACCACAGTTCCTTATACACACATATGTTGTTTTAAGTGCTGCCAAGTTGGTTCCGACCCATAGCGACCCTATATAGGGTTTCTGAGTAGCAGCTGGTGAGCTTGAACCACTGACCTTGCAGTTCAAATGGCTTTGTAGTCTGACACATTAACCCACAGTGCCACACCAGGACTCCTGCACACACACACACACACACACCTATACATGTATGTGTGTGTATTGTTGTTGTTTGGTGCCATCGAGTGGGTGCCGACTCATAGCAACTTTATGCACAGCAGAATGTAACACTGCCCGATCCTGTGCCAACCTCACTATGGTTGCCACCTTGAGACCATTAATACTGCCACTTGGCCAATCTATCTTGCTGGGGGTCTTCCTCTTTTTCTCTGACCCTCCACCTTACCAAACATGATATCCTTCTCCAGTGACTGGTCCCTCCTGACAATATGTCCAAAGTATGACAGATGAAGTTTGGCCATCTTGTCCTCCAAGGAGCACTCTGGCTGCACTTCTTGCAACACAGATCTGCTGGTTCTTTTGGCAGCCCATGGTACTTTCAATATTCTCCTCCAACAGCATAACTCAAAAGCATCAATTCTTTAACAGTCTTCCTTATTTACTGTCCAGTTTTCACATGCAGATGAGGTTATTGAAAATACCATGGCTTGGGTCAGGTGCACCTTAGTCCTCAAACTGACATCTTTGCTCTTCAACACTTTACAAAGGTCTTGTGCAGCAGATTTGCCTATATACATATATATGTGTGTCTATATATCTGACACTCAATAAATGTTTGCTGAATGAGTGAATGCATGCATTTCACCAGCTGATTTCAGGATGAATTCAGAAAAGAAATATAGAAGAACATTTTCCTAAATTAAGGCATATATAGAAAGAAAAAGATCACATAGAAGAGTTGACAGTAGTAGTGGTGTTAAATCAGCAGTGAATGTGTCAAACAGAGTTGGATACTGAAGATATATAGTATGTGCACAATTCAGGAATAGGCTCTGTGTCTCTTAAGTAATCTGTTTATGTGTTGGCCAAACTTTTATACTAAGCAGGAGAGATAAGTATTTGTGGGATTCCTAAAGCCAAGTTTTATGTGAGAGATTATGTAATTAGTCTGTGAGTTTGAATCATGGAAATGAAAACACATACATATTTATCATTTACTGGGAATTTGTATAGTCAATCAAATCCAGGTTCAGAGTAAGGAAACCAAAATCCAAGTTAGGCAATATAACCTAATAGAGGAGGCGGGACTTGATGGCTGATAGGGTAGAGGTTCAGTGAAGTTATCTGTCAGCAATGCCACAGAATACTAGGTGAAGTGGGTTCACAGCAAAGCTCCAAAACTCTGAACCACATATATAGGAATATTAAAAAAATAAATAAAAATAAAAATAATCAAAGGCTTATAGCTAGTGGAACTTGTAGCGAAAGTAGGAAATCTTGTACTTTAGAATTTGCCAGGCTCAGCGACTCAGAGCCAACAACTTGGGTGAGACCAAACAGCAAGACCAAGCAGAGAAGCAAGCAGACCCACCACAGAATGACACTGCAGGAACCTTGGAGCAAAGGTGGACAAGGTACATTGATGCTTTTGCTTTGTTCTGAATTTTTTTTCTTGGTTTCTGATCACT
Organism: Chrysochloris asiatica; assembly: GCF_000296735.1. Classification (NCBI taxonomy): domain Eukaryota; kingdom Metazoa; phylum Chordata; class Mammalia; order Afrosoricida; family Chrysochloridae; genus Chrysochloris; species Chrysochloris asiatica. The sequence goes on along the minus strand of NW_006408715.1, from coordinate 5,100,660 downwards.
GGCTACCTCCACTGTTTGCACACCTCCATTCTGGTGACAAGAGGGTGTGCTTGACTGAGTGGGCACCCCCCCACCTCCACCACAGGTAGGTTCTTCTGCAATGCATGCGCATAGATGTTCTCAGTATTTAAAGCTACAGGCAGCTCAAAATGGCCACAGCCATCCTGAACTATTTACTAATAGGGTAAAGGATAGAACAAAGGATATAGAGAGGGAGTGAGAGTTTAAGAACAAAACAGGCCAAAAATTAAAGCCTGAAAAATAGCATAGCAAACAACAATGGCATCTTGAAATTTATCAGGTGACCTTGAAGGAAAGAAGCTGAAAGAGGATATTAAAACCATACTCATATTAGGTTACAGATTTTTTTTTTTCTTCTCTCCCTCTTCTCTCTTTTCTGCAATTATAGACTACAGTATCTAGTTTTTAGTTGTTCTTGTTTTTTAGTGGTTTTTTTTTTTTTCCTTTTTTAACTTTTGGGGACTCTTTATCTCCCTATATTACCCAAGAAGAGACAGCAATTGCTGCCATATAGTCAAGCTACAGTCACACCCTATAAAACTACACAATCCAGGCAAGAACTAATACCAAATGCCATACACCAGGGAGGCAAACAACACCTGTGGAAGTTACTCTGAGTTAAGCAATAAGAAGAGTGGAAATGGAAGCCCACATCCTGATCACATCTATCTGGAAGCAATCACAAAGCATAAAAAATACCAAAACACACACTCAATTAAGGATGAAGGCCACAGATAAACACTAAACATGTCCAAGAAGCAAAAGCAGATGACCATATCAGCATATGTCCAGAAACAAGATAAAATGTCTGAGACATATGACCTAGATATAGACCTGGACTCCATTCTGGAAGGAGGGCAGGCCTGGGAAATGCCTGAGAAGGAATTCAGAAAAAAATGATTATAAAATGTTTCAAAACACTTTAAACTGGAGTTGAGAAAAATAAGGAAGAAGTAAGGAAAGTGCTACAAGAACAATCAAGTAAGATAGATACAGCAATGGAAACAATTCAAAACCTACAGAAAGAGGTCCAAATGATCAATCAAAGAATATCAGAAATAGACAATATACTGAAAGGGCAAAAGAAAAGAACAGAAGAGATGGAAGGCAGAATTAATGACCTAGAAGACAATTCTCTCAAAACGGCTAAGATAGAAGAACAAACAGAAAAATCTGAAGGCGGTCTAAGATTCATGTTGGACAACATGAAGAACAACTTAAGAATTATTGGCATTCCAGAACAGAAAGAATCACACAAGTCCACAGAGGAAATAGTTGAAGAACTGCTGGAAGAATATTTCTTTAATATCATGAAAAGTGAATAGATAAACATTCAAGAAGCTCAACAAACCCCAGGAAGGATAGACCTCAAAAGAAAATCACCAAGACATATCATAATCATGCTCTCCAAAATCAAAGATAAGGAGAAAATCTTGAAAGCAGCTAGGGAAAAGAGAAGCATTACAAACAATGGCAAGCAAGTCAGATTAAGCTCGGATCTCTCAGCAAAAAGCATACAGGCAAGAAGGCAATGGGGAGACATATATAAAACCCTGAAAGAAAAAAAAAACTGCAACCAAAAATCCTTTACCCACTGAAGCTATCAATCAAATATGATGGTGTAATCAAAACATTGCAGAATAAACAGAAGCTAAGGGATTTTGCCAAAGCCAACCCTGTGCTACAAAACATCCTAAAAGGAGTTCTGTGGACTGAGAACCAACAAGAACAGACAACAAACAGAGATTGGCATATGTGGCAGCACCTCCCAAAACTACATCCACAGATGGAAGAGTCAAGAACTGAACAAAACTATAAGAACAAATTCAGAGAATCTGGAAAGTCAATCTATGATCAAAACAATTGCAGTGTGAAACAAGGTAAACACGTAGGAACAGAGATTCAGATGGTGTGAGAAGTTCAGGTAGATTACAAGGTAAAATAGACTGCACTAAATGCAGGGAACAGTTAATGGAATATTAGGTAACCTCAAAGAAAATTAACACTTTACAACATACCAAGAAAATGAATATCCAAGAAGAACATAGAAACATTTAAATGATGAAGAAACTCACAAGAAAGAACACAAAAAGCATGAACTCAGCACAGGAAGAAACACAAAGAAAGCAGCAACGTCACACAAAAACAAACATAATGGCAGCAATTAATCCATACCTATTGATAATTACACTGAATGTAAACAGATTAAATGCACTAGTTAAGAGATGAAGGGTGGCAGAATGAATAAGAAAACAAGATCCTTCACACAGAGACAAAAACGCATTTTAAGTCAAAGGATGGAAAACATATACCAAGCTAATTGCAATAAAAAACAGGAGTGTCAGTACTAATCTCTGATAAAATAAACTTTAAAGCAAAAACCAGCATAACAGATAAAGATGGAAATTATCTCATGATTAATGGGACAATTGGACAAGATGACATAACTATAATAAATATCTATGCTCACAATGAAAGAGCTCCAAAATATATAAAGCAAACTCTAATAGATTTGAAGGAAGAAATAGTCAAATCTACAATAATAGTTGTTGTCTCTGTGCTGACAACCAGGGGCCAGGCAGCAACCCTTTTGTTGCTTGATGATGCATGGATGGGATTGTAACCATGCCAATGTACCAATATGCAATAGGATGAATGTAAAGCTAATGTTCTCCCATGTAAGCGATCACATAATTCACAAGAAAACAGTTAAAAAAAATAAAAACTGTAGGGAGGGCTGTACATTTCTGAATATACTAGAAACTATTGAATGTTATACTTTCAATGGTTATAATGAATGTCATGTGAATTATAGTTCACTAAAGCTTTAAAACAAAACAAAAAAGTAGCCTAAGAGATAAACAAGAGGGAAATAAAATGTAAATTCAAAAGCGAACTCTTAAAGCAATAGCTAGAGCAAATAAAGGGATCAATTTGCAGGGTGTCTGTTACCTTACTTCTGAGTGCATAAGAAGCATTTACATTGCTGATTTCTTCTAACAATTGGTGTTGTGTTGTTAAGTGCAATCAAGTGGGTTCAGACTCATAGTGACCACCTATAATATTTCCAAGGAGCTGTTAACCTTGTGATTAGCAGTCCAGTACTTATCCTACAGCACTACCCAGGACTCCACAACAATGATACTAGTATGCATATCAAAGCAAACACCAATACCCATTATAGTAAAACCACTGGTAAGACTTATACATCCATCCACCACTGTGGGATAGTGTAGGTGGGTCAATAGAGGTAGTATTTTTAGAGAGAAATGATGGCATTATAGAAAGTCATAGAGTGTATATTGTTTGCCCCAATCAGACCATACTTTCAAATTTATTCAAAAGAAGACTAAGCAAAAAATATAAGTAGCTGCTCCATGGGAGAAAGATGAAGCTTTCTGCTCATGTGAAGATTTACAGCCTCAGAAACTCTATAGATTTTTAAGTTGGAATCGACTTGATGGCACCTAACAATAATAATATATCCCATAAGACATATGCCATTTCTGTGTCTGTCAAAATTATACACTGTACACAACTAAATGTATATCAAAGGGGACCTTGTGGTGTAGTGGGTTATGAACTGGGCTGTTTAAGGCCACCAGCCACTTCCCGGGAGAAACATGAGGCTTTCTACTCCCATCAAGATTTACAGCTTGAGAAACACTATAAAGAGTCACTATGAGTCAGAACCAACTTGTGGACACACAGCAAGAAGTTTATTAACAGATGTTATGCAACCATTTAAAAGAATAAATTTTAAGGAGTACCTAGAATGGGGAGTGGTAAGCTTTTTTGTAATGGTTCAAAAGCAAATATTTTCGCAAAATATAAATAATACATAAATAAATATGTGTGGCTGTATTCCAATTAAACTTCATTTACAAGATGGGATCAAACTGGATTTAACTCATGGGCTAGTATTGCTAACCCTGATCAGAAGCATGTTATATGTATATGTCATATGTATATATTAATTTCAATATTACTTAAAAAGTACAATATGGAGTGGTACACATCATAATTACAACTATAAAAGTAACTGTATTTTTAGAGATATTGTATGGTGATGCTTTCGTTGGTTTGCCTTGTTTGTCACCAATGTTTCTACACTGATAGAGTGGTGAGACTTTGTTTCCCATACTTACGCAGGTTATCGGAAATACCAGTGGCTGGAGAAGGAGTAGAGGGTCAGCAAAAGTGAGATGGTTTGATACAGTAGCTGTAACAATGGGCTCAGACACCAACAATTGTGAGGATGGGGCAGGACAAAGCAGTGTTTCACTTTGTTATTTGTAGAGTTGCTGAGTTGGAATCAACTCAATGGTATCTAACAATCACACCATACTAGTAAAAAGATGAGTGTAGAGAGAAGAAAGGAAGAATAGGAGTGGGAAGATATATTGGGAATAAAACCAAATATTTACTAAGTTCTTTTTGTAAGTCAGTCACTCTGCTAAAAGATTTATAAAAGTTTCTCACTAATGTTTCACACTAGAGTGATATATTATTTTCTATCACTTTGCACACAGAGTCCTGGTGTGACACTGTGGGATAATGCACTGGACCTCAAGGTTGATTTGAACCACAACACCAATCGTTCAACTTCACCAGCCACTCCTTGGAAACTGTATATAAAGTTACTGTGAGTTGGAACTGACTCAGTGGCGCTTAACAACAATAACCTCACAAGCTAATGTCTCAACCACCACTGGTCCCAACTTGCTCGATTACATACTATTTTTACAGCAAGAAAATATGTTTAAATTATTATATTAATTTGCAGTAACTACACATCAAAAGAACATTAGACTAGCACTGTATGTTACCACAAATGCAGTATGAAAGCATTGTTTGGAGACACGGTAGATTGAACCATATGAAACTGATATTTCTGTAAGTCAAAAATGATCAAATATGGGCAATTTCATCTGGTTCAACTTAATTTCCTACTCAGAGTTAAGGTAGAAAGATCTGGGCTTTGGCCTTGGATGCTGCTCACATGGGCTCACCTCATGGAAGATTTTCCAAGGTAAACATCAAGGAGTGTACAGGCTTGTGAGCCTGCTCAAGCCTGAACAAGTTACAAAGGTTTTCATTTATTGGACTGCAGCAGAGGAGGGTCTTTCAAGGTATTTACGCATGCTTTGCTAGGGATGTGTTTCATGTTTGGGTGCAAAATATAAATAGGCTGAAAAATATTTGTTTGTTATTTTAGAAAATTTAGACCTTGTGAAAAATGCCAAATTTAACAGCCCCAGAGACTGAAAACCTTTATCCATTCACCTGACTGCTTATGTAGTTTGGGAAATACCACTGCCAGCTTCCTCCCTAGTGGCTACCTCTCCTGGGAGTCTGAACACTGAACGGAAAGGACCAGTTCTCACTGCAAAGGAATCGACCTTTCTCAGGGATGATTCAGTTCTTGGTTTCTGGGCTGAGAGAATAGGGTGAATGCCAAGTAATGCTCTTTGTGTTGATACAAGGTATTGGTGTTTTTAAGAACTGGTCTGAAATCACCACATGTTAAGCACTGAATAGCTGCTAGACAATCAGATTAAGAGGGTCAGGAACTATTAGCAGAAACTTAAACAGAGAAACTCTTATCCAGGTTTTTAACTGCAGGGGGAACTAGCAGATAAAATGTTTCTTAGTCCTTCTAAAGACTAAGGACCCAGGGCCAATTAGTGGCTGCAGTCAACTTGAGGTGTAGTGTACCGGGGATGTTCTGGAACCCATCTATCATCAGTAACGCACCCACTTGCAGCTGTGCTGGAATTGATATATTCATGATCTGACAATGGGAGTTGGAAAACAGACAGAGATCATTGCAGTGCCCTTGCCTGTGTTGAATCATGCTAACAAAACCTTGTGGAAAATTGGAAACACCTGCTAGCTGAAATTTTACATGCCAAGGTTGAAAATTTCTGACAATTCCCAGAGAGACCCGTTGCCCTGTCTGTGTCTCAAGAGCCAAATATCCTCCAAGAATCTTCTTCATACTAGTCTTTGCTCCTGGCCTCCTGGAAAGAACACGCAAGGTTTGATATGTTCTTAAGGCACATTGTACATGGTTAATGGGCCTTTTGTTTGTCAGATTCTCCCTTATGTGAGGTCTCATGTAAGGCATAGAGTTAGACAGCATGGCAAATGATTCTGACATGGTAACTCAGAATGCTGAAAACCAACTCCTTTGCAAAACTGGACACCTGGGGTTGACCTGGTATTTTAGCAATTCATTTTAAATCAATACATTTAAAAAATATTTAACTCATACATGAAGAATAGGACGAAAGTACTCTCTCTTTGTCACCCAGGCAAAGGGTGTTCTTCTCTACTGCTCTTCCTTTGTAATAATCATGTTAACCAGGTTATCCTATCATACATGCCCTTGACACGAATGATAGAGTACCCTGAATTTGCTACCCTATCATACAACAGGATGGAGACATGAGAGGTCTAGGGGGATATTGTTTGATCTCATTCTTGGAATGGTTGGATGACTTAATATCTCAAAATGACTCTGCCTAGCATAGTCAAAGCCCTCAATACTCCCATACTCTAATGTTCTTCTTTCTCTTCTCCCTCACCTTCCATTTCCACTGAAGCTACTCATCTTTTTCTCTGCTGCAATGACAAAGACCTACTTGGCTTCAATATACCCCAACATTCATCAAGTTGCAAGCTGACTGAGTTTCATTTTAATTGAAATGCAGAGAGCACATGAGGGAAATGCAGAAGACAAACTGACTGGTGTGATTTACTCTTGAAACCAAACCCTTAGAGTCAGTATTCTTGTCCACTTAAGTTCCCAAACTTGCACCATGCTAGGGGCCCTTTCACAGTTTCATCAGCAGACAACCAACTTGCCATTAGGAAATCTCTGTTTTATCATTGTAGCTCACTGAATTATTTCTTCAATAACTCTTTCAAATATGAGGGCACTTCAAAAATTCATGGAAAAAGTCCATTTATCTTTCCAGTCCATTTTTCCAAGAACTCTTAGAAGCCCCCATGTATTTTCTAGAAATCAGTCTCCTTTCTACAAATCAACTAAGTCCATCCCAAATAAGAGTAAAGCTAGCATGATTTTTATGAAGTCCTGGTGTGGCACTGTAGGATAAGCACTGGACTGTTAACCACAAGATCAAGAGTTCAAATTCACCAGCTGCTCCTCAGAAACCCTATACAGGGTCACTATCAGTCAAAATTAAAGGCGCTGTGGTAGCGTAGAGGTTACAAATCGGGCTGTGAACCACAAGGTTAGCAGTTTGAAACTACCAACAGTTCCGCAGGAGAAAGATGAGGTGTTCTGCTCCTGTAAAGATTTACACCCTCGGAAACCCTGTGCAGGGTCACTATGAGTCGGAATCGACTCCATGGTACTTAACAACAACAACATCAGTCAAAATTGACTACTCAACAGTGCTTAACAACAACTATAAACAAGCATGATTTATAATGTGATAGGAGACATGGTTTCTATCAAGAGGAATCATGTCTGACTAATGTGTGCAACAGATATTTATTGAGTGTGTGGTATACACCAGTGCTGGAGACAAATCTTCCTCAACGATCTTACTATCTAGTCTTAGAGCTCTTTGATGGGGGCAAAGATGTTTACAAATAAACAAATGAACAAGGAACAGTTGGTAGCCTTAGAGGCTCTAGAGAAATACTTATAAGCATTCTGAAAAAGTTCTGTGTAAGGTATCATAAGGTATTAATCATAATGGAGGTAGTTTGGTATCAAAGCAATGCTTAATTATAGATAAATAGCCAGCTCTGAAAAAGGCAGCAAAGACTAGAAATGACCAAATTCTTTTCATTATTGTTGTTGCTATTGTTAAATGCTGTCAAGTCAGTTCTGACTCATAGCAATCCCGAATAGGGTTTCTGAGGAACTGCTGGTAAATTTGAACAGCCAATCTTCCAATTCAAACCAACCTTGCAGTCAACTGCATTATCCCAAATATGGATTCACAGAGGTTGGCGGTTCGATCTGTGACTAATTTCTCTTTTTTTGGAAGGAGGATCACATTGTGACATCTCAAAATTTGCTGCCAATGATAACTTGATCCAAGCAGTGAAATGCAAAAGTGATAGCAGCAAACCCCCCAAAATTAGTTGAAAAAATGTCCTATGAGCCAAACTCTACTTCTATCAGTATTCTTTCCTTTCTGACTATTCAGAAATCATTCTTATCTATTATCCTAACTCCTATCCACTCGCCCTTTCATCTTCCCAAAATGCTTCTAAAATATATGATATAATTAGAAAAAATAAACAGACAGAAAACATAACTAAATCATGAAACAGTTATGTTTCACTAATGCTGGCATAGCTGGGTTTAGAGTTACTTCTTCATGGCCTAAGAAACACTGAAATGAGTAAAAAATGCAAGTGAATTGAACTCTGTCCTATTAAGCAAAGTAAATAAATAATATAACATGCAAAATTATGAAACACGCTGAGTAGGATTAATGAAGTTTAACAGACAAGAGAGATGGGTGATGGTTATAGACTGAGTTGTGTCTCCCCCCACCCTGGATTAGGTCAATTTCCCTGGGCAATGTTTATTAATTGTTTAGCAGTTAATGCAATGATGCAATTTAGCAATTATTTAATAAGCCCCCATTATGTGGTCTGAAGTGATAAGCCAATCAGTTGTAAAAGGATTAAGGGTGGGATGGTGGTGGGGTGCCATGGAGTGAGTTCTGACTCATAGCAACCGCAGGGTTTCAGAAGCTGTAAATCTTTATGGAAGAAGAAAGCCTCATCTTTCTCCGGCAGAATGGCAGGTAGTTTCGAACTGCTAATATGGGGTTAACAGCCTGACTTGTAGCTACACTACCAGAGATCTAGGGTGGGATGTAACACCTTTAATCTTGTCACAGCACTGATCCAATGTAAGGGGAGTTCCTCTAGGGTGTGGCCTGCAACATCTTTTCTCTTATAAGAAATAAAAGGATAGAGAAGTGAGCAGAGAAGCTAGGAGAAGAGTATATCCTTTGGGAACCTTCTAGATCTAGGGGAAAATTGATACCCAGACATGTAGAACACCAAAAAATGCCCGGCCTACAGATGCTGAATGGAGACATGGACTTTCCTCCAAAACTGTCAGCCAACAGAGGGTCTTTCACTAGACCTAGTGCTGTGAATTTAGATTTCTAGCCTCTAACACTATTGTTGTTGCTGTGATGTGCCGTGGAGTCGGTTCCGAATCATAGCGACCCTGTACAGGGTTTCCGAGGCTGTAAATCTTTACGGGAGCAGAAAAACCTCATCTTTCTCCCACGTAAAAGCTGGTAGCTTCGAACTGCTGACCGTGAGGTTCACAGCCCAAATCATAACCACTATAAGAGAATAAATTTCTATTTGTTAGATCCATATACTTGTGGTATTTTTGGTACAGTAGCTCTAAATAACTAAGGTATTTGGTATCAGAAAAGTGCAATGCTTCTCTAACATAGCTAAAATGTGGAATTGGTTTTGGAATTGGGTAATAAGTAGAGGCTGGAAGAATTTTAAACTCTGGTAGCGTAGTGGTTACGAATCGGGCTGCGAACCTTAAGGTCAGCGGTTCGAAACTACCAGCCACTCCGCAGGAGAAAGATGAGGCTTTCTACTCCCGTAAAGATTTACACCCTCGGAAACCCTGTACAGGGTCGCTATGGGTCGGAACCGACTCGACGGCACTTAACAACAACAACAACAATAGTAAAAGCCTAAGACTGGCTGACCATGCAATTAGCAGCCTGCCTGACTTGCAACCACTACACTACCACAGCTCCTTATAACACTGTAGACAGTGCAGATGAGGAGAAACAATGCGGCGGGTGGGGGGGGGGAGGGAGGACACCTATGCAAGATGGCACAGGAGCCAACCCACATAGTGAAAGACTATAGTGTCTTTGGGCAGAAGGCTTCCTAATAGAGTAGGGTGCCTCTGGGAACTTACTAGTAGAGTTAAAGAGTTTTGTAGTACTTAATCAAACATAGCAGAGGTGCTGGCCCATTTGAGAGACAAGAAGCAGAAAAGACAAGGAGTATGGGAAACAGCTGCCTCAGTCTCAAAGGGAAGGACAATGATGTGGGGTCATAGCTTCTGGGCTTCAAAGGTTGATGCTTCATTCACTATTAAGGGATTAGAACAAAATATACTGAACAGATTTGGACCATCAACTTATATTTTCACAGGTTTAAGAGCTAAACACTCACTAATTCAGTTATGGAGTGTGGAGTTACCAACAAGGTGGGCCCACAATCCAAAACTGAGTGGGCAGGGCTTCCATGCCCAAGGCTGAAGAAGAATGGGACCTACAAAGGTTGCGGAAGAATGGGTAACCTTAAGCCAAGGGAGTAGATTTTCCTTTCCAATGGGCTGATAAACTGAAGCTAAAGTCTAGGATTGAGGGGTCATTACCCAGAATCCAGAGACCCTGGCCAAAACCTAGAAATGGAAGGCAGGGACATGATGTAGATGGTCTCTGTAATGTTAGGGTTCTGTGTCAATTTGACTAGACTAGGATTTACTGTGGTTAAGCAGGTGAGATGTGTTTATTCCCATCTTGATGAAACTTAATACAGGCCTATTTAACTCTATGATGACTGGCTATGAGCAGCCAATCAACTGAAAGGATATTTCCTTGGGGGTGGGACATGCTCCCAATATAATTGATATGTGGGACAGGTTCGCTCTCTCTTCTGCCTGGGACCTGGAACTCTACAACTGTAAGCCATTTCCTTAAAAATAAACTTCTCTTTATATCTCTATCTATATATATATATGTTTGATATTGTGAACAAGTGTCAATTGGTACAATGTGAGGAACTGGACTTTTACTTATGGATGTAGTTGCTCAAAATTCCAATAGAAATGTAAGATTCTTTATATCAAGGAGCATGCTCGTCTCCTTAGTGTACTGGGTTGATAGGGATAGGCATTTTAGACATTAGCTATCAAAAATTGGGGAGCTATAGACTTGAAGTGGTTGTGTAACAGGTTTTCATGGGTGTGCTTAGTTTTTGAGTGAGTGGACAAAAGAGAATCCCCACTGAATGGTTTTCCTCTTTCCAGATAGGTCTGGTAAAGGATGTTGGGAATGATGCTGATAGGATTTTTTAAAATTTCAATTGTATTTGTCTTTTTTCCAATTTTCACTTCCTAGTCACCAGTAACTATCAATGCATTTTGATTGCATGTTTTATCATTTCATACTGAAGAAGTTGGTAGAATTCATAAGTTTCCTCATTATTGGTCTGTTTCTGGCTTTGTTTTGGCTGTTGATGTTGAAACTCTCCAGCTGAGTTTCTTATCACAGATGTAGTCAATTTGATTCCTGTGTGTTCCATATAGAGAGGTCCACCTGTATACTTTTTATGTTGTTGTTGAAAACAGGTATTTATAATGGATAAGTCATTGATCTTGTAAAATGTTGTCATGTAGTATCTGGTGTCCTTTCTATCACCAAGGCCGTATTTTTCAACTACTGATCCTTTGTCTTTTTTCAATTTTCACTTTCTAGTCACCAGTAATTATCAATGCATCTTGATTGCATGTTTGACCATTTCATGCTGAAGAAATTGGTAGAATTCTTCAATTTACTCATCATTAGCTTTAGTGGTTGGTACATAAATTTGAGTAATAGTAACATTAACTGGTCTTCATTCTGCAGTGTACTTCAAACTAGATCTTGAAACGTTCTTTTGACAATCAATACCATAGCATTACTCTTCCATTTGTCTTTTCCAGCATTGTAAACCAGATGGTTTTCTGATTCAAAATAACCAACATCTGTAAACTTTAGCTCACTAATGCTTAGTATGTTGCTTCCATTTAATTTTTATTGATTTTCAGTTTTTCTATATTCATACTTTGTGCATTCCATGTTCCTATTTTAATGGATACTTGCAGCTATTTCTACTCAGTTTTGAGTTGTTCCCATCAGCAAACAGAGGTCTCAAAAGCGTTCCTCCATCCACATGATTAGATCAACTCTCCTTTCATGAGGCACCTCTTCCATAGTCATATTTTGAGTGTCTTTCAACCAGAAGGGCTTATTTTCTGTCATACCACCAGACAATTGTCTACTGCTATTCATAAGGTTTTCATTAGCTAAACATTCAGAAGTGGTTAGTTGTCCCACTTCCTACTTTGTCTTTGTCTGGAAGCTCCACTGAAACCTGTCCACCACGGGTGATCCTGCTCGTATTAAAAACACCAGTGGCATAGTTTCCAGCATCACAGCAAAACATAAGTCACCACAGCAAGACAAACTGACAGATAAGTGGTGGAATCACCTTCCATAATACAATTTAATGCAATGCAATTAATCAATCAGTTAAAAAAGGGCATTTCCTTAAGATGTGCTTTTGCCTCTACACTACAAATACATATATTTTTACAGAATTAATTAGCTTTTTCTCTACTCTGTATTCTTTCTGTATCCTGACCTAAATATATTGGGACTCAGGTCTACAGAAATCTCTAGCCTATCTCCTTAACTACAACTTTTGAAATTGCCAGTCCCCCACAATTGTGTGAGCCTATCCCTTGAAGTGACCTTCTAGTGTGGCACTATAGGATTTGCACTAGACTGAACCACAGGGTCACGAGTTCAAAGCCACCAGCTGCTCCTCAGAAACCCTATATAGGGTCACTAGAGTTGTAACCAACTCATGGCACTTAACAGCAACAGCTTCCTTGAAGTAAATGTCCATCTACCTATCTGTTTAGCTACCTTCCTGTCTATTCTATCTCTAGTACTTGTCTGTCTATATGAGATGAGAAATCTGTCTTTTCTCACTGGTTCCATTATTCCAGAGAACCAACAATAAGACATGTATATATACTATGGTTATTCAATATATGTTTATTGATTGATTAGTAATTGAAGAAAAAATCTTTGAGCAATAAAAGAAGAGTTACTTTGTCAAATTGGTTATAAATTTAAGGAAGTTATTAATTATAAAGGTAATATAGACTGACCACAGAAATAGATTCAAAGGGGGTTCATTGAATTAATGGAGATGAGAAAAAGTAAAGCACATTTTAGGGAATGGGGGCAAGAAAATGATGCTGCATTCCTAACAACATTATTAACAGACATTTTGCGAATTCGCTTTCAAAAAACAAACAAAGATCATTGGCCTTACCTATGTATAATCACTTTTTAGGGAAGGTTTTATCTTTTTAAATTTTTATTTATTTTTTTGGTGCAAACATACACAGCAAAAAAAAAAAAAAAAAAAAGACCATTTCAACAGCTTGTACAGGTACAATTCAATGACAATCATTATATTTTAAGCATTCTGCAACCTCTCAATACCCTTTTTCAAATTATTCTGCTGTTATTAAACATAAACTCACAGCCCCCAGAAGTTCTTGTTTTCAAGTTGCCATTGTCAATATGATGCCACATAGAAAATGCTTTAAATTAGCATAGAAAATTCTTTAAGTTTAAAAAAAATTATTTAAGGTACAAATACTTTACTTAATAAATTAAACTACTGAGGGTCCTGGTGTGGCACTGTGGGTTAATGGGCCAGACTGCAAAGCCAGCTGTTTAAACTGCAAGGTCAGCAGTTCAAATTCACCAACTGCTCCTTGGAAACCCTATACAGGGGCACTATGAGTCAGAACTGACTCGACGGCACTTAACAACAACTGTTGGTCCAAAGACTTCAGGAGACAATTTTGACTTGTGGTTTAATGTTTAAGGATTATTTCAGGGAAATCGTTTATGAGATTGATCCAGCCTCAGTGACTCTAGAAAGTCTTGACATAGAAGATATTTTTTAAAAATTGCTTCCTAAAATCTCTATTCTAATATTTAAAATATAAATATTTAAATATCTAATGTGCTTATGTGAATTAAAAAAATATAAAATGTACAAAAGCTTGCAGTAGCTTCTCTCCCCTACCTCTATCCCCTAGGTAGATACTCACAAATTTGCCTCCACAAAGACATCCACTACTTATATATGCCATATTTATGAATATAATGCACACAGGTAAGTACCACTCATGCAGATAATGTGCATAACATGCATTGCAGTTTGTTAGAGGCTTCAAAAAATATATATACAATATGCATATTCCTTACATAAAAATGCAGAATATGTTTTATATATACACACAGAAAGAAATACACGTCTGTCTATCTTTACACACACGCAAAAACCCACATGCACTCTGCTTACTATTGTTCTGTATTCTGCTTATTTTCACTCGAAGAACTTTCTATATCTGCATAAAGAATTTTCACATTTTATATACCTGTAAAGCATTTCACTATAATTGATCCAGTATAATTTATTCATCCACATCCTAGTGATAGACATTGTGGTTGTTAGGTGCCACTTAGCCATTTCTGACTCATAACAACCCAATGTACAAAAGAACAAAAAACTGTATCTTCACAATTGTTATATACGGGTCCATTGTTGCTGCCACTGTGTCAGTCGATCTTACTAGGGGTCTGCCTGTTTATTGCTACCCATCCACTGTCCTTCTCCAGGAACTGGTCCCTTCTGATAATTCTTCCAAAGTACAAGAAGTGAAGTCTTGTCATTCTCATTTCTAAAGAGCATTTTAGCTATACTTCTCCCAAGACAGATTTGTTTATACTTTTGACAATCCGTGTTACTTCCCATGTTCTTGGCCAACACCATAATTCAAATGTGTCAGCTCTTCTGTCTTCCTTATTAATTGTCCAACTTTCATATGCATATGAGGCTATTAAAATACAATGACTTGCCTTTAGGCTTAATGGAGGATTATGGAGAAGTGTGGTGCAGACCTCAACTAGCAGTAACACTGGATACCTGAGGAAGCAGCGTTAGGGGATGGTCCCAGAACTCTAAAGTATATATAAGGGAATATTTAGAAAGTTAGAAAGCTTACAGCCAGAGGAATTTATAGCAGAAGCAAGACACCTATTGTTTTTTGATCTGCCTGTCCCAGAGACTCCTAGAGTGTCCATCATGGGCATAATGGAGTGGGTAAAGGATAAGAGCAGTGCTCCCACTGCAGATGTCTGACCCATCCTAGGAGATAAATGTGTGGACATTCTTCTTTTCCCCTCTGTTCATTGGTCTGCACACCTCCACTCTGGTGACTAGAGGGGGTGCTTGAGTGAGTGGACACCCCCCAAGCCCAGAGGGTTGTACTATGCCTGCACACAGATCTGCTTATCAGAATCTATGAAGGGAGAAAGTTCTGCTTAAAATCAAATGACCACCCAAAACTGGGCTGCCCAAAACTAATACAGCTGGTCCTGATTTGTTTATCATTAGGAAAAAAGGCCTGAACGGGGTTTGTGGAGTGGGAGAGAAACAGAATAAAAAGGAAACAGATTGAAAATTAAATCTTGAGTTATGTCATAAGGACTAGCAGTGACATCTTGGAATTTTAAAGGTGACTGTGAAGGCAAGAAGCCCAGAGAAGGACGTTAAAGTCATACTCATATTTTGCTACAGAATTTTTTTTTTTCTCTTTTCTGTGTTTATAGATTATAGTATCCAATCTGGTTTCTTTTGCTATTGCTGTTTTGCTTTTGGTCACCTTTTTACCTTTAGGGTACTCTTTCTCTCCCTACCTTACCCAAGAAGAGACAACAACTGTGGTCATATTGTCAAGCTACAATCACACCCTATAAAAATCCCACCATCCAGGCAAGAGACAATACCACCTGGTATACACCAGATAGACAGCAAACACCTGTTACAGTTACTCTGAGTTGAGTAATAAGAAAAGTGAAAGGGAAGCCCATCTCCTGATCACATCTACCTGGTAGCAGTCAGAAAGCATAATGATATATCAACATACATTCATCTAATTATAGAAATCACAGCTAACTATTGAAGATGCCAAAAAGCAGCTGGCCATATACACATGTTCAGAAACAAGATAGAATTACTGAGACAAATAAGCAGGAGGTAGACCTGGACATCACATTGGAAGTAGGGCAGGTTTTGGGACTGCCTAACAAGGAAATCAGGAAAATGGTACTGAAATCATCCAAACACTCCACAAAGGGTTTGAGAAAAATAAGGAAGAAGTCAGGAAAGCACCATGTTGTTGTCAGGTGCCATCGAGTCGGAACCGACTCATAGCGACCCCATGCACAGCAGAACGAAACAATGCTCGATCCTGGGCCAACCTCACCACCACTGCCACCCCCGAGTCCATCAATGATGCCACCTGGCTGATCCATCTCGTTGGAGGTCTTCCTCTTTTTCTCTGACCCTCCACCCTACCCAGCATGACATCCTTCTCCAACGATTGTTTCCTCCGGACTACATGTCCAAAGTAGGAGAGACGAAGCTTAGCCATCCTGGCCTCTAAGGAGCACTCTGGCTGCACTTCTTCCAAAACAGATCTATTGGTTCTTTTGGCAGTCCATGGCACTTTCAGTATTCTCCTCCAACACCACAACTCAAAGGCATCAATTCTTCTATGATCCTCTTTATTCACTGTCCAGCTTTCGCACCCATATGAGGCTATTGAAACCACAATGGCCTGGGTCAGGCGCACCCTAGTCCTCAAGCTGACATCTCTGCTCTTCAATACTTTAAAAAGTTCCTGTGCAGCAGATTTGCCCAGTGCAATACGTCGTCTGATCTCTTGACTGCTACTTCCGCGAGTGTTGATAGTTGATCCAAGAAGAATGAAGTCCTTGACAACTTCAATCTTTTCTCCATTGATAAGAATGTTGTTTATTGGTCCAGTGGTGAGTATTTTTGTTTTATTGACATTGAGATGTAATCCATATCGAAGGCTGTGCTCTTTAATCTTCATAAGTAAATGTTTCAAGTCCTCTTCACTTTCAGCGATCAAGGTTGTATCATCTGCATATCGCAGGTTGTTAATGAGTCTTCCTCCAATCCTGGTGCCACGGTTTTCTTCATAGAACCCAGCTTCTCGTATTATTTGCTCAGCATACAGGTTGAATAAGTATGGTGAAAGAATACAACCCTGTCTCACACCTTTCCCAATTTTAAAACTTTCAGTGTTCCCATGTTCTGTTCGAACAACTGCTTCTTGGTGCAGGTACAGATTTCTTAGAAGTACAACAACAAAGGAAAGCACCATAGGAACAATCAAATAAGATAGATACAGCATTGGCAACAATTCAAAACCTTCAAAAAGAAGTCCAAACAATTAATAATAAAACACCAGAAATGGATAATACACTGAAAGGGCAAAGGAGTAGAATTGAAGAGATGAAAGCCAAAACTAGTAAGCTGGAAGATAAATCTCTTAACACAGCTAAGATAGAAAACAAGCATAAAAAAGGATAAAAAAAAAATCTGAAGAAAGTCTAGATTCATGTTGGACAACATGAAGAGGAATAACTTAAGAATTATTGGTATTCCAGAACAAGAAGAATCACACAAGTCCACAAAGGAGATAGTTGAAGAGCTTCTGAAAGAAATTTTCCCTAACATCCTGAAAAATTAAAAGATAAGTGTTAAAGAAGCTCAGTAAACCTCAGGAAGGAGAGACCCCAAAAGGAAATCACCAAAACATATAATAATCAAGCTCTGCAAAATCATAGACAAGGAAAGAATCCTGAAAGCATCTAGGGAAAAGAGAAGTGTTATATACAAAGGCAAGCATATCATATTAAGCTCGGATCTCTCAGCAGAAACCATGCAGGCAAGAAGACAATAGGGTGGTGGTGGTGGTTGTGTGCTGTGGAGTCCGTTCTCACTCATAGCCACCATGTACAGGAGGAAAGGCAACAGTGAATAAATGGGCTGAATTCAACCATGTTCCATAGATTCCTGTTGGTCTGGAGATGTGTGGTAGGACTTGGGGACTCTTGAGCCCATGGACAAGGACATAGCCATGGAGAGCTACAGCTGAGAGCAAAGCATCCAGTTAATATGAAGTGTGGGGAGATGTACAAGAATGCCCAAACTTGCAGATAGTACCCATTTGACCTAGCCTCAATTGCTTCATGATCAGAACTCGACTACAGGAATATTAAACAACAACAATTTTTTGATAGAGGAAACAAGTGTAAGTTGCTATAGTTTGATGAACTTGACCTATACTTATGGATGTAGTTCAAAATACCAACTGAGAGGGAAGGAGTCTTCACATCAAGTTATCAATCCTATCCTGTTTGTATACAGGGTAGATTTGGATGGACAACTTAGACATTGGTTACTTGAAATGAAGGGGCGATAAAGACACAAAGTGGCTGGCTTACAAGTTTTCAAGAGGAAGTTTAGTTTAAGAGTGGGCGAGGTAAGGTAGAGTCCCCACTGAATAGTTTTCATCTTGTCTAGATGGGTCTGGTAAAAATAGATGAGGATAAGATTCTTATGATTCAATAGTGAGTAATTGTTATCATGACTAATTGTGACTGTCACAATTGTAAAGGTAGAAGTTTTGTAACAAAAATGGAGGAGTAGTTAATCTTATAGTCCAGAAACAGAGGACCCTAGGACCATCAAGGGAGAAGAGCACAAGTGGAATGTGGGACCCTATCTAGAGAAGCAGTGACACCAGAGATAGAGGCAGAGATGAGGACATAGAGAATGACAGAGTCACTGTGGGATCTAGACTAATGGAAAGAGAGGGACTAAGTGCTGACGGCCAGAAGGTAGGCTTATAGAATGTGCCCTTTTGTTGTTTAAATTATTATATATTCTTGAGTGTTTTTGTGTATATTCTTCCTTTCCTCCCTTCTCCTCCAAAATACCATAACTTAGGTCAGCTGCACCTTAGTCCTCAAATTGATATTTTGCTCTTGAACACTTTAAAGATGTCTTGTGTAGCAGATTTGCCTAATGCAATACTTAGACTTCTTAACTGCTGGTTCAATGAGCATTGATTGTGGATCCAAGCAAATTGAAGTCTGTGACAACTTCAATATTTTCTCTGTTTTTCACGATGTCTTTATTGGCTCAGTTGTCAGGATATTTGTTTCTTTACATTGTGTTGCAATCCATATTGAAGGCTATGGTCTTTGATCTTTATCAGTGAATATTTTAAGTTTTTATTGCTTTCAACAAGCAAGATTGTGTCATCTACTATACTGCAGGCTGTTAAGGAGTCTTCTTCCAATGCTGATGTCACACTCTTCTTCATATAATCCACTTTCTCAGATTATTTGCTCAGCATAAACATTGAATAAATATGTTGAAAGGATACAACACTTGTGCACAACTTTCCTGATTTTAAACCATTCTTTATCTCTGTTTTCAGTTCTAACCGTCTCTTGGTATATGTTTAAGTTCCTCAAGAGCACAATAAAGTATTCTGGAATACTCATCCTTTGCAATTTTACCCATACTTTGTTATGATCCACACAGCTGAATGCATTTGCATAGTCAGTAAAGTACAAGTTAACATCTTGTATTTTATGCTTTTATCCCAGATCCTTCTGATATCAGCATGAATATCCGTAATTGTATGTCTTTTTCTGAATCCAGCTTGAATTTCTAGAAGATCCCTGTAGATGCCCTACTGCATCTATTTTTTTAACTATCTTAAGCCAACTGTTGCTTGCATGTGGTATTAATGATATGGTTTTGTTATTTCCACATTCTGTAGGGTCACCTTTCTTTGAAATAGGTACAAATATGTATCTATTCCAAATAGCTGTCCAAGTAGTTGTCATGCATATTTCTTAACACAGACAAGTGAGTATCTTCAGTATTACATCAGTTTGTGGAAACATTTCAATTTGTATTCTGAGAATTAACTGGAAACTTGTTTTATGCTAGTGCCTTCAGTCCAATACATACTGAAGGCTATGGTATTTGATTTTCATCAGTAAGTACTTTAAGTCCTCTTCACTTCAGCAAGCAAGGTGTGTTGTCTGCATATTTCAGGTTGTTAATGATTCCTCCAATCTTGATACCATATAATCCAGTTTCTCGGGCTATTTCCTCAGCATACCAATTGAATAAGTATGGTGAAGTTATGCAACTCTGGCACACACCTTTCCTAATTTTAAACCATTCAGTATCCCCTTGTTCTGTTCGATTGACTGTCTTTTCATCTATGGAGTTGCAAAATTCTATCATGTGATCTCTAGCATCATATCTATCACCAAAGCCGTATTTTCCAACTATGGATCCTTCCTCTTTAGATCCAACCAATGTCCACAATCAAGTCACCAGCAATTATCAATGCATGTTGATTACATGTGTGCTCAATTTTAGACTGAAGAATTAGACTTCTTCATTTTCATCATTCCTATCTTCAGTGTTTGGTGCATAAATTTGAATTATAGTGATACTAACTGATCTTCCTTGTAGGTGTACAGATCTTATCCTATCACACACTTCATTGTATTTCAAGATAGCTCTTGAAATGTTCTTTTATACTAATGGGACACCACTCCTCACCAATTTTCTTTTCTTGGCATAGTAAACCATATGATTGGCTGATTGAAAGTAGCCCAAACAGTTCATTTATTTTTCTAATGCCTTGATATCAATCTTTATGCATTCCATTTCATTTTTGACAAATCCAAATTTTCCTAGATTCATACATTGTACATCCCATAGTCTGATTATTAATTGTGTTTACAGCTGTTTCTTCTTATTTTGAGTTGTGCCACATCAGGAAATGAAGGTCCAGGAAGCTTAACTCCAAATATGTCATTCTCAACATGACTTTGAGCAAGCAACTCTTCCCCAGTCATATTTTGAGTGCCTTCCAACCTAGGGGCTTATCTTTCAACACTGTATCTGACAATGATCCATGGATATTCATAGGATTCTCTGTGGCTAATCATTCAGAAGTGATTCACCTCTCCTTCTTTCTGACCTTACTTAGTCTAGAAGCTGTTCAGAAACCTGTCTATCACAGGTGACCCTGCAGGTATTTATAATACTGGTGGCATGGTTTCCAGCATCATAGCAACACAGAAGCCACCACAGTACAAAAAACTGACAGATAAATGGTGGTGATGGACATTGTTGTTCTTGTTAAGTGCCATTGAGTTGGTTCTGACCCACAGCAACCCTGTATAGGGTTTCTGAGGAGCAGCTGGTGAGCTTGAACCACTGACCTTGCAGTTCAAATGGCTTTGCAGTATGGCGCATTAACCGACAGTGCCACACCAGGACTCCTCAATTAGTAACAATGAATAAATGCTTCTCAATACATGTATCTATAGAGTCCTGGTGTGACATTGTAGGATAAGCACTTGACTGTAAGGTAGGTTTGAATCACAAAGTTCAAGTAACAACAATATACATGTATCTAGGAGTCCTGGCATGGTGCAATAGGATAAGCACTGGGCAGCAACATCAGTTTGAACAAAAAGATCAGTGGTTCAGACTCATCAGCCATGCCTCAGAAACCCTATACAGAGTTGCTGTGGGTTGGCATCAACTTGATGGCACTTAACAACAACAAACGTACATGTATCTATAGGAAATAATATGATTACAAGTGGAATTACTGAAACAAAAGATGTGTGACTATTCAATTTTAATAGATGATGTCAAATTGCTTTCCGTAACAGTATTCCAATTTATACCAATACCTATATCGTACCCCCAATTCTTGCACTATTCCTGTGGGGATAACAAATTTCTGATTGTGGTGGCTTAATTCACTCTTTAGGCAAAATGGCTGGACTCTGTAATACACGATGCATTGCATTTGTAGTTATTTGTCCACATCATCAGCATCTACTGGGAGCTCCTTGAGAGAAGGTGTCATTTCTTTTGACATTGCTTTATATGAATCCCAGCCAAAAATCAAGCATGTGAAGTGCTTGAGAAATGTTATTTGATATTGATGATAATGATGAATGACATTTTAATTTACTGAAAGAGCAATTTGAGTTTCAGAAACCTTAGCTTTGCTCTTAAAATAATAACAACAACAAACTACCCTTTTCATGGGCAGCTTGTATACATGCTTTTAATAAAATAGTTGTGTTTAAATACATAACAAGCTACATAAAATTGGTATCTTGTTATGTATTTTTTATAACCCTAAATTTCCACTGGTTCCTTAGGAAGGGAAACATAGATTTGCACTAGATAAAATACTTCATCTTCTATTTCCTTTTCACTTTCTGAAATGTAAAGTATATTAATAAAGCCCTAGCTTCTGTCTAAAAATAAGAATTAATAGGGTACTCCAAAGTGATTAGACTCTATCATTTAAGAGCTACTACATCACGTGAAGTTATTATGGTAACAACAGATACCAACATATTGTGTGAGATGGTTTTTGAGAGATAGAACAATCCATGGTAGTCACTAAGTGATAGCTCCTACTATCATAAAAGCATTTTCTCTAAGATCTTATGTCTCAAAACTGGACTGCAGAGAAGGCTCATAAAGAGTCTACATCTCTTCCTTCTGGAAACAACACTTCCCAGTCTATGCAAACCATGCAATCATACACACTGTAAATATAAATGCGTATAGAAAAAACAGTTCTCAAAATGGAGGGAAACTTATAACTACAACACTTAACATGTTGTAGAAATAAAAGGGAGATATCTGACTGTTCTGTAAAAAGAAAATCAGAATAAAATGTGACATTAGTTTCGCAGGATGTGTGACATATTAACCTCCCCTCAACCCAGGACTACAAATTGTTAGATGACTAGCCACAATATGGCATTCAGTAAAGAATGTTTTAGGTACCATTATCAGAAAGCCCAAAATGAACAAAAGAGATAAGCTATATTTGACTCAGATTATCTCTGAGAGACATAGGCAATAAGAGAGGACAGAAAAGGTAAACATATGAGAGAAGTTAAGAGGAAAAAAAGCAACGAGATAGGTAAGAAGTGCAATGCTTACAGAAAGAAAAAAAGAATAAGAAGAAAGGGTGTTATGGAAATACCATAGGCTGAAGAATAGAAAGTATACCATATAAATATTAAGAACTAAGATTTTAAATATTTTAATATATTTGTACAGCGAGGCAATCTAAGTACATGTAACCATAAATGAAATCTCATGGAATTACATTAAAAATTGGGTCAAAATGAAGATAGGACGATTCAAGACATTCAAAGAAGAGAATGGAAGCTTTGTAGTACCATAAATTAAAGAAACTCACTCTCAGACTTATTCCTTCTTTTCTTAATTAAATCAAATTGAGAGTCACATGTGTAAACTACATTATATTATGTAGCTTTTCTAATAACGAAGCTCAGAAGACTTCAAAAATAAATTAGTTGTAAGGAACATAAGGTGAATGGTTGATAGTTTTCAATTATCTTGCCATAAGCCAGAGGGTGAGATTCAACTGGAAACACAGGCTATCATTGGAGATCTCAGCAGGAAGTAGATGGAGCACTCAGACCTGGCAGATTGAGGAGAGTTTAGTGAAGAGCTATTTACAAAGGTTCAAGGTGAGAAAAGAGAGAGTGAAGAATGATGGAAATGACACCTTCAAGGACACATTAGTACACCTAGGCATTCAGGGCAAGGCAAAAATATAGTTAACTGAATCTGACAAAGAGTGACGATGTTGGACAGGAAGCAACTACATTCATCAATAAGAGGAGTTTGTTCATGGTGATCCTCTGAGTGTCAAAATAGACCTGGTGATTTTTTTGAGGTGGATCACCAGATCTTTCTTCGAAGTTTCCACTAGGTGGACTGAATTTAAACCCCCAACCTTTGGTTGGCACCATCCAGGGATTCCCAGCAGAGTACAGGCACAGTCATTTTCAGCCCAGCCAGAATGAGAGAGGACTCAGGACCTGAATTCACTATCTTCCTTCTTTCTGATCTTTTGTCTGTTTCATCCCACTGGACAAAACAACCACACCAACGGGCCAGGGTGCCAGGTTACAGTTCAGAAACTTTTTACTTTGGGAGAAGTCAGGATAAAGACGGTGGAGAGGAACTGGATAGGTCCATAGAAAATTCAGCACAATGGGCAAACTTTTACAAATTATGTTGAAGATAAAACATCTTAATCCTGGAATTGATTGCATCATTTAGAGAGTAAGTCAAGTTCTCAGAAACTGCATTACAATCTTAGCTCCCTGTCTCAGTAATGTAGAAACATCACAAGTAGGTAGCTTCAACATACAGAAAAGTGTTCTCTCACAGTTAAGGTTAGAAATCTGAATTCAGGGCTTTGGCATTAGGGAAAGGAGTCCTGGTGGGACAAGCACTAGAATGCTAAACCCAAGGTTGGCAGTTCAAATCCACAACATGCTTCATTGGAAAAAGATAAGGCTTTCTGCTCTCATAAAGATTTACAGCCTTGAAAACCCTAGATAGGGTCTCTCTGAGTTAGAGAAAGCCTGTCCTTACATTGAGTATATTCTATCTGTCAGCTTGAAGAAAGGCCCTCAACTATCAATCTTCCCCTGGGTCTAGGAATTTCCCAGCACAGGAACCCTTGGTTCAAAAGGTGCACTCTACTCCCAACACTTCTTTCTTGGTAGTAGTGGATCATAGTCTCTCTGATCAATTCTCCTTTTATCCCTTGTAAGATTAAAGGTGATGCAGGTCATATTGCAGGTAAACAATACTTGCATTGAATCAGGTCTGTATGTGATGAAGGATGTTGTGCCACAGCCTCATCCCCTTATCAAAGACTGACTCACCACTTATGATCACATCATGGGAAATGTTTACATCATTGCATAACTGCCAAATCACTGAGAACCTTGGCCCAGGCGAGTTGACACATATTTTGTGGAGATAAAATGCAATCCATGAAAATCTTAACATTTCATATTTAGTCTGTAGCTTCTGTAATCCCATTTGATAGATTTGGGAAATGGTGGGGACGGTGCTACTGATCCTACTCCTATGTTTTCCATGGAGCATTTAGCTTTTCTGCTTTCTGACTCCAGGTTAAGCCTTCAGCATCAAAGCACATTTTGGCAATGTTTCTACACGGGATGTAATGAAGAGTCTATTAATAAATAGGTATAAATATATTGCTTTTATACCTCAGAAAAAAATTAATTTGAATTTTAGGACTTGATAATGGTCTCAGTAGAAGCAACTCACTGATTGAGATTAATTTAAAATTTGTGATGTACGGGACTAATAAATTGTGATTATTTCCACAAAATTGCATAATTAATTAACAAGATTGGCATGCGTATTTATGAAATCTGATTGAAAATTTAGAGGTTGGATGAGCTCCTAAAGTATTGCCTTAGATCTCTAAAACTTAAAACAAAAATAACCACTGGTGTCCCGACTCTGAACATTATCCTATTTTAAGAGCTATTTATATGAGATAAAATAGACAGCAGCAACTCAAAAGTTACAATAGAATCCTGAAGGGGCAGTGAATTTATTTTAATTGGGGATAAAAAATTCTAATAAAGAGGATGAGAATAGCTGTACCACTCTAAGAATACAATCAAATGTCACCAAATGGGACAAGTAGAAATTGTTGACTCAGTAAGTGTTTTGCTTTCTATGTTCTCAACAACAACAAAATAAAGTTACATACAAACATTTAGAGTTTAAAATCTGCCAGCTTGTTTTCATCTCTTAACTCTTACTGGCCTTATCTTCCTTTATTTCACAGAACTGTGTGCCCACTTCTTGATGTTTTTTTTTGTTTGTTTGTTTTCTTGGCTCATTAATATCCCACTTTCTGGTTTATATTTTTCTGATCTCATCAGTGGCATCTCAACCTTTTTTGCTGAGTTCTGCTCTGCCTGCACACTCAAGAAAGGCATTCCTTACTCTCCATCTCATCTAAATATTGACTTACCTAGGACTCTTCATCACCAAGAACTGGGAAGTCTGTTCCTACCATAATTCCACCAATACAATTTCTAGGTATGGTTCTTTCTACACATAAACATATTTGAAGGCCCTGCCACCTTTCCATACTCTACAGCTTCCATGAAAGACTCATGTTACTGTGTTTCTAGTAAGAATTCTTCCCTTCTCTGAAGTTATTAAATTTCCAGATAATTGCTAGAGCAAATAACAGCCTAAATCCACCTTAAAATTTGGCCAAAAATACTGGAAACTTTGACTTTCAATGAGGAAACTACAAGACTTTCAGCTAGATGGACTGACATAGTAGTAGCAGCAACAATGAACTCAAAAATTGTAATGAATGTTAGGATGGTGTAGGACTAGCCAGGGTTTTGCTCTGTTGTTCATACTTGCACCTAAAAGCAACAACATAGTTAACTTAGACTGATCCTTTACTTTTCTCTCAAAAGTATTGGAACTAGTAGCACTAGGTTTCACTTCCTTGTTTAGTCTAAGTTTGGCCATATATTGCCATCCAATTATTATTTATTGATTGCATAATTTACCCTTCTATCTGACTAAGGTATCTCCTTCCCTCACTCCCAAATCCTTCTACATTGCCTGTGATCAACAAATACCTTAACAAGTTCCTTGTGATTAGCGCTTTTCTGAAGCCATAACTTCTATGGTACTCTCAAGTGAAGGCAGTTGATTTCAGGTTTTTTGCTTATTACTAGTAGGCTACTGGTGTGGCGCTGTGAGTTAATATGCCAGACTGCAAGGCCATTTGAACTGCAAGGTCGATGGTTCACACTCACCATCTGCTCCTTGGAAACACTATACAGGGTAGTTATGGGTCAGAATTGACTCGATGACACTTCACAACAACAACAGTAGGCTACATGTTGGGCTGCTATGACTTGGAATTGAATAGATGGCAGTGGTTTCTTTCTCATATTCTTTAAAATGCCTGACTCTTTGATGTTTTTGGCATCCAATCACATGAGATGCTGTAGGATAAAGACTGGACTGCCAACCTAAAGTGAGTAGTTCAAACCAATGAGCTGCTCCTTGGAAACCCTATACACAGTTGTTATGAGTCAAAACTGACTCAATGGCTCTTAACAACAGTGGTGATAACAAGAAGTACACCAAAAAACAACATATAAAAATTATTCTTAAACAAAATAAATTTTCAGTAAAAAACTCTTATGCATCACAGATAGTCAAGCTAGTTCTTGGAAAGGACAAATAGTCCTTTGTATACCTTGTTGTGGCTCTGTAGGAGAAGCAGTTCAAACTCACAAGCAGATCCTATACCAAGTTGCTATGGGTTGGCATGGGACTTGATGACACTTAACAACAGCTTGATTAATAATGAAAAAAAAGAAAAGAAAAGAAAAGAAATCAAACCAATAGACATCAAATTGATTCCAATTAATGGTCACCCCATGTGTTGCAGAGTAGAATTGCTCCATAGAGTTTTTGGGAAACTCTATACAAATAGGGTCATTATGAGTTGGAACTGACTCCAAGGCACATCACCAATAACAACCATTTAGAAGCAGAGTGCAGGATTTTCTTTCTCCTGTGAGATCCCTGTGGGGGAGGGGGAGGAAGTTATCAGGCTGAACCTACAACCTTAGCATTAGTAGTCAAGAGCGTAACTATTTACACTCCTTAGTGACTCCTAGCAGCAAATCTACGCTTAATAGTATCAGTGTCTCAGAAATGAGGTTCGATTTGGGGTCCTAATTGTTTTTTTTTCTCCAATAAAGTAGGCTTTACCACAATTTTGTAAACCTCGTTGTTATTTTAACAACAGAAAATAGATACCTGACTGAACTATGTGATATTATTTTTTACCCTTCCATACATGAGTAGCAAAAAATAATAAATATTGTTAATTCTTGCTTTTCTTTTAAGAATAGTTATAGTGCACACCTATGCTCATTTGAGCACTATATACAACAGCAAAAAGATGGAAACAACCCAAGTGCCTTCCAATGAATAGATAGATAAACAAAATGTGTTACAAAAATGGAATGGAATACTATACATGTATAAGGACTAATGATGACTCCTCAAAACATCTTATAATGTGGATAAATCTGTAAGACATCCTGATGAATGAAATAATGCAATAATAAAGAGGTAAATATTATATAATATCACTTTTTTAAGAAAAGCTTTTATTGTGAACTGAGTGATGGTTTGCAGGGCAGATCATCAGTTTTAAACTCAACAAATCATATTTTGTTTCACTGCAATAATTATAACCCCCTCCATGTACCATTGGTTAACAGTATTTACCTCTATTCTACACCTCCACTTTTTTTCTTATGTACACAAAACACAGAAAATATATATTCATTTAAATGTCCAAAGGGCCCATTTTGCAAGCCAGCTTTCTACATGCCAGCACACAGCCTTTCTCATCCCATGGGTCTAGAGTTCTCAGTTGCTCTATCTCTCTACACATATAGCAAACCCATGCTCATTGGTATTTACCAAAGATGGATGGAGAAAGAGAGAGAAGGAGAATCATGCATTAGATCATAGACTGTTGGGTTTTTTTTGTTGTTGTTGTTGTTTTGATGATAGGAAAAATAATACCCAAGATGGGTAAAGTGTGCAGTTTGATCAGGGTAAACAATGCCACTAAGAACTAC
Source organism: Chrysochloris asiatica (assembly GCF_000296735.1). Taxonomy (NCBI): domain Eukaryota; kingdom Metazoa; phylum Chordata; class Mammalia; order Afrosoricida; family Chrysochloridae; genus Chrysochloris; species Chrysochloris asiatica. Next base: position 5,072,272 of record NW_006408715.1, on the reverse strand, counting down.
ATACAGACCACTCATCTGTCAATTTTTCATATCATGGTGACAAGTGTTGCTGTAATGCTGGAAGCTATGCCACCAGTATTTCAAATACCAGCCAGGTCACACATGGTGTACAGGTTACATTTGAGCTTCTAGACTGACAGATTAGGAGGAATGAGAGGCAAACTCCTTCTGAATGTTTAATCATTAAAAACATTATGAAGGGAGAACAAACAAGATGGCGGATCGGGTGGATGTATAGCAGAGAGCTCTGCCAACAACAACACAGAATACCCAACCAAGCAGGCTCAGGGGATGGTCCCAGAACTCTGAACCACATATAAAGGAATACTTAGAAGGTTGGAAGGCTCACAGCTGGGGGATTTTGTGGCAGAAGCAAGAAATCTATTGCTTTCTAGTCCAGGATGCTCGGCTGCTCCAGGAGCTGCCATCTTGGGTGAGACCACGTGGGGAAAGGATCAGAGCAGCCATAGACACCTGGCAGAACCGCTGAAATAAAGGTGTGGATATTCCTTTCTTTTGGTATCGGTTCAGTGGTCCCTTGCTGTCTGTGCACCTCCATTCTGGTGACTATAGGGGTGCCTGAGCTAGTGGGCACCCCAGCCCCACCCTCAGAGGGTTCTACCACACATGCGCACAGATCTCCTCAAAATTTAGAGACTGTTTCCAATTAAAACCAAACGGCCACAGCTGGCCCTGAACTGTTTCCAACTTGAAAAAAGGGCCTGAACAGGGATTGTGGAGCAGGACAAGCAGACAAAAGAGGAAATAGGCTGAAAATTAAATTCTAAGTTACATCAAAAGGACCAACAGTGCTATCTTGAAACTTATGAGGCAGAAGAGTGAAAAGGGAAGCCCATTTCCTGATCACATCTACCTGGAGGCATTCAGAAAGCATAAAGAAATACCAAAATGCACACCCATCTAAGTATTAAGGCCACAGTTAACCCCTGAAGATGCCCAAAAAACAGAAGCAGACGACCATATCTGCACATGTCCAGAAATGAGATAAAGTGACTGAGGCAAATGAGCTGGAAGGAGACCTACACTCCATACTGGAAGATGGGCAGGTT
>NW_006408715.1:5065672-5068402 GCF_000296735.1 Chrysochloris asiatica | reverse complement strand
TTGAATGTGAAACTGATGATGTGCCCTGTAAACTTTCACTCAATCCACAACAAAAACCTTAAATTTAAAAAAACAAACAAACAAAAAACATCATGAATAGTACTGGAACACTTTCAGCACTTATTGTCATATATAATATTGGAAGATGAGTTCCACATGGTGAAAGGCACTAAAATGCTACTGGGGAAGAGCTGCTGCCTCAAAGTAGAGTTGACTGAGAAGACTCAAATGGAATAGAACTTTAGGGATTTTCATGAACTGATGGGCATAAATCAAAATGAGAAGAAACGGTTGTATATCTACCCATCAATAATAGCATGGAATGTATGAAGTATGAATCTAGGAAAATTGGAGGTTGTCAGAAATGAAATGGAGCACATAAAGATCAGTTTTCTAGGCATTAGTGAACTGAAATGGACGGGTATTGGTCATTTTGAATCTGGCTATCATATGGTTTACTATGCCAGGAAGGACAATTGAGGAGGAATGGCATCATTTTTATCATGAAAAAGAACCTATCAGTATCTATCTTGAATAATACTGTGTATAATAAGATAATATCCACACACCGAAAGGCAGTGATGATGAAGTTGAAGAATTCTATCGAATTTTTTAAGTTTGAAATTGATCAAACATATAATCAAGAGATGTTGGTGATTACTAGTGATTGGAATGTAAACCCTGGAAACAAAGAAGAATGATCAGTAGTTGGAAAATACCAACTTGTTGATATAAATAATGCTGGAGATCACATGATAGAATTTTGAAAGACTAGTGACTTATTCATTGCAAATAAATACCTTTTTAAAACAACATAAAAAACAAGTAAATACATGGAACCCATCTGATGAAAATACAGAAATCAAATTGAGTACATCTGTGGAAAGAGATCATGGAAAAGCTCCACTGTGGAACAGATCATCAGTTTCTCATATGCAAGTACAGGCTGAAGCTGGAGAAAATTAAAACAAGCTCATGAGAGTCAAAAGATGACTTTGAATATATCCTACAGGAATTTGGAGATTATCTCAAGAAGAGATTTGATGCAGAGATACTAATGACCAAAGACCAAAAGATTAGTGGATGCGAACAAGAATATCATACAGGAAGAAAGCAAGAGGTTATTAAGAAGACAAAGACAGAACAGACAAAAATGAATTTCAGAAGAAACTCTGACACTCACTTTCCATCATAGAGAAGTTAAAGGAAATGAAAGAAATGAGGAGGTAAAAGAGCTGAATAGATTATTTCAAAGGGCAGTTAGAGAAGACAAAAGTCAATTATTGCAATGAAATGTAAAAAGACCCAGAGTTAGAAAACCAAAAGGAAAGAACACACTGAGCATTTCTCAAGCTAAAAGAACTGAAGAAAAAAACTCAAGCCTTGACTTTCAAGAATAGGGGTTTCTATGGGGAAAATACTGAATGATACAGGAAGCATCAAAAGTATCACTGTACCAAAATGAAAATGTTAATGTTGAACCATTTGAAGAGGTAGCATATGATCAAGAACCACTGTTAGTGAAGTAAGAAGTCCAAAGTGAACTGAAGGCATTTGGCAAAGAGCAAGTTTCCAGAAACTGGTGAAATACAAACTGAAATCTTTCAACAAACTAATACAGTACCAAGAGGCATTCACTCATCTATGCCAATAAATTTGGAAGACAGCTACCTGGACTGTAGATTGGAAGAGCTTCATTCATATTTGTGTCTATCCAAAGAAAGGGAACTCAAGAGAGTGGGGGAAATTATAGGACAATGTCATTAGTGTCACATGCAAAAATTTTACTAAAGATAATTCAAAACCTGCTGCGACCGTACATGGACGGGGAACTGCCAGAATTTCAAGCCTGATTCAGACAATTTCATTGTTGACATCAAATGGATCTTGGCTAAAAGCAGAGAATACCAGAAAGATGTTTACTTGTGTTTTATTGACTATGCAAAGGCTTTCTACTTGTGGATCATGACAAGCAATCTATGGATAACATTGTGAAGAATCAATATTCCAGAACACTTAATTATGCTCATGAGGAACCTATATATAGATCAGGAGGCAGTCATTTGAGCAGAACAAGAGAGCAATAGATAATTTTAAATCAGGAAAGATGTGTGCCAGGGTTGGTTGTACTTTTTCACCATACTTATTCAATTTTTATATTGAGCAAATAATCAAAAAACTGGATTATATGAAGAAGAATGTGGCAACAGTATTGGAAGAAGATTCATTTACAACCTGTAGTGTGTAGATGATACAACCTTGTTTGCTGAAAATGAAAAGGGATTAAAATACTTATTGATGAAGATTAAAAACAAAAGTCTTCAGTGTGAGTTGCACAATTATACCATTAAATAACATCATGATGAATGGAGAAAAGATTGAAGTTGTCAAAGACTTCATTTTGCTTGAATCCGCTATCAACAGTCATGGAAACTGCCTTCAAAAAATCAAACAATGTATTGCAATGGGCAAATCTGCTTTACAACATTTCTTTAAAGGGTTCAAGAGAAAAGATTTCAGTTTGAGGACTAAGGTGTGTCTGATCCAAGCCATGGTATTTTCAATAGCCTCATATGCATGTACATGATATGCATGATACAAATCATGCATGTACATGATTTGCATAACAATTGCTGATATGCAAATTCAAATTAAAGCTGAAGAAAATGAAAACAAATCTACGAGAGCCAAAATATGATCTTGAATTTATCCCTTCTGAATTTAGAGATC
>NW_006408715.1:5056962-5063847 GCF_000296735.1 Chrysochloris asiatica | reverse complement strand
GCATCATTGATGCACTCAAGTGTGGCAGCGGTAGTGAGGTTGGCCCAGGATCGGACATTGTTTCGTTCTGCTGTGCATGAGGTCGCTATGAGTCGGTTCCGACTTGATGGCACCTGACAACAACATATGCATGTAAAAGGGGCTAATGTGTCAGACTATAAAGTCGTCTGAACTGTCAGGTCGGTGGTTCAAGCTCACCAGCTGCTCCTTGGAAACCCTATACAGGGTCGCTACGCATCAGAATCAACTTGATGGCACTTAACAACAACAACAACATAATTGAAACATTTGAGTTACTGTGTTGGAGATGGATATTGAATGTAACATGGACTGCCACAAGAACAAAAGGATCCATATTGGAAGAAGTACAACCAGAGTGCTCCTTTGAAGCCAGGATGACATGCTCAGCAAGGTAGATTGGCATAGTCACAGCAGCAATGGGATCAAAAGTAACAAGAATTGTGAAGATGGTGCAAGAATGGGCAATGTTTTAATCTGGTGTGCATAGAGTCACTATGAGTCAGAAAAGTCTTGTTGGCACCTAACAACAACAAAAAAGGACAAATATGCCAAATGCTAGGATATACATAATTTTGCAACAACTGAAAATCTGTGTAGCTAAATATGTATTTTTGCATATATGTGTGCACATATGCATGTATCTATTTGTATGCACATGTATTTATGCATGAACATATATTCATATATATAATAACCAATGTAGGAAACACAGTTCCAGATACTTCTTAAACATAAGCAAACTCTTTCTGCGATTAGTGTTTTGGGTTTGAAACCTTTGGACCATAGTCTGTTTGGACAACTAAATCACTTAGCCTACTGTAATCCTCAAAATTTCTGTTATACTCTCCAATTGGCTGAACAGTATCTAAAGTCTTCAAAGCTTATGGGCAATTCAATAGTAATTGTTATCATGACTAATTGCAACTGTCACAACTATAAACGGAAGCTTTGTAACAAAAAGGGGAGAGTAGTTAATCTTACAGTCCAGGAACAGAGGACCCTAGGACTATTAAGGGAGAAGAGCACAAGTGGAATGTGGGACCCTAGCCAGAGAAGCAGCAACACCAGTGATGGACGCAGAGATGAGGACATGGAGAGAGAGAGAGAGTAGCTGAGGACTGTAGACTCATGGAAAGAGAAAGACTGAGTGCCGGCAGCCAGGAAGCAGGCTTACAGAATGTGCCTTTTGCTTTTTAAAATTATTATATATTCCTGAGTGTTTCTGTGTACACTCTTCCCTCACACACCAAAAAACAAAAACAGAGGGAATGGAAACAAATACTGTTGAATAATGATGCATGGAGGAGACAATAATCATTACAATGAAACAATGAATGTAAAACTGATGTTCTCCCATGGAAACTATCATTCAATTCATATTAAAAACTTAAAAAAAAAAATCTTGTGGACAGCTATCTAAGTTATAGCTATTGGTCTCTTATCAAATGGAACAAAAGACTTAGAGAAGAAACTAGTCTACAGACTTAACAGTCTACAGGAACTATGGCACCACAAAAATGATAGAGCTCAACTACCACTGCTGACCATTCTAATCAGACCAAAGTAAATGAATCCTGATAGAAAGATGAGAACAATGTAGAAGATAACTCAATTTCTAAAAACTCCAAATTTACTGAACTGGTTCAGACTTGCTGAAAATATCCCTCTGAGATACACCATAAATCATAACAGAATGACTCATAAAATTAAGAATATTGCTAGTGAGTACTATGCAACATTTTCAAAAAAACAGTTATATAAGGCCAATGCTCAGTAAGTACTCTGCAGCAAAGGTGAAAGGATAAGGGGACAAGAAAGCCAGATTACTGGAAATTAATCATCTAGAATGGAAATAACATTGACACGTTGTAAAGCATGTAACTAATTTAATTTGTGTAGCAATATTTAAATGAGAAACCAGTGTCTGGTGTAAACATTTACTGAAGACATAATGAAATATATCCTCACTTATGAACATGGTTAGATTTCAAATACCAAATCATTATGTGAAAATCAGCGGTGTAAAAGAACACAGTCTCATCAGATCACAAAATAAAAGGATGACTATATCATTAAATAACCACAAAAGTGTATCCTTATGTAAATGCATTGCACATGTCCAAGCCACATTTGACATCCTCTTTTGGATCTGGCTTGAATTTCTGGCAAATCCCTGTTGATGTACTATTGCAACTATGTTTTAATTATTTTTGTACTGTGGTTCAAGATCACCAGCTGTTCCTTGGAAACGCTATACAGGTTCGCTATGGATCAGAACCAACTCAACAACACTTAACAACAACAGTAAAAATGTGATTATTAATGATGTTGTTTGATGATTTCTGTATTCTGTTGCATCACATTACTTTGGACAAAACTATGGATCTTTTACAATTGATTTGCCAGATAGCTGTCTTCCAAATTTTTTGGTAGAGACCAGTGAACACCTCCAGTGCTATATCAGTTTGCTGAAACAGTTCCATTTTTATTCCATCAATTCCTGGAAACTTGTTTTTTGCTAGTACCTTTAGTGCTGCTTGAACTTCTCCCTTTAATATTGTTGGTTCTTGATCATATGGTACTCTTGAAATGATTGGACAACAACCAATTCTTTTTGGAACAATTAATTCAGTCTATTCCTTTCATCCTCCTTTGATGTTACCAGAATCATTCAATATATTGTCCATGGTGGTGGTGGTGGTTATGTGCTGTGGAGTTGGTTCTGACTCATAGCAACCATGTATAGGATATTCGAGGCTGTAAATCTTCATGGGAGCAGAAAGCCTCATCATTTTCCCATGAAACTACTGATAGTTTCAAACCTTGAGGTTAGTAGCCTGACTCATAGTGGTCTACACTATCAGAGCTCCTTATTTTGCCCATAGAATCCTTCAATATTGAAACTGTTGGCTTGAATTTTTTTTCTAGTTCTTTCAGCTTGAGAATTGTTGAGTGTGTTATTTCCTTTTTCTGATTCCATGTCTTTGCACATTTCATTATAATATTTCACTTTATATTCTTGAGCTGCTCTTTGAAATTTTCTATTCAGCTCTTTTACTTCATCATATCTTCCATTCACTTGAGTTTTTCTACACTCAAGAGCAAGTTTCAGAATCTCTTTTGATATTTCTTTGGTCTTCTCTTTTCCCCTGTTTTTTAAATGACCTTTTGCTTTTTTCGTTTGTGATCATCACCAAACTCTTCTGGTCTTCAGTCATTAGGGTATAATGCATTAAATCTGTTCTTAAGATGGTCTCTAAATTCAGATGGGTTATACTCATTTGTGAGGATGGAACAGGACCAAGCACTTGCACATAGGGTCACTATGGGTCAGACCTGAATTGATAACACCTAACAGTAAAGATTTACACCCTCGGAAACCCTGTACAGGGTCGCTATGGGTCGGACCTGACTCGATGGCACTTAACAACAACAACACAACAGTAATACTCAAGATCATATTTTGGCTCTCATGGAGTTGTTTTAATTTTCTTCAGCTTCAGTCTGAGCTTTCATTTGAGCAATTGATGATCTGTTCCATAGTCTGCTCATGGCCTTGTTTTGGCTGATGATGTTGAGCTATTCCATCACGTCTTCCACAGATGTAATCAATTTGATTCTTGTGTATTTCATATTGTTAGGTCCTTTTTTTTTCAATGTATTTGCAATGAATAAGTTATTAGTCTTGCAAAATTCTATCATGCTGTTCTCCAGCATCATTTCTACCATAAAAGCCATGTTTTCCAACTAAAGATAGTTTCTCTTTGTATGTAACTTCCCCATTCCAATCACCAGTAATTATTAATGCATCCTGATTACATGCTTAATCATTTTCAGACTGAAGAAGTTGGTAGAATTCCTCAGTTTAGTTGTGATTGACTTTAGTTGTTGGTGCATAAATTTGACTCATAGCAGTACTAACTGGTCTTCCTTGAAGGTGTATGGATGTTATACTACTATCACAGGCATCATAATACTTCAGGATAGAGCTTGAAATTTTATTTTTTATGATGAATATGATAACATTCCTCTTCAATTTGTCATTCTTGTCATAAGATTCTTTGTCCCAAAATGGCCCAAACCAGTCCATTTCATGCATGCTCAGGATATATGAATTTTTAGGTGTTCCACTTCATTTTTGGCAACTTTAAATTTTTGTAAATTCATACTTCTTACATGCCATGTTCTGACGATTTATGGATATTTTCAATGATTTATTTTCATTCTAAGTTGTACCGCATTAGCAAATGAAGATCCCTAAAATTTAACTCCATCCTTCTTTGTGGTCAACTAGACATCCCTATCTTGAAGAGCTTTTTCCCCTCCAGCATAGTAAACATTACCCCACTTGTCTGGTACTTTGTTGTACTGTGGTGGCTTGTATATTGCTGGAGTTAAACTTTGTCCTGTCTCCTCTTAGAGGAGAAGTCTAAGTCACATCGTGCACATAGAGAATTCCAAACACAGAATCCACTCATGCTAAATGACATGAGGTAAACTCTTTGCCCTTAAGGAACTCAACTAACAAAGATGTATTAGAAAAACTGGAACAATTCTGTGGCCAAAGTATAACTGAACTTTGGTAGAGACATTATAAGGGTTAGAAAAGATGTTGGAAAGATTTTTTAGATGCAAAAAGAAGCACACTCAAAAGTAGAAGGCCTAGAGATGATGACGTGGAGCGATGGAGCAGATGGAGACTTTAGATCCAGAAAGGGAGAGCAACTGTGTGCTGAAGACCTGGGGGTATGGGGAGGAGGGGGGGAGGGTTGCATGGAGGGGATTATAACCATGGCAATGAGATGATATATGATAGAATGAATGTAAAACTAATGTTCTCCCATGTAAACTATCACATAATTCACAAGAAAACATTTAAGAAAAAAAAAAAAGAGAGGATAGCAGAGGAAAGATGAAGACAGTGGGAGACACAGGGAGGAATGCAATAGATAAAGTGGATAGAAGTAAATGCTGTTAACTGTTAGTACATGGAGAGCATTGCAACCGTGTAATGAAACAAATGTTTTACATTGTTGAATGTAAAACTGATGATTTGTTCTGTAAACCTGAAAGCAGTGCAGAGTCATCTGCAAAAAAAAAAAAAAAAAAAAAAAGTAAAAGGCCTGGAATGAGTATAATATATGAAAGACAATAGGAAAGTTGTTGTAAAAGAGGCAAAAATGTGACAAAGAGCAAAGTGGTTATAAAATTGAGGGATTTTCTTAATGAATTCGTGTCGTTTCGAATTCCCTTGTGGCATAAGTCTTAACACATTTGACTTCAGACTGAAAGGTTGGAGGTTTAAATCCACCCAAAGTCCTGGTGTGGCGCTGCGGGTCAATTCTCTGTACTACAAAATTGGCTTGAACCGCAAGGTTGACACCTCAAGCTCACCAGTCAGTCCTTGGAAACCCTGTATAGATTTCCATGAGTCCGAACTGACTCTATGGCCCTCAACAACAACAACAAAAGGCACACTAGAAGAAAGCACTGGTGATTTACATCTGAAAGAATAATCATATATCCAGCTCAGTGACTACAGAATTTTACTAGGAAACACAACTTAGTCTCTATTTGTCTGCCTGTCCTTTGAATAATTGAAAGAATAAGTGAATGAAGGTCTGTTGTCCTCAGCAATCACGTTAGTCACCCATGAGGGCTGTATGTACTTTTCAAATATACTACTTTTGTTTTAAATAACTTTAAACCTCTTTTTCTGTAGCAGTTTCATTTTGAACATTCTCAGCAATGATGTCATGTCTTTCTGCTTTTGAGGTTGGACTTGATAATGGCTAATAGAAAGAGTTCTTCATGGACTTAACGTAATAAACTGAAGATAAGTTGAATAACATATTTTCAAATTATTAAAAAGAAGCAATAACAAAATTGCTTGGGTTTCCATATGTGATTCCTCAGTGATGTTATAGATTGTTGTTGTTGTTAAGTGCCGTCGAGTCGGTTCCGACTCATAGCGACCCTGTACAGAGTTTCCGAGGGTGTAAGACACTGAAACAAAATAGAGGGGAGAGAGGTTAAGAATTTTCTCAGTTGTCACTCTGGTAGCGTAGTGGTTACGAATCGGGCTGTGAACCTTAAGGCCAAAGGTTCAAAACTACCAGCTGCTCCGCGGGAGAAAGATGAGGCGTTCTGCTCCCGTAAAGATTTACAGCCTCGGAAACCTTGTACAGGGTCGCTATGGGTCGGAACCGACTCGATGGCACTTAACAACAACAACTAGCAGAAAGGGCTGTGATTCCGCTTCCAAAACATCAGTCATTAAATACTGTGTGGGGTACAGTTCTACTGTGATACATGTGGGCTTGTCATGAGTCTGAATAGCCTGTATGTCAACTGGTTTACCACACTAGTACCTCCTTACTAATGACCTCTTAAATAACGACAACTTCTCTTATTTAGACAGCTTTCCATTTGAATTCTTTTAATCTGAATGACAAATACAAACTCCGAATCAGAAAACGAAAAATTCTGGGTTCGAATTAGAAAATATGAAGTGGACAACCTCAGAGCCTGCTTTTAGATTTGCAAAATAAATGTGCAAGCTAAATAGTTCCGTTATTCATCAATGTATTAGTTATTAAGGCCGAAAGAAATTCCTAATAAAAATTTTCCATCTTCAACTTGCAAGTCGTATTATTTTTAGGTTTGTGGAAATTCATTCTTGTGTGGTTAAATGTCATTCTTTCTGGACGGTGTCTATGTTTTAAAGTTCACCTTCTTTCCTGGACTTGGGACTCAGGTATATATAAAAATAAATAAATAAACAAAACAATGGAAACTTTGTTGAAATGTATTTCTAAATTTAAATTCATTTTCCAGCCATTTTATAAATATAATATACATTTT
>NW_006408715.1:5055330-5056651 GCF_000296735.1 Chrysochloris asiatica | reverse complement strand
TATATTGGTTTACCTGGTCAGAAAGTCCTCAATCATTTATTCAAGGGTAATAAAATTAGATACAGCCCATTTAAGAATAAGAAAAATGGATCTAACACAAGTTTGTGAATTATCCCTTCTTCCCCCATGTAAGGAGTCCTGGTGTGGCGCTGTAGGATAGGCACTGGGCTGGTAACCACAAGGTTGGCATTTCAAACCCACCAGCTGCTCCTTGGAAACCCTATAAAGATTCACTATGAGTTGGAACCAACTTCAGGGCACTTAACAACAACAATCCCTGTTTAAGGATCTATCTATGAGAATCCATGCCGCTTAATAAAATAACTTCCGAAGCAACTCAATGATACAAGCATGTGCTCTTCGACATTAGGAAACTGCATTCACATGGCAGTTGAACCTGTTTAGAATCCTTCACTAGGAAACTGATCTCCTTATTTACCTATAGCAATAATTTTTCGAGTCATTTGTCATTTACATAACACTGCAAAACTAGTCCTGTGAATGTCTTAAACAACAAAAAGCTCCTATAATAATTATTGACACATGGGACTTCATGGCAAAGTCTATATATTCATCACAGCAGATTCATTGCATTTTCTGTTTAGCTAGTCATTTCCTAGTGGAACCGTGATGTTTTATTTGGCGAGCAATAGCTACTGGAACAGGAGGGCAGTTGTATTCATGAAGCCAACTATCGGAAAGAATTTCCTTGCTTATTTTTTCCTCTGTGTGTGTGTGTGTTTGTGCTTGTACATGTATGTGTCTTTATTCAAGAACTTGGATGCAGAAGTCACCTATTTATTTGTAAGAAATTTGAAAACATGTCTGTATATAATTTGTATTAATACTTTTTCTACAGTTATTTTTCTTAAGGTGAGATTTGCTCGTTTTGTTTTTAATTTACCAAAAATATTTTAAACTATTTGATGAACTACTTACTGCATCAAATTTATATTACCACTACCATTTACTGGCCTGAGCCCAACCTCCACCAATCACACCTTTAAAAACATAAAATGGATGATTATTTTCTAAAGCAAAAACCATAAGAGGGAAGGACGAGTTATAAAAATAGAATTGCTTCAAAATCATTTCATTTATTGAAATTTAACAGATTACGGTCTGAGTTGCATCAGAGAATAACCTGTTTTCACATTTAGTATCTTTTTTAGATCATCTCATCAGTTATGTTGTTGTTCTTATTAGGTGCCATCGAATCAGTACTGACTGACTCATAGAGACCTTATGCACAGCAGAATGAAACACTGTCCAGTCCTGGCCCAACCTCACAAATGTTGCCATGTTTGAGCCTATTGATGCT
>NW_006408715.1:5045799-5054706 GCF_000296735.1 Chrysochloris asiatica | reverse complement strand
AACTATTTTAAGTTCTCTTCATTTTCAGCAAGCAAGGTTGTATCATCTACATAACAGACTCAGGTTGTTAATGAGTCTTCCTCCACATTTTTGATGCCATGTTTTTCTTCATAGAATCCAGCTTCTTGGATTATTTGATCAACATACAGGTGGAATAAGTATGGGGAAAGAATATAACCTTATCACATACCTATCTTAAATTTTAAACCATTTCTTGACAAATCATGTTCGGTTAGATCAACTGCCTCTTGGTCCAGGTACAGTTCCGCATGAGCAAAATTAAGTGTTCAGGAATGCTCATACTTCACAATGTTGTCCATAGCTTGTCATAATCCACACAATTGAAAACCTTTTGTGTAGTCAGTAAAGTACAGGTAAACATTTTTCTGACATTCTCTAATTCAGGCAAGATGCATCAGACATCAGCAATGATATCTCTCATTCCCCAGCCTCTTCTAAATCTGGCTTGAACCTCTGGAAGTTCTCTATAATGTATGCTTGCAGCCATTTCTGTATTACCTTTAGAAAAACTTTACTTGCATGGGATATCAAAGATATTGTCCAATGATTTTCACATTCCATTGGGTCACCTCTTTTTGGAATGGGCACAAATGGATCTCTTCCAATCAGTCGGCTAGATAGTTGTCTTCCAAATTTCTTGGCAGAGATGAGTGAGTGCCTCCTGTGCTGCCTCACTTTCTTGAAAGATTTCAATTTTATTTCATCAATTCCTGGTGCCTTGTTCTTTGCCAATTCCTTCAATGCACCTTGGACTTCCTCCTTCAGTATCATTGGCTCTTGATCATTTGCTACCTCTTGAAATGGTTGAACATTAACCATTTCCTTTTGGTACCGTGACTCTGTGTATTCCTTCCATCTTTTCTTGATGCTTTCTGCATCATTCAATAATTTGCCAAGAGAATATTTCAATAACTAAAGTCGAGGCTTGACTTTTTTCTTCAGTTACCCTAGCTTGAGAAATGCTGAGTATGTTCTTCCTTTTTGATTTTCTGATTCCAGATCTTTACACATTTTGTTATAATAATTGGCTTTATCTTCTCAAGCTGATCTTTGATATTTTCTGTTCAGCTCTTGGACCTCCTAATTTCTTCTAATTGCTTTAGCATCTTTATGCTGGAGAACAAGTTTCAGTGTCTCTTCTTACATCCATTTTGACCTTTTCCTTCTGTCTTGTTTTCTTAATGACTTTTTGCTTTCTTCCTGTATGATGTTCTTGATGTCATCCCACAACTGTCTGGACTTTGGTCTTTAGTGTTTAATGTATCAAATTTGTTCTTCAGATGATCTCTAAATTCAGGTGGGATATACTCAAGGTCATATTTTGGCTCTCATGGACTTGTTTTCATTTTCTTCAGCTTCAGTTAAATTTGCATATGAGTAATTGATAGTCTGTTCCACAGTCTGCCCCTGGCCTTGTTTTGACTGATGATATGGAACTTTTCCATTGTCTCTTTCTACAGATGTAGTCAATCTGATTTCTATGTATTCCATCTGATGTGGCTCATGTGTATAATTGTCTGTTATGCTGTCAAAAGAAGGTATTTGAAATGAACAAATCATTGGTTTTGCAGAATTGTATCATGCGGTCTCCAGCATCATTTCTATCACCAAGGCCATATTTTGAAACTCCTGATCCTTCCTCTTTGCTCCCAACCTTTGCATTCCAAACACCAGTAATGATCAATACATTTTGATTGTACATTTGGTCGATTTCAGATTGAAGAAGTTGGTAGAATTCTTCCATTTCATCTTCCCTAGCTTTAGTGGTTGGTACGTAAATTTGAATAATAGTGGTATTAATTGAGCTTCCCTGTAGGTGCATGAATAATATCCTACCATAGACAACGTTGAACCTCATGACTGATTTGGATATGTTCTTTTTGACAATGAATACAACACCATTCTTCTTCAATATGTCGTTTCAAGGTTAGTAAACCATGTGGTCATCAGATTCAACCCTCCACATTACCAATACCAGTCCATTTCAGCTCACTAATGTCTATGATATCGATGTTTATGCGTTCCATTTCATTTTTGATAACTTCCAATTTTCCCAGATTCATATTTCATGCATTCTATTCCGATTTTCAATGGATGTTTACAGCTGTTTCTCTTCATGTTGAGTTATGCCCCATCAGCAAATGAAGGTCCCACGAGCTTTGCTCCATTTGGGTCATCACTGTCAACTCTACTCTGAGGAGGCAGTTCTTCCCCAGTGGCATTTTGAGTGCCTTCCAACGGAAGGGCTCATTTTCCGGCACTATATCTGTCAGTGTTTCTCTGCTATTCATATGGTTTTCAGTGACTAAATATTAGGAAGTGGTTCATCATTCCTTATTCCTACTCTATCTTCATCTGGAAGCTCATCTGAAACCTGTCCTTAAAATACCAGTGGCATAGCTTTCAGAATCATAGCAACTCACAAGCCACCACAGTATGAAAAACTGCCAGATGAATGGTGAAAGCTAGAAGGATAAATGATACCGATTGAATGATGATCTCCAACCCCTTTTTACTCTTGTTTATCCTAATGTTTTTAAAAATAATCCTCAAGACTACCAAGAAGTTATTAACTGCTATTTAAATACAGTTTACAATAGTGATTGTCAAAACAAATTTATTTAAAAGAATCACAAGACTGAGTGTTATGTTGTTGTTGTTAGGGGCCCATGAGCCTGTTCTGATTCCTAGTGACCATACTACAATGGATTGACACACGGCCCAGTGCTGTATTATCAGCACAATGGTGGCTATTTTGAGCCCTTTGTGTCAGTCAATTTCACTGAGGGTCTTCCTCATTTTCACTGACTTTCTGCTACATGAAGCATGATGTCCTTCTCCAGGGATTGGTACCTCCAGATAACATGTCCAAAGTATGTAAAACAGTTTCCCCATCCTTACTTCTAAGGAGCATTCTGACTGTAGTTTTTCCAAGACAGGTTTGTTTATTCTTCTGACAGTACATGATACATTCAATATTCTTAGGTAATACTACAAGTCAGATACATTATTGTTTTGTTAGGTGCCATTGAGTCAGTACTGACCCTATGCACAACAGAACGAAACACTGCCGGTCCTGCGCCAACCTCACAATTGTTGCCACTCTAGAGCCCATTGATGCTGCCATTTTGCGAATCCATCTTGCTGGGGGGTCTATCTCTTTTTATCTGACCCTCCACATTACCAAAAATGATATCCTTTCCCAGTAACTTATCACTCCTGACAACATGTCCAAAGTATGAAAGATGAAATTTGGCCATCCTGGCCTCCAAAGAGCACTCTGGCTGCACTTCTTCCAACATAGATCTGTTGGTTCTTTTGGCAGCCCATGGCACTGTAAATATTCTCCTCCATCACCATAACTCAAATGCATCAAGTCTTCTAAGATCTTCCTATTCACTGTCCAGCTTTCGCATGCATATGAGGTTATTGAAAATGCCTTGGCTTAAGTCTGGAGCACTTTAGTATTCAAAGAGATACTTTTGCTTTTTAACACTTTAAAGAGGTTCATTGCAATAGATTTGCTCAATGCAATACTTTCAGATACATTAATTCTTCTTAAATCTTTCTTATTATTGTCCAGCTTCTACATATATTTGATGTGACTGAATATACCATGGCTTGAGTCTGGAGCACTTTAGTATTCAAAGAGATACTCTTGCTTTTAACACTTTAAAGAGGTCCATTGCAACAGATTTGCCCAATGTAATACTTCCTTTGATTTCTTGACTGCTACTTCCATGGACATTAATTTTGAATCTAAGTAAAATTAAATCCTTGACATGATTTTTTTTTCTCTTTTTATCCTGATATTGCATGTTGAATCAGTTGTATTTTTATTTTCTTTCTGTGAAGGTATAATCTATACTGAAGTCTATAGTCTTTGATCTTCATCAGTAAGTGCTCTTTACTTTCAGCAAACATGGGTGGGTCATCTACACAGTACAGATATTGGCTGAGTCTTCCTCCAGTCTTGATGCCCTGTTCTTTATATTCTCCATTTTCTCAGATTTTTCTCTCAGTATGGACATTGAATAAGTGTGCTGAGAGGACAGGACCCTAAAGCATACCTTTCCTGATTTTAAACCACTCAGCATTCCCTTATTTTTAGAACAGCTGCCAGTTATTCTTAATATTATCCTATGTAAAAAAGTATTGCTAATTAAATCATAGAAAGCTTTATTAAACAAAAATATCAAAAAGTGCAGTCGTTGTCTCTACATATCCTTCACTTTTGTATATGCACTTTTACCTTTATAATTGTGACAGTCACAATTAGTCATGATAATAATTACTCATTATTGAATCATAAGAATCGTATCCACATCTCTTTCAACCAAACCCATCTAGACAAGTTGTGGGGACTCTTTCCCCCCCCCCCCCCACAAGATGTTAAACTAAACTCCTTCTTGAAAACCTGTCAGTTTATCGCTTCCTAATTTTAGGTAGCCAATGTCTACGTTGCCCATCTCTATCTACACTGTTTACAGAGGGGATAGCATTAATACTTGATGTGAAGACTCCTTCCATCTCTGTTTGTATTTAGAGTTACTACCGCCATGAGTATAGGTCAAGTTCATCAAATTGTAACAATGTACCCTCATTTCCTTTATCAAAAATTGTTTTGTTCTTTTTATTATTATTTTTAATCTTCCTCTAGTCAAGTTCTGATTATCAAGCCATCAAGGCTAGGTAAAATGGATACTATCTGCAACTTTGGATGTTTTTGTCAACTCCTCTCAATTCATATCAGATTGATGCTTCACTCTCAGCGCTAGCCCTCTTTGGCTATGTCCTTGTCCATGGGCTCAGGTATCCCCAGGTCTCACCACACTTTGGACCAACCAGCCCTTCTTATTTTCTCTCTCATCTCCAGGTCAACAGGAGTCTATGGACCATGATTAAACTCAGCCTATCTCTTCATTGCTGCCTTCCCCCCTCCTCCACTCACCAGTAGACCAACATGGGCACCAGCAAGCTTGCATGCCTGCACATATGTTTCCTTTGAGTTTTAGTCTTAGAGGGGGGGTTTGTCCTAAAGGAACTTGATTGCTTGCCTTGATGGCAGTATACTTTTTTTCATCATTTAACTTTTAGTCTATTTCTGTCTGTGGTTGTAAAGTGTGTCTCTTTCAGACAGCATATTGAAGGATCTTATTTTCTTATGCATTCTGCCAGTCTCTGTCTCTTAACTGGTGCATTTAATCTGTTGACATTCAATTTAATTATCAATAGTTATGAATTAATTGCTGTTATCATGTTTCTTTTTTTGTGGTGCTGCTGGTTTCTTTGTTTTGCGTGACTTCCTGTGCTGAGTTCATGTTTTTGTGTTCTTTCTTGTCTGTTTCTTCATAGTTTTAATGTATCCATGTTCTTCTTGGGTTTTCATTTTCTTGGTATGTTGTGAAATATTAATTTTCTTTGAGGTTACCCTATATTCTATTAACTTCTTCCTCCATTTAAAACAGTCTATTTTATCCTGAAATCTACCTGATCTCCTCACCACCTGGATTTCTGTTCCTATGTTTTTTCCTTCTTTCACATTTAATTGTTTTGATCATAGACTGACCTCCCAGATCCTCTGAATTCATTCTTGTAGTTTTGCTCTGTTCTGGACTCTACCATTTGTCAATTGAATTTGGGTGCTGCTGCCATGTTCGTCAATTCTGGTTATTGTCTGTCCTTGTTGGTTCTCAGTCTGAAGAACTTTTTTCAGGATGTTTTGAAGTGCTGAGTGGCTTTGACAAAGTTCCTTGGCTTCTGTTTATTCTGGAATGTTTTTATTACGTGGTCATATGTGATCGACAACTTTTTGGGGAAGATGATTCTTGGTTGGCAGTTTTTTGTTTTTTTTTTCTTTCCCAGTTTTATATGTGTCCCATTGCCTTCTTGCTTGCATGGTTTCTGCTGAGAGAACAGAGGTTAATCTGGTTTGCTTGCCTTTGTTAGTAACACTTCTCTTTTCCCTAGCTGCTTTCAGGATTCTCTCCTTGTCTTTGATTTTGGAGAGCTTGATTATGATATGTCTTGGTGATTTTCTTTTGATGTCTATCCTTCCTGGAGTTTGTTCATCTTCTCAAATGCTTACCCTGTCATTTTTTAGGATGTTAGGCAAATTTTCTTCTAGCAGCGCTTCAACTGTCTCCTGTGTATTCTACTGTGATTCTTCCTGTTCTGGAATGCCAATCAAAAATTTTCAAATTATTCCTTTTCATGTTGTCCAACATGAATCTTAGACTTCCTTAAGATTTTTTAAAACCCTTTTTCTGCTTGCTCTTCTCTCTTAGCAGTACTGAGAGATTTGTCTTCCGGCTCACTGGTTCTGGCTTCCATATCTTCAACTCTACTCCTTTGGCCTTTCAGTGTGTTGTCCATTTCTGATATTTTCTTCTTAATAATTTGGACCTCTTTTTGCAGGTTTTAAATTATTTTCAATGCTGTATCTATCTTATTTTATTGTTCCTGTAGCACTTTCCTAATTTCTTCCTTATTTTTCTTTTTCTTAACCCCTCTGTGGAACATTTGGATGTATCTCAATATCATTCTCCTGAATTCCTTCTCAGCCATTTCCAAAGCCTGCCCTCCTTCCAATGGGAAGTCTAGGTCTACCTCCAGCTCATTTTTCTCAATTACTCTATCTGGTTTCTGGACATGTTCCAATATCATCAGTTGTTTTCTGGGCATCTTCAATGATTAGATGTGCTTTCAATAATTAGATGAATGTATGTTGATGTATTATTCAGCTTTCATATTGCCTCCAGGTAGATGTGATCTGGAGATGGGCTTCCCTTTTCACTTTTCTTATTACTGAAGTCAGAGTAACTGTAGCAGGTCTTGACTATCTATCTGGTGTATGTTGTTGTTGTTATGTGCCATGGAGTCAGTTCTGACTCATAGAAACCCTGTACAGGGTTTCCAAGGCTGTAATTTTTACAGAAGCAGAAGGCCTCATCTTTCTCCCATGGAACAGCTTATATTTTTGAACTGCTGAACTTGCGGTTCACAGCCCAATTCATAAGGTGAGATTTTATAGTGTGTGATTGTAGCTTGGATATATGACCACAATTGCTGTCTCTTCTTGGGTAACATAGGTAGAGAATGAGCCTCCCAAAAGTAAAAAGGGGACCAAAAAACAAAACAACAGCAGCAAAAAACAAAAAAAAACAAACAAAAAAACCCCCATAAAACAAAAACCAGATTGGATATTATTGTTTAATTGCAACAACAACAACCTGTAGCAAAATGTGAGTATGACTTTAACACCCCTTTCTCAGCTTCTTGCTATCAAGTCTGCCTGAGAAATTTCAAGATGTCATTATGGTCATTATGGCATAACTCAGGGTTTAATTTTCAGCCTGTTTCCTTTTTAGTTTATTTCTCTCTCTCCCTTCTCAACTCTGCTCAGGATGTTTTCCTAGTGAGAAACAGCTCAGGTCTTACTGAAGCTGTCTGGGATACCATTCCATTTTAAGCAGTTCCTGTTAACTCTTCCCCCTTCTTAGATTCTGCATGCAGTGGTCTTTGCTGAACAGATCTGTGTGCATGTATACAATCATCCAGGGGTGTGCAGTGTCCAATTGCTCAGACACCCCCTTTAGTCACCAGAAAGGAGGTGTGTAGACAGTGCAAGACCAATGAACAGAAAAAGAAATGGCCACACCTTTATCTCCAAAGATTGGTCAGATCTCTGCAATGGGAGCGCTTCTCTGATCCTTCACCTGCTCCATCATGCCCAAGATGGGGCTCCTCCAAGAATAACTGTCAGCCACAGATCAGAAAACACTACCTTTCTTGCTTCTGCTAAAATCCCACTTGCAGTAAACCTTCAATCTTTCTAAATACTCCTTTATATGTGTAGTTCAGAGTTCTGGGATCATTCCCTAAATCTGCTTTGTCTAATATTCTGTGTTATTGTTGGCATGGATCTACACAGCACTTCTCCTTATTCAGCCATTAAGGCAGCAGATTCCCTTGGAAACCACTGTTCTGATTGGAGTTTATTTTTAATTCACTCTAATAAGACTAAGTCATTAAGAAGACAAGAAAGAAGGAAAAGGTCAAAATGGAAGTCAGAAGAGACACTGGAGCTTGCTGTCCAGCATAGAGATGCTAAAGCAAATGGAAGAAATGAGGAGGTACAAGAGCTGAAGAGAAAATTCCAAAGGTCAGCTCAAGAAGATAAAGCCAAATACTACAATAAAATGTGCAGAGATCTGGAATCAGAAAACCAAGAAGGAAGAACACAAACACGCTCAGTATTTTTCAAGCTGGGGGACCTGAAGAAAAAAATTCAAGCCTTGACTTTCTTTATTGAAAGATTCTCTGGGCAAATTATTGAATGATGCAGAAAACATCAAGAGAAGATGGAAGGAATATACAGAGTCACTATACCAAAAGGAAATGGCTAATGTTCAGCCGTTTCAAGAGGTAGCATGTGATCAAGAGCCAATTTTACTGAAGCAGGAAGTCCAAGGTGCATTGAAGGAAATAGCAAAGAACAAGGCAACAGGAATTGATGGAATAAAAATTGCAATCATTTAAGCAAGTGAGGTGGCATGGGAGGCACTCACTCATCTCTGCCAAGAAATTTGGAAGACAACTATCTGGCTGACTGATTGGAAGAGTTCCATATCTGTGCCCATTCCAAAGAGAGGTGATCCAACAGAATGTGGAAATCATTGGACAATCTCTTTGGTATCCCATACAAGTAAAGTTTTACTAAACGTAATACAGAAACAGCTGTAAGCATACGTTGGCAGAGAACTTCCAGAGGTTCAAGCCAGATTCAGAAGAGGCTGTGGAATGAAATATCATTGCTGATGTCCAATGGATCTTGGCTGAAAGCAGAGAATATCAGAAAGATGTTTACCTGTGCTTTATTGACTA
>NW_006408715.1:5030532-5044874 GCF_000296735.1 Chrysochloris asiatica | reverse complement strand
GAGATGAATTGTCCAAGTGGCAGCATCAATGGACTCAACCATGGCAACAATAGTGAGGTTAGCCCAGGATTGGGCAGTGTTTCGTTCTGCTGTGTATAAGGTCGCTATGAGTAGGTACCAACTTGATGGCAACTAACAACAACAACAACAATAAGACTAAGAGAAGTGTATTACTTAGAGAACTTGTGTACAGTTATCCATTGATCACAGACACAGGCATAAATGTGTTTTGATTAGAAAATACTAATACATGTACAAACAGAAACTTAGTAGCAGTACTGCTTGTCCTACCCTTTTCCAGGGTCTGCCTGAGCACAATTAAGTGTTGTTACCCATAATTTGTTATAATCCACACAGTCTAGTATGATTGCATAGTCAATAAAATACTGGTAAAAATTGAAGCTGGCTTTAATTTCTAGTTTCCTGTCCTTGTATTGCTGCAATTGTTTTTGAATTAAATTCAGCAAAATTTTGCTTGTGTATGACATTAATATTATTCGATAATTTCCACATTCTTTTGGATTACCCTTCTTTAGAATAGGCAAAATTTGTATCACCTCCAGTGGGTTAGCCAGGTATCTGTCTTCCAAATTTCTTGTCATTGATGAGTGAGAACTTCCAGAATTGTATCCATTTGTTCAAACATCTCAATTGATATTCCATCAATTCCTGGAGCTTTGCTTTTCTTACTAATCTGTCAGTTCACTTTGGGTTGAACTACCTGCAGTTACTGATAATATTGAACCTCCTGAATTGGTTGAACATGGATCAGTTCTGGTATAGTGACTGTGCATTACTTCCATTTCTTTTTCATCCTTACTGTGTCTCTCAGTGTTTTATCCATGAAATTCTTCAGTATTACAACTGGTAGTTTGCATTCTTTCTTTAGTTCTTTTAGTTTGAGAAACGCTGAGTATGTTCTTCCCTTTTGGTTTCTAACTCCAGGTCTGTAAACATTTCATTATAAAACTTTATTTTGTCCTTCTTTTGTTGCCCTTTGAAATCTTCTGTTCAGCTCTTTACATCAACATTTTTTCCATTCATTTTAGCTATTTTACATTTAAGAGCAAGTTGCAGAGTGTTATTTTAGTATTTTCTTCCTTTCAGGTCTTTTTCATGACTTTTTGGTTTCTTCCTGTGTGATTTCTTCAATCTCATTCACAATTAGTCTGGTCTTAAGTCACAATCTATTCTTGAGATTGCTTCTAAATTCAGGTGGGATGTGATCAAAGTTGTACTTTGTATTTTTGTGGACATGTTTGGATTTCCTTTGGTTTCCACTTCAACTTGTATATAAGCAACTTGTGGTCTACCCCAAATTCAGCCACTGATCTTGATCTGACTGATGATGTTAAGTTTTTCCATAGTTTTTTAATACAGATGTAGAGGATTTGATTTTTCTGTAAACTGCCTGGCTAGGATCCTCGGTAGAGTAGATGAGTTGGGTTGCTAACCACAATGTCAGCAGTTTGAATCTACCAGCCACTTCTTGGGAGATAGATAAGGCTTTTGGTTCCCACAAAGATTAATAGCCTCAGAAACCCAATACAGGGTCACTATGAGTCAGAACTGACTCCAATTACACGCAGTTACCACCATCACCAGATCCATGTGTATAGTCTCCGTTTATGTCATTGAAAAGTGTACTTATAATGAATAGGTAGTTGTTCTTGCAAAATGTTATCATATATCTACTTTGTCATTTCTATCAGCAAGGCATATTTCCCAGTGGTGATTCTTCTTCTCTGTAACTTTCAGATTCCAATCACTAGTAATCATCAATATTTCTTGAATGCATATTTGACCATTTACAGACTGCAGAAATATCTTCATGTTTGGCATTAATGATTGGCGTAACAAATTGAAATAATTAACTAGTCTGCATAGTGATCCTGTATAGGGCTCCCAAGGAGCACTTGGTGGGTTTGAATCACTAACCTTGCAGTCAGCAGTATAGTGCTTATCCACAGGGCCATGACAGACTCCTGGCATAGTAGACCAACTAATTGTCCATATCATTGTCTGATTCAAAATGACCAGTATTAGTCTGTTTCAATTCACTAATACCTGCTGCTGCTGCTGTGTGCCATGGAGTCAGTTCCGACTCATAGTTACCCTGCGCAGGGTTTCCTAGGCTGTAAATCCTTACGGGAGCAGAATGCCTCATCTTTCTCCTGCGGAACAGCTGATAGTTTTGCCTGGAATAATGATATTTAATCATTGCATTTCATTTTTCACAGCCTCCAATTCTCCATCCACGTCATTAAGTTCAACTGCAATTTGAGGAGGTAGATCTGCCTAGATTTATTTTGAGTGCCTTCCAACCTAAGAAGCTCACCTTCTGGTATTTTAGCAAAGTACCATGGCTATTCATTAATAAGGTTTTCCACTAGCCAATTTTTTTTTTTTTTTAATGTATTACCAGTTCCTCCTGGTGTGTAGCACCAAGAGTTAATGTGCTAAACTACAAAGTCAGTTTGAACTGCACAGTCAGCAGTTCAAGTTCACCAGTTGCTCCTCAGAAACCTTACAGAGGGTCACTATGAGTTGGAACTTATTCGACTGCACTTAACAGCAACAATAACAACTGTTTCTCTTTCCTAGTCTGTTTTCTCTGGAAGTGCTGCTGAAACCTGTCCACCATGGACAGCTTTGCTAGTGTTTTAAATGGCATCGCTTCTAGATTCACAGTAACACACAAACCACCCTAATACAATAACCTGGCAGACAAGTTGTTGGGAAGTGGCCTTAGTGTGCCTTTAATCTAAGTCAGAGTGCATTTATACTTCCCAGAATATTATAACCTCATTCCTAAAATTGCTAAAAATTAACATTATTTGGCTTCCCAGAGAAATTTAATCGAATACGTCACATCTTTTCTCTGTGACATAAGATGTCTAAATTAAACTTTAATGCAAAACTTGAACACTTTTTAGTGGCAATCTCATTTATAATGTTTTGACATCAGTGTCACTAACTGGGAAACTGAGGCTTTGCACCTGGCATACTGGTATTCTGTTCTCTCAGCATGTCCCTCTCTAGTCATTGAAGTCAAAGTAGCATGTTTCTAATCCTGATATACTTGCATGAAAAGGACACTGGTAAAGAAATGGACAGAAGAGCCATTTACTAGCTATCCACATGAATTGCCTACTCATGAAAGGTGTCATTCATATTAAAATCACTTCATTACTTTGAGAGGCAATCATTATATTATCATGGCCAGCTATTTGCAGCTCTTGCATTTTTCATATGAAAGCATAGACTGAAAGTTAAGTGTGGTGATAGAAAAGTGAGTCTGATATATTTTTAAAACTATTGTACATGCCAGATTACTTGACATAGCCGCCAATCACAACTATTTTGCATGGGAAACAACTAAGAAACTTACATCAAGAACCCACATTGATTTCTCAAAATAATTCTAAGTCTTGTGGTGTCCTTCTTAAAACAGTATTAGAAATACTTTTAGTAAATATTAAAACTTAAAAGCGAAGCTCTCCTCTCTGAACCAGTGTTTTATTGTTGTTGTTGTTGTTGTTAATTGACAATTGCTCTCTCATTAATGGTGTTCTTTCTATAGTCCTATCCCTGAAGTTTAAGGACTTTATGGATTAGGATTCTGTCACATGCTACACCATCCTTAAAAAACATGTCAGCTGAAAATGAGTGCTGGGCATTTCCTTTAAGTATATCTGCTAAGTAAAGTCACTTGATTGCTCAATACAATGTTCAAGTGTTCTTCAGCATTCAACTACTGGTTATCCAAGAAAAATAATTATTCTACATTTCCAAGCATTAACATGTCAATAGTTAATGTTTGAAACCATGGTTGTCTTGTGCTAGTTTCTCTAAAGAAGCAAAACTAGTGATGCTTATATATGTATATATAAAGACAGAATTACATTAAGGAAAAGTCTCACTCAGCTGTGCCCTTGTTCTTGTTGTCTGATGTCATTGAATTGGTTATGACTCAAAGTGACTTTATGCACAGCTAAATGGAAAACTTTCCCTCCTGCTTGTTTGAGCCCACTGATGCTGCCAGTGTATCAATCATCTCTTTGGGGCTCTTCCTCTTTTTCACTGACCCTTCCTTTTGTCAAGCATGATGTCCTTCTCCAGGGACTGGTCCCTCCTGATAACTTGTCCGAAGTATGAGAGATAGAGTCTTGCCATCCTAATTTATAAGGAGGATTCAACCTGCACTTCTCCCAAGACAGATTTGTTTCATCTTCTGGCAGTCCATGGTACTTTTAATAATTTTTCCCAACATCATAATTCAAATGTATCAATTCTCCTACTGTCTTCCTTATTCATTGTCCAACTTCCACATGCATATAGGTGATTGAAAATACCATGGCTTGGCTCAGGGACATCTTAATCCTCAAAGTGATAACCTTTGCTTTAAAAAGGTCATTTATCATTTGATTTCTTGATGCTACTTCGATGAGTGTTGATTGTGGGTCAGATCAAAATGAAGTCTTTGACAACATCAATCTTATCTCCATTTATCATGGTGCTATTTATTGGTCCAGTTGTAAACAGTTTTGTTTTCTTTACACTGTGGTGCAATCTACTGAAGACTGTAGTCTTTTATCGTCATCAGTAACTATTTTAAATTCTCTTCCCTTCCAGCAATCAATTTGTATCACCTGCATATCACAGGTTGTTAATGAGTGTTCCTCCAATTTTGATGCCCCATTTTTGTTCACATAATCCAGTTTCATGGATTATTTGTTCAGCATATAGACTGAATAATATATATAGATCCAATAAGAAAGAATACAACCTTGGTGCACATCTTTCCTGATTTTAAACCTTTCTGTTACCTTTTTTCTGTTCTAACAAGTACTTCTTTGTCTATGTATGGGTTTGATGTCATAGAATTGGTTTAGCAAAACTAGGAATTCTGCAATACCCATTCTTTACAATATTATCCATAGTTTTTAATGATCCACACATTTGAAAGCCTTTGTATAATCAATAAAACACAAGTAAAATTTTTCTGGTATTCTCTGTTTTCAGACAAGATCTATCTGAAATTAGCAATGATATCACTAGGCCCACATTCTTTTCTAAATCCGGCTTGAAATCCTGACAGTTTCCTGTCAATGTACGGCTCCAAGGGCTTATCATAAACAAAACTTGACTTGCATGTGATATTAAGGATACTGCTTGATGATTGTCAAATTTTGCGTTACCTGTCTTAAATACGGACACAAATATGGATTGTGAATAACTGTCTTCATTTTTTTACCCCCTTAGATGACTGAGCACCTCCAGTGCTGCATCTTACTGAAAGGTTACACTTTGCGATCTATAAATTTCTGGAGTTTCATTTTTTTCCAATGCCTTCAGTACAGCTTGGACATCGTCTTCTGTTAGTACCATTGGTTTTTGATCATATGTTTCCTCTTGAAGTGGCTGAACATTGACCATTTCTTTTTGATACAATGACTCTGTATTCCTTCCATCTTCTTTTGTTGCTCTCTGAATCATTCAATATTTTGTCCACATAGTTGGTGTTAGACCCCCTGGTGTGGAGCTGTAGGATCAGCACTGAACTTCTTCTTATAAACCCTACACAGGGTCACTATGAGTTGGAACCAACTTGGTGGCACATATCGACAACTTGTTTTAGGTACCATCAAATCAGTTCTAATTCATAATGACCCTATGTAAAACAGAACAAAACACCATCTGGTCCTGTGCTTGTTATGTTTCAGTCCATTGTTGCTGCCACTATTTTGCCCATAGAATCCTTCAATACTAAACTCAATTGTAGAGGTGGGCAGGTTCAAAGTGCGTAGGTCAGATGTCAGGCTGGAGGCTTCTGGCTCAAGTAGCTGCAGGACTGATGAACCAAGATTAGTAGGTTAGAAGGCAGACAGGAAGCAGGTTTATCAGGTAAGATTTCAGGCTGCTGAAGTCTCCCAGGATTGACAGATAATAGAGAAGGTCACTGGCTGAAGTCCAAAAAACCAGCAGTCAGACGACTTGTCAGATGTAAGATGCAGATCACCAGAGAACAAACAAGTTTTACATGAGTGCCCAAAATATTGGAAGCAGGCCACGTCCCTGAGGAAGCTTCCCTTCAATTGACTGGCTGCTCGTAGCAGACCGCTTCATAAAGTTGATTACATTATATTAGATTTCATCATGAGGATAACTGCTAAACCACTGAGGATCCAGCCCAGTCAAGTTGGCACAAAAACCTAACTTCACAATGGTGGTGAAAAAAATGATTAAATATATGACGGCACTAATGATCCATGTGTTCATCATTCATCTTTAAAGCATAAATCCTATCCTTATAAAAATAAAATGAGATGGAAAAAAATGGCACTAGACAAGTAATCTAGTTTCTTCTCACAGTAATCAATTTATACAAAGTATAGAGGTTAAATGGACAGAGTAAGAGTAACATAATATTGTATCATTAAGATGTCTTTTCTTCCAATATGATGAAACAGCAAGTCTTTCAAAAACTAGGTGTTTTAGAAACAGGATAGACTGTTTAGGTATTCCTATTAAGGACTGTCTCATGTACTTTAGACATGGTATCAGAAAGGACCAGTCCCTGGAGAAGACCATCATGCTGTAAAGTAGAGGGTCACTGAAAAAGAAGATCCTCTATGATATGGAATGACACAGTGGCTGCAATAATGGGTTCAAACAACAATTGTAAGAATGGCACAGGACCCTGCAGTGTTTTGTTCTGTTTTATATAGGGTCATTATGAGTCAGAACCAACTCACAGTTATGTAAAAACAACATTGTGGATTTGCTGCAGCCCAGTAATGAAATAATCAATAATTTTGTGGACACTGCAAATTCTGAAGAGAAATCAATTGATTTTCTTCTCTCACTAGCATAATTCAAAAACATCTGGCAAAAAGCTATTCTCAATTCTGATTAAAGCAGAGTTAACTGGAAAAAGAGAAAGAAATAAACAAATGGTTCAGTGTTAGCATTGGCCTATTTAGTTGATGTCTCAGTAACAAGCTTATGTTGCCCTCCTCTGTATTATGTACCAGGCATTCTTCTAAGTTGTTTCAATATGTAGGTGAAGAACTGTGACACGTGGTTTACATTCTAGACCTTAGAATTCAGTTCTTGACGTTTTATCTTACAGTAGTTGAGAATACGATTAAATCCAACACAATTTTTTTATTTTGGTCTTCATAAACATGACCTTTCTTTAAAGATACCTTTATCCTTACTTGGTTTGTCCATGGTGTTGTTAGGTCAGTTCTGACTCACAGTGGCCCTATGAAAAACAGAAGACAACACTGTCTGGTCCTTCACCATGCTAATGATTGCTGTTATGTTTCTGCCCTTTTCTGGATTTCTGAAAATTAACTGTCCAAAGCAGAGTGTTGTAAGGAAGTTTAACAATGGAGGGATGGGGAAGAATGAAGGATGAATGAAGGAAGAAAATGTTTAACAAGTTGAAATAAAAAGACCCAGTTAACTTAAGGATGGATGAATGGAAGGATAATCTTTGTATAAAGTATTCGTAACACTAGAAATCCATTCATCTATTGAGAACCTACTATGTATTAGACACTGCACTAAGTAATTGGAATAGATGAGTGAGCACAACTACATAGTCTATATAATGATGAATGTTATCCTCTGAAGAGGAAACAAGCATTTATCACATAGAAATACAAATATATAAACAGAAACTAAACAATGCCATGGAGAAATTGTACCAGAGGCAGATCAGGGAAGACTTTCCAATGGAAATAACATTTGAGTTAAGCTATCACACATGAACGGGAGGAGATAATACATTTCAAATGAAGGGAATGACAAGTGTAAAGATCCTGTGACTGGATGAAGTATAACAAATTATAGAAGCAAACAGAAGTTTAGGTGTGATTGGAATGCTGAGATAAAAGATGGGAATAGGCTTAAGAAGGGGTGCTTATTTTTATGATTAAAGGTTAAATTATTAAATAAACATAGACTATAGATATTTGTATAAGCTTTCTTCTACATAGGAGATATTTTATTTTCCTACAGAGAGAAAGATAATAAATATTTTTGCTAACAGTTCTCTCATTGACTACTCATTCACTTTAGTGATAACCAATTTCCTTACAAACTCACTAAACCTACTTAGTGCCTTGGAGGAAATTTTGACTCATAGTGACCCCTGTACGTCATAATGAAACTGTTCCATAGAGTTTCCCAGGCTGTAAATCTTTATGGGACAGACTCATCTTTCTCCCATAGAGTCACTTGTTGTTGTTTTTAAGTGCCGTTGATTCAGTTCCAATTCAAAGTGACCCTGCAGGCAGATTTGAACTGCCAACCTTGTGGTTCGCAGTCCAGTGCTGATCCTACGGTGCCACACCAGAAGTCCTGGGTTTGAATTGACAGCCTTGTAGTTAGCAGCCCAACATCTAAACCACAGTGCTACCAGGAGTCCTTATTTCCTTACAAGGGTACAATCAATCCACACTTGTCACAATATGTCATCTTAATAAAGGCATCAGCTTCTCATCTGGGTGGAAGTAGTAGAATTTTTCAAAATTAAAATTTTATTTAAAAAAAAATTATAATCTGTACATAAAAACCATGTGTAAACATGCACTTTACACATAAAAATATGGGAAATTACAGCTTGAGAAAGTGGCTGATTCTTCCAGGTGGTTTTCACAAGCACAAGAAAACTGATTACTTCCCTCTAGTGCTCTTCAAAGAGTCAGAGAGTGGAATAGGAAATGAAGTGGAATTCAGTGACCCTCACTGGCCTGAACCACAGGAGCCGGTAAACACAGTATTTCTACTTTATTCATAGCTTTCTCCCGAGGTGCCCCTCAGCTAGCTATCCTTTCCCTTTTTTCCTTAAAAAAAAAAAAAAATCATAAATATATTGATATGTAAGCATACACTAGCTGTATTTATTGTATACTGATATATTACATTGAATTATTACCATAATGATGAGGCTGCAATGTGTGGTTTTAGAGACAAGCTTAAAATAAGAGTCCAAGCAGGTCATTCAATCTCCTTTGGGTTTTATTAGTGATAAAACTCCAAGTTCTTCACCCAGGCCTCCTTGAAGAATGCTATAAAATACAGCTTTCACCCCAGACTATAATTTTCTCTGTAATGGAGGTGCTTCTTTTGTCATGAAATTGAAACAATCCTCAAGGAAGGAAATTATGAAGACAGCTGTATCGTGATGTCATCAAGAGAGTTTGACCTTGTCACCTAGATCCATTTTCATACCACTCAGGAAACTTCTTTACTAACACTGATAAAAGGTTTACCTGACACGCCATGTCTATCCCTAAAATTATATGTATATGAACATACTACGGAATCGGTCTATAAGCATATAAAGGCACATTTAGGAACTAAAAGTGCCAAATGGATCAAATTTCTTATCATTGTAAAGATTTTTTTTTTTTAACTTTTTAGTAATTGGAGAGCTCTTGATCTTTAAAATATCTCTCAGATCTTGAAGCTATTTATTCCTAGACAGAAATATGGTTGGCTGTTGAATAGCGTGAAGTTGAACTCCATATACACCAGAAACCAGATCTTTTTTATTGCAAACTGAGTGAAGATTTACAGAGCAGATCATCAGTTTTGTATGCAACAATTCAAATACTTCCTTTAATTTCAAGAATTGCAATCCCCTTCATGTAACATCAGTTATCCCACTGCCTTCCTGTGATTCTTGTTACCATTCAAACTTCTTTTCCAATCTTTCTGAATTTGGTCTTTAGGTAAATGCTGCCCTTTTGATCTTGGGTGATTGACCATTCCATGATGTGTCTGTCTCACTAGAGTTGTCCTCCATATATACCTATGTAATGCATGGTGGGAAATGGAGCCACAAAGATAAGTTCAGTTCCAAACCTGAAAGATGACCAATATCCATAGTCTCAGGTTCCTACAATCTCTTTCTGACCAGAAACCTGGTCTTTTAAAAATAATTTTAATTTTTATTCCACATTTTCTTCCATTCTATCTAGGACCCTCTAACATGATCCCTATCAGAACAGTTGGTAGTGATAGATTGGGAACATCTAGCTCTTTGGGTCTTAGAGACTGATGTTCACGTGTTCCATTAGTTCATTTGACTAATTGATTCCAAACATCTTCAGTTTTCATAACTCTTCTTTCCTCTGCACAATAGAGACCCATAGGTGCACTTTACATGGCTACTTCGGAACTTTTAAGATCCCAGTTGACCATGGTATGCTCAAGATCATATTCTTGATCTCAGGCCCAGAAACTCATTCCATAAAGGTGTTTGATAATGACTGATAGTGTATTGCATAACAAGTTGGACCACTAACCGTAAGCTCACTAGTTTGAATCTATCAGCTGTTCCTTGGGAGGAAGATGAGGCTTTCTGCTCCCATAAAGATTTACAACCTTAGAAACCCTACACAGAGTTACTATGAATTGGAACCAAATTCACAGCACACAACTACCATCAACCAAGTCGTTTTTATAATCTTGTCTCCTATGTGCTCCACCACAGGAGCACGTAGTGGTTCTCTAGGATAAGCGTTGGACTACAAACCACTAGATTGGTGTTACAAACCCACCAGATGCACCATGGGTGAAAGATAAGACTTTCTGCTCCTGCAAAGATTCATAGCCTCAGAAACCTTATACAGAGTCACTATGATGATAATGGTGGTGTGCCATGGAGTCAGTTCCAACTCTGAGCAACCCTGTTTAGGGTTTAAAACACAGTAAATCTTTATGGGAGTAGAAAGCCTCATCTTTTTCCCTTGGAGTGTCTGGTAGATTCAAACTGCTAACCTTCTGGTTAGCAGTCCAATGCTTAATTAACTGTGAGTGGTAACCAACTCAATGGCACTTAACAACAAACCAAAACAATATGCTCCACCACATTCAGCAAAGGTAAATATCCATGAACAAATATATTTGCAGCAAAGGTAAATACTCATGAACAAATGTTCTGTTAAACCTTTATTTATTTGTGGGTATACTCCCATTCTCCCTCTATACTGATTCAGCCTGTTTATCTACCCATGTATCTACCCATAGATCATTGTTATTGCAGGATTATGTGTGTCATAATATTTGTCTCTATTCCCTTTAACTCTTGCCCTCCTCCCTGTCTCTTACCCAACTTCATCTTTCTTCTGTCAACCTCCCTCTTTTTGTATATTGCTTACCCCATCACCCAAGTTAACACATACCTATCCTCTAACCAGTGAATTATTCTATCTTCTCTTCCATTCCTGATACCTATCAAAAATATTTCTTATAGCATGAAAGCCATTTCTTTAGTGTTTACAATAGTGGTCTCATACAGTATTTATCGTTTGATCATTGACTAATTTCACTCAGCATAATACCCTCCAGGTTCATTCATGTTATGAGGTATTTTTATTGTTATTATTCAATTTTGCACAGTATTTCATTGTGTAAATGTACAAACGTTTGTTTATCCATTCATTTTGTGGATGGGCATTTAGGCTGTTATGAATAGAGCTGCAATGAACAGGACGTGCATATATCTATTCATGTCATGGCTCTTATTTCTTGAGGATACATACCAAGTAGAGGGATTGCTGATTCATACGGCATTTTATTTCCAGCTTATTGAGAAGTGTTATATCATTTCCCACAGTGATCACACCATTTTACAGTCCCACCAGCAGTATAGGGATGTCCCAGTCTATCCACATCCTTACCAGCATTTGTTGTTTTCTGATTTTTTTAATTTTGCTGTTAATGTTGGAATAAGATGATATCTCATTGTTGTTTTTATTTACATCTCTCTAATGGCTAAGAATTAATGCTTTTGAGACCTGGTGTTGGAGGAGGATATTGAAAGTGCCATGGGCTGTCAAAGGAACCAATAGATCCTTTCTGAAAGAAGTGCAGCCAGAGTGCTCCTTGGAGGCCAGGATGGATAAACTTCGTCTCTCATACTTCAGACATGTTGTCAGGAAGGACCAGTCACTGGAGAAGGATATCATGTTTGGTAAGGTGGAGGGTCAGAGAAAAAGAGGAAGGACCTACCTCCCCCCTCAATGAGATGGATTGTCCAAGTGTCAGCATTGATGAACTCAAACGTGGCAACAGTAGTGAGGTTGGCCTAGGATTGACTAGGCAGTGTTTCATTCTGCTGTGCACAAGGTCACTATGAGTCAGTACTGTATCAATGGCACCTAACAACAACAACAGTGGCTAATGTTGTTTTATCTCTCTTTTTTCACATTTGTTGACCTCCTGAATGTCTTCTTTAGTGAAATATCTACACATGATCTCTGCTCATTATTCAATTGGATTATTTGACTTTTTCTTGTTTATGTGTTGACGCTGCCTATAAATTTTAGAGAAAAGTCGCTTTTCTGATATGTCTTTGTCAAAACTGCTTTCCCAGATTGCGAGTTCTGTTTTACTTCTTTGAATGCACATAAGTGTCTAATTTTTAGGAGGTTTTAGTCATCTATTTTGTCTTCTTTTGTTTGTGGACTTTTGGTTATGCTTGATAGAGTATTTATGCTGTGTATCAGAGCCAGTACATTTGCCCCTATTTATCCATTGATGAGTTTTTGATTGCTATTAGTTTCACATATATTTTCCCATTCTTTGATTTTTATTCTATTATTTCACTGTGTGTAATGTGTGTGTCTTGTATACAGCATATAGAAAGATACTGTTTTATTATCCATTGTGCTACTCTGTTTCTTAACTGGTGCATTTAATCCATTTATGTCCTGTGTAATTATTGATACATATGAATTTCAAGCTGTCATTTTTTTTTGTGGCGCTGCTTGTTTCTTTCTTCCACATAATTTCTGTGCTGAGTTCATTTTATTCATGAGTTATTGGGTTTTATTTATTTATTTTATTTTGGGGTCATTTTATCCATTCCTGTTTTAACATTTATTAAGTCTTTCTGGTTTTCTACTTTTTTATTATGTTGTGAAGATGTATCAATTCTCTTTAATTTATTAATTCCTTCCCTAATTTAAAACAGTTTTATATTGAAATCTCCTTGATCTCCTAGCCATTGGCAAGTTCTGTAAATACACTCTTCCCTTTTTAACTTTGTAGTTGTCTTCATTATAAATTATATCTCTGATTCACTATGTTCAGTCTTGTAGGTTTGTTTTTAGGAGCACAGTGCTTCTGCATGATAAGCACTGGATTGTGAACCACAATGTTGGTGGTTTAAACCCACTAGCCACTCCATGGGAGAAAGATGGGGCTTTCTGCTCCTATAAAGATGGACAACTTCAGAAACCCTATACAGGGTGGTTGTGAGTCAGAAATGATTTGACAGCACACAGCAGCAACAATGAAAACATTAGCTTGTTTTATATTAAAAATATCTATATCTGTATTGCGTTCTGGGTGGTGTTGCCATTACTGTTGACCTCAGGAGGTTGATGTGAGCTGTCACTGGTTCACCATTTAGTATTTTTGTAAACTTTAGATGGTCATTACAAATTCTTTTAATGTCTGTTTACCTGGAAATGTCCTAATTGCACTGTTATATTTGAGGAGCAATTTTGCTGAGTATACGATTGATTGGCGATTCTTTTTTTTTTTTTTTTTTTGCAGAGTTCTATATAGGACATCCCATTGCCTTACCTGCATGGTTTCTGCTGAGATATCAGAACTTGGTCTTATGGTTCTCCTTTGTAGGTAACTTTTCATTTTTTCCTGAGCTACTCTCAGGATTCTTTCTGTGTCTTTGGTTTTGGGAAGTTTGATTATGATATCTCTTGGTGATTTTCATTTAGGTTTTAGCATTCTGAGAATTGGTTCAGCTTCTTGAATGATTTTCCTCTTTTCTTTTTTTTTTTAAGTTTTTATTGTGAGGTTTGCATGGGAGAACATCAGCTTTACAATCATCCTATCATATTTCATTTCATTGCAATGATAACAATCCCCTCCATCTATCATCACGTAACCCCAAAGGGTACAATACACTGGCCTGCCCTCCTCCCCACTGGCCACCAGCACACAGCCCCTTGCCTGCCCTGAGTTCAGTGTCCCCAGCCGCTCCATCTGTCCACGTCATCCTCCCTGTCTCCATCCCTGGTGCCACTGCCTCTCTGGGTAAGGTCCCGTTTTCCACTTTTCTCATTTGATGGTCCCAGGGACCTCCTCTCCTGAGCTATAAAATCAATCACTCTCCTCCTTATGTCAAAAAAAATCTACCCCTACATTTCCTAACCTCACAGTCATTGTGTTGTTGTTGTTAAGTGCCGTTGAGTCAGTTCCGACCCATAACGACCCTGTACAGGGTTTCCGAGGGTGTAAATCTTTACGGGAGTAGAAAGCCTCATCTTTCTCCCGCGGAGCGGCTGGTAGTT
>NW_006408715.1:5028918-5030432 GCF_000296735.1 Chrysochloris asiatica | reverse complement strand
CTGACCTTAAGGTTCGCATCCCGATTCGTTACCACTACGCTACCAGAGCTCCTTATTCACCATTGTACCACGAGTCTTATCCCCATTTCCTTTCGCCAGCCAGGCCCCAACGGATTGGAAGTCATTCAGTGGAGATTCTACCTTCCCCTGTCCCGTCTGGAACTAGGCTTCCTCCTGAAAGTTTGTAAGCCAGTCACTTCTTGCCTTTATAGGCCCCCCCATTTGGGGTAGCCAACATCTGTGTTGCCCATCCCTGTCAGCCCTGTGTACCAAGGGGGTGGGAGTGATCCTTGCTGTTAAGATTTGTTTCCTTTTTTGAGCTGTTACATCCATAAATATAGGTAAAGTTCATCAAATTGTAGCAGGTTACTCTTTTTTTCTGTTTTCCCTCTTTTTTCTTCTTCTAGTCAAGTTCTGATCATTCAGCCAATGCAGTCAGGTCAAATGAGTACTGACTAATTGCAAGTATGGGTGTTCTTGTGCATCTCTCCTCATTTCATATTAGCTGGACACTTCACTCTACACTTTAGTCCTCCCTGGCCATGTTATTGCCTCTGGGTTCAGGAGTCCCTGGGTCTTGCTGTACTGCTGACCATTCAGGTCTCCACCCGGAGCTCATGGGGGCCTATTGAATGTGTTCAAGCACAGCTAGCAACTTCATTGCTGTTTTTTCACCCTCTTCTCCCATCAGTGACCAACATGGTCACCAGCCAGACCACATGCCTGCTAATGTATTCCCCAGTGTCTCAGTCTTGGAAGGGGTTTACTCTGAGGGATCCCGACCACGTGCCTTGATGGCTCTTGGGCAAACAGCTTACTTGTTCTTGTAGTAATCAATCAGACTGCCATTATTGTTTTGGATTTTTCCTATTGGTCTTTCTTTCACGAAGGATCTTCTGTTCTTCTAGCCACTCCAGGCTTGTCTACTCATGCTTTCCAGTGGAAATTTCCTACCTCAGTCGATTCTGGATGGGTTTCTGGATTCCGCCTATGGTCTTGTGCAATGTAAAGGCTCCACAGGAAGCCTCTTTCACTGGGCAACTTATAGCCTCCTTTAAGGTATGCCAATCAGATATAGGCTGGTGACAGTCTTACAAACTTTCTGTAGTGATGATTCTGGCTATGCCTTTCACCCCACCTCAAGTGTCTATTTTACAATGGTAGGTACGGGAAATCAAGATTCAAGAGACAGTCTAGCATCTTAACACTATTCTCCTATTTTACTCATTCAAACCATTCCTCAATCCCTGTATATTGGAGCCGTGTTGCTCCAAGGTTGTGCATACAGCATCATTTACCTCTGACCCATGTAGCCCATACAAACCTGCCTAACTGTTCTCTCATCAGCCTGTTCTTCCATTCCCCACCCCCTTCTTGTGCATTGCCCCCCCACCCCCGCCCCCTAGCTATCCTGTGTCTATTTCTTACTCTGTGCTCTATCTTCCCCTCCCTCCCTCCCCTCCTCTCATCCATACATCTTGGTGATCAGAAAATATATGTATATCCTCCCCCCC
>NW_006408715.1:5025673-5028063 GCF_000296735.1 Chrysochloris asiatica | reverse complement strand
ATTTTAGAAATGAGTACCTTGTCTGATGTGTCATTGCAAAATATTTTTTCCCATTTTGTGGATTCCCTTTGTACTCTTTTGGTGAAGGCTTTTGATATACATAAATTTTTAATTTTTAGTATGTCCCAATCATCTATTTTGTCTACTTTTGTTTGTGTACTTTTCAAAATGTTTGGTAATCGGAGTATTCCCTGTATTAGAGCCCTCACATTTGTCCCTGTTTTCTCATTGATGGCGTTCATAATTTTGGGGTTCACATTTAGGTCTTTAATCCATGCTGAGTTGCTTTTTGTATAGGGCATGAGGTAAAGGTCTTGTTTCAATCTTTTGCATATCACTTTCCAGTTCTGCCAGCACCATCTGTTAAAGAGACTATCTCCTCCCCATGTAACATACCTAGGCACTTTGTTGAAAATCAGTTGGCTGTATATGGATGGGTTAATTTCTGGATTCTCGATTCTGTTCCATTGATTGATGTATCTTTTATTATAGCAGTACCAGGCTGTTTTGACCACTGTAGACATGTAGTACATTTTGAAATCAGGGAGTGAGAGGCTTCCAACCTTGTTCTTCTTCTTAAGCAGTGCTTTGCTTATCCTGGGTCTATTTCCTTTCCATATAAAGTTTGTAATTGTCTTTTCTATCTCTTTGAAGAATGTCACTGGAATCTGGATTGGAATCGCATTATATGGGTATATTGCTTTGGGTTGTATTGACATTTTCACAATGTTGAGTCTTCCTATCCAGGTGCATGGTATGTTCTTCCACTTTTGTAAGTTCCTTTTGGGTTCTTGTGGTAGGGTTTTGTAATTCTCTTTGTATAGGTCCTTTGTTTCACTGGTTACGTTTATTCCTAAATACTTCATCCTTTGGGCAGCTATTGTAAATGGTATTTCTTTTCTATTGTCTTTTTCAGCACTTTCATTGTGTCTGAGGAAGTCCTGTCTCCAGATTCCTAACTCACAGTATTTTCCTTTATATCATGATTTTTTTCACTTTATATCGTGATTTTTTCCTTTATATCATGATTTTTTCACTGACATCTGGACTTTATGGTAGATCCAGAGCTCTGGTACTGTTTTGTGAGCATTGCCTCTGTGAGTTTCCCGTCCCTCCCCATGGAGCCTTCCTTACCTGGCTTGCTCTACTGCCACCCAAACCAGAAGCCTCTCCTCTTATCTTTTATGATGTTTGGGATGGTTTCTTCCAACAGTTCTTTGAAAATTTTCTCTGTGATCTTTTTGCCTCTTTCTGTTCTGAAATTCCAGTCACCTGTATGTTATTCCTTTTCATGGTATCCCACATAACTCTAAGGCTTTCTTTATATGCATTCCTATGCTTTCCTCCTCTTTTTCTGATTGTTCTTCTAGCATAGGAGTATTGAGAAATTATCATCAAGCTCACTAATCTGAGCTTCCATTGATTCAAATCAATTCCTTTGTCCTTTTTTTTTTTTTTCCAGAAAGTGTAGTGTCCTTTTTTGAAATTTTTGTATTCATATTCTGGATTTCTATTTGTAACTTTTGTCTTGCTTCAGTTTCCATTTATTTTGTTTGCTTGATTTTGTAGTGTTTTACTGAATTCTTAAGTTTTTTTTCTGTGTTCTCCATGCTTTCTTTGATCTTCTCTCAATCTGAAGTTACATAACTATCATTCTTTTTGATTCTTAAGTAGTTCCTATACCTTTTCTTCCTCAAAAATGTTTTCTGGCTTTCCATCTTGATTACTTATTTGAGTCACTCTCTCTTGTTTTTTTCTGTGTGAATTGAAATTGTCTCTTGTCTCTGAGACACTGGGATTATTGTATCTGTAGTCAATTGATGATTGTGTATTGGTATGTTCTTAGACTCTCACACACTGCCTCATAGTGGATGTCACTAGAGAATGAAAGTGGGTACGCAGTTTTTCATTTAATGTTCAGACAACTCAATTTAGGGTGAGCTCAGCTGATGCTGCCTGTTATTGTTGACCAGGTGGCATTTGAGCTGGAATTGACTCTTTCCCAGTGGGTGGAGCTACAGGGGAACAGTTATGCCTGAGTTGTCTGGGCATAGTTACATGTCCTATGGAGTGGAGCAAGAAGAGAAAACATGCACACAAAACAAAATAAAGCAACCAACAGTTTTAAAAAAAAAAAAAAAGCAAAAATACAAGTAGCAACAAGGAAAAAGCATAAAGGAGAAAAGAGGTACAGGAAAGTAAAGTTGCAGAGAGAAAATTAAAAGAAAAACAAAACTAGGGAGAGAGAAGTTGAAAAGAGAAAGAGACTAGCGAGCAGTGGAAGAAAAATCAAGTGAAAAAAAATAGTAGGAAAAGGGGAGGGAAAGATAAATAGAAGAGAGGAAAAATGAAAGCAGTGATAGAAATGGTAAAAAAAAAAAAAAAAAAAA
>NW_006408715.1:5017834-5025573 GCF_000296735.1 Chrysochloris asiatica | reverse complement strand
AAACCAAAAAAAAAAAAAAAATGATGAAAGAAGAACAAAAACAGAGCAGGTGCTATACCCAGAGAGGAGAAATCTCTGGGGAGTTCCTGCCAGCCAAAGAGCTCACAAGATTAGTGGGGGAGGAATGAGACAGCAGAGTTCCCAGCCCTAGAAGAACTTTTGTTTGTCTATGTCTAAGCCACCCAGTCCTCATGTAGTTCATGTAGTTCATGCTCTTAAGGTATCTGGGGTCAATGTCTGTCAGTACCAGGGGAAAGTTAGGTCAGGATAGCTGGTTATTCCTGCAGTCTAGTGCTGGCTTGGTGGCTCTGTGGGTTCTACAGGTCTTGAGTAGAACCCACTTGAATCCAGGAGCCAGTGTGGAACAACTGGCCCTACTTCATATTGCTATGACTCACAACCTTGAAACTCCAATTTTCCAGAAAGCAGGGGGTAGATGAAGGCAGGGACTATCTATACCTCTAATTACCAGGGTAGTGTTGGATAAAAGAAAGATTGAACCTTTTCCATCTCTAGTCACTTGTATGCATCTGCACCACCAGGTTACCATCTGCCTCCAAAACTGATTACAAAAGTTCAAGATGGCCATGCTGCATCTGATTGATGGACCAGTCACCAGTCTGTCTGCTTCTTTTATTACCTGTGCTCAACTTCTCTGAATAAGTGTGCAAGCCACTTCTCTAGCCTTTCTGCTGAAGTTCAGGCTTCCAGAATTATCATCAGTATCTTTTTCATTTAGTCTTCCATATCTTTGTGGTAGGGGGTCTGTATAGCATGCCTGCCTAGTCTACCATCTTTCCAGAATGGATAAAATAACAACAAAAAAAACCCTCATGAATAAAATGAACTCAGCACACAAAAGAATGTTTCAGAGGCTTAAAATCTCTGCCATCTTCTTCGCACAAAAAGTGGCTGATGGACTTAAAGCACTGACCATGTGGAGCACAGTCCAGTGTTTATCATATGGAGCCACTGTGCTCCCCAATAGCTGCATAGAGGTCACATTAATCTGACAAACTGCTAAACAATGAATAAACAAACTCTGTTTCTCAGGAAAGGCACAGTGATTGCAAAAGTGTGAACTACATGGGAATACCTTGGTGAATGTCACGGATAAGCAACTGAGAGCCTGGAAAGACCACACAGAGGATATAGGGTTCCTACAGGTCTAGTATGAAATGTGCAAAGATCTGGACTTAGAAAATCAAAAAGGGAAAGCATGCTCAGCATTTCTCAAGATGAAAAATTGAAAAAACAAAAAACATCCAGTTGCAACGTTGAAGCATTCTATGGACAAAATACTAAATTATACTGGATATAGCAAAAGAAGATAGAGGGAATATACAGAGTAACTGTAGCTAAACAAACTGTTAAGTGTCAACCATTTCAGGAGATAGCATATGATCAAAACCAATGGTACTGAAGAAATAAATTCAAGATGCACTGAAGACATTGGTGAAAAACAAGACTCCAGGAATTAACAGATTACCAGTTGAAATGTTTCAACAATTGGAAGCAGCCATGGAGGTGCTCATTTGTCTATGCTAAGAAATATGGAAGACAGTTACCTATGCAACTGACTGGAAGAGATCTATTTTGTGCCCATTACAAACAGAGGGGATCAACAGAAAGTGGAAATCAACAAACATTATCATTATTATCACATGCAAGAAATCCTTTGCTGGAAATAACTTTAAAAAACCATTGTAGCACAGCATAGTCAGGGAAATGTCAGATATTTCAACTGGATACAGAAAAGTACAAGGGTGAGTAAAAAATTATCCACACCCTGGCTGTAGAATTTTAATTAACTTTTAATTAAAAAAAAATACATCCTTTTCCAACATAATCTCCTTGCTTTTCAATATACTTTGTCCATCTGTCAACCAGCTTTTGTATCCCCTTACTAAAAAATGTTTTAGACTAAGCTGCAAACCACAAATGCACTATTGTCTTTACTTGTTCATCAAAGGTGACTTTTCATTCTTGAAGGGTTGCTTTCAGGGGACCAAACAAGTGAATGTCTGATGGAGTAAGATCAGAACTATCAGGAGGATGCTTTAACACCTCAAAGTGAAGTTTTTGCAGAGTGGCAACAGTGAGGACAGAGGTGTGAGGATTCCCATGCAAGATCATAAAGACCTTGGATAGCAATCCTCTGCATTTAATCTGAAGGTTGGACATCTCACTGTATGGAATAAGTGTTCCACTACTGGCCCTGAAGAACCCCAGAAAACTGTAAGCACCTATTTTGTAGCTGATGGTTGACTTTTGAGCTTTTTCTTGGTTGGCAATTAAGGATGTTCCCATTCCATACGCTGCTGTTTACTCTCAGGCTCATAATGAATCCATGTCTCTTCACCAATAACAAATTTTTAAACAAATTTTTGCCTTCCTTCAATTTTGGTCTAAATTGTGTTTGAGATGTCCATGTTCACACTTGCACAGCAGTGACCTTGAATGGAAAATGCTGATAAGGCAGTGCAGCCAACAGAAATTTTAATATAACTAGAGTGCATATAATTTTTGACTCACCCTCATACATGGAACAAATTGCCTATGACAGATGGATCATACCAGAAAGATGTTGATCTGTGGTTACTGACAATTCAAAGGCATTGCTGTTGTTGTTGTTAAGTGCTGTTGAGTTGGTTCTGAGTCATAGAGACACTCACAGTGTTTCTGAGGAGTAAGTTGTGTGTTTGAATTGCTAACCTTGCGGTCCAGTGATTATCCTACAGGGTCACACCAGGACAAAATCTGTATAATATTGAAAAGAGAAACAATTCTGAGGAATAACCTTGAAGATCTAATAATGTTTTAAATTGTTTAATGAAAGGATCCTGGTCCTACAAACTCAAGGAAGTGAATTCTGCCAACAACCTAAATGAGCTTGAAAGAAGACTCTCAGTTCCAGATGGAAACACACACTGTGGACACCTTGATTTCTGCCTTGGTCCTTGACCAGAGGATCCAGATAAGCCACACTAGCACTCTAGATATACAGAAAGGACGACATAATAAATGTGTATGTTTTAAAGGTGCTAAATTTGTGGTATTTCCCTACACAGCAATAGAAAAATGATACAAAGCCCAAAACAAAGGGATATATACTCTATCTGACTCATAGCAATTCTGTACAGGGTATCTGAGGAACAACTAGTGGATTTGAACTGATGGCCGTTTGGTTCTCCATCCAGTGCTTATTCTACAGCACCACACCATGACTCCATAGACTCTATAGTGACTTGGAGAGGCAAAATCTGTGTATGCCTAAAAATAGGCCTCTGGTAACAGAAGGATGTGACTGGGGAGAACATGAGGGAACTTTCAGGGGTCTTGGAAATATTGGAGCTATGATTTAAGCTCTGTGTATTGTTTATTAAATATATTTTATATAAACATTATCCATTAAATAGATTTCTACCTATAAATATACTGAAAAATTTAAAAACCAATCCCTGCTTTACACCATTAACTTTTATAAAAGTGCAATAGTCAAAAGGACGTGATTTAATTCCAAGCTCTTGCGTGTTGTTACATTTAAAAATCCATTGCTGTCTAGTTGATTCCAAATCATGGAGGCATTACATGGTCCGGATTCTTTACAGAAACAGACCACCATGCCTTTCTTTTACAGAGCAACTGGGTGGGTTCAAGCTGCCAACTTTCAGGTTAATAGTGGAGTACAAACACTTTGCCATACCCAGTAAACTCCGTGTTACAGTAAGCAACTATTTAACTTCTCTGGACATCTTCATTCTGATACATGGGCAGATGATAGATACATTGATGCTGCTATTGTTAGGTGACAACAAATCTGTTCAAATTCAGAATGACTCCATGTGCCAGCCATGTGCCATTGTCCTCCAAATCAATGCTATACTTGAATATATTGTTGTAGCCATTATATTGCTAATAGATGTTAATAACAGTTTCCAAACATGTTCCC
The DNA here is from genome assembly GCF_000296735.1 of Chrysochloris asiatica. Taxonomy (NCBI): domain Eukaryota; kingdom Metazoa; phylum Chordata; class Mammalia; order Afrosoricida; family Chrysochloridae; genus Chrysochloris; species Chrysochloris asiatica. The sequence continues at coordinate 5,021,621 of NW_006408715.1, read as the reverse complement.
TACTTAATTGCTGTTGAGTCTCCGTTCCAACTCATAACAACACTGTATAGGGTTTCTGAGAAGTGGCTGGTAGGTTTGAACTGCCGTCCTTATGGTTAGCAGTCCAGTACTTATACTATAGTACCCCACCAAGACCCAGTGTTCACTAATGGATGGATTGTTACTTGGAATACTAATGTGTATGTCATGAAAAATAACATCATAAGGCGTGAACGTTGCAAATCAGGCTTAAAATAAAACATACTAAACTGAAATATATCACATCAGTATAGATTTTAATGCTGTTGTGCATTAGAAATTTACAGGGAGGAAGATAAGCATGCTGGGTGTGAAAGCCTATCATCTAACCTCTATTATCATTGTGGCACAGACTAGCAATTTAAATCTCAATTTGCAGAGTTATTTACTTGTAGAGTTTAAGTGATGCCTTCTACACTTACTAATGGTATACACGTGGATAAGTTATTTTGAGTTTATAAACAGAATTTTTTTTTTACCAATAAATTAGGAAAATACTAATACACATTTCATAGAGTTGTATGGAAGAATAAGTTAAATTATATAAAAGGTATGTATAGTAACACTTATTAAAAACGCTTCATAAATGAGGATGTTGTTGTTGTTGTTAAGTGCCGTCGAGTCGGTTCCGACCCATAGCGACCCTGTACAGGGTTTCTGAGGGTGTAAATCTGTACGGGAGTAGAAAGCCTCATCTTTCTCCCGCGGAGTGGCTGGTAGTTTCGAACTGCTAACCTTAAGGTTCGCAGCCCGATTCGTAACCACTACGCTACCAGAGCTCCTTCATAAATGAGGATACTTGTTTCTTTCTTCTCCCACTCTATTCTCCAACCCCACTTTACTCCAGTTTTAAAGTCACCTCTTTAAATATTCAAAACCAGTCATTTGAATTCAAATATTTACCCTAAGTTTATTAAATAATTAGATACTGAAATTTGATGAATTATTCTTTTTAAACTATTAAATATTTCTTAAGTCAAGGGAGATAAAACACTATTTTTTCTTTCCTTTGAGCCACAGAAACTAAGTTTTCAAAGCTAAACTTTTACTGACTTTAGGAGAACTTCTTAATTTTTCCACCATCAAGAAATTATATTTAGGTATTTATTTTTAATTGTGTACTAAATTTACATATATATTTCTGAGTTTGGTCTCTAGAAAATCAAATTAAACTTCTCAGACCCAGGATCCATTATTTTGAAGAGGAGAAGTCTCATATACGACAACATAATACCCAATAAGGAATCCTGAAATGCTTTAGAAGGGAATCAATGCAGTTTGTAATTCTGTAGAATAGAGTGGTCAAAGTAGAAGTTCTTAGAAAACAATGGGGTTATTTAAATTCCACCTTGAAAATTGAGTGACAGTTTGCCTAGGAAACTATTGTGTTCCAAATTCCATCTCAAGACAAGTCAAGCCTTCCCACAGGCCAATGAAAAGCCTTTTATTTTGTCATCTTCTTCTAAAGGCTCCTTCAAAACCTTCCCAACAAACCAGGATTTTCTGCCAAGAATAACAAAGGCCATTTATTTTTAAAGAAAAGGAAAATATCTGCTCTCTGGCTTCATGACAATGAAAATTCTAGTATTTTTTCAGCAGAGTTCTGAGACTCAGCAGTCTGAACACGTATTTTTTTTTTTTATCTCCTTACCTTATCATTTTAATTTATTTCTTCTTGACATCTTTATTGTCTAGACATTCCACAGAATAACTAATAGTTTATTCTAAAAGAAAATATAACTGGTTAATAGTAATGATGACATCACTCGTAAGCTTGCCTAAGAATTGTACACAAGGACCATTTATCCAATCTGACTTTCGTAAGTGTTTGCATAATTTTGTAGAATAATCTTTTTAGAAGGCACTCTCAAATCATCACCCCCAAAAGAACTAATAGTTTAGAAAGAGAATTGTGTAATGTTGTTGTTGTTAAATGCTGTAGAGTTGATTCCTATTGAAAATGACCCTGTACAGGATTTTCAAGGAACAGCTGGTGGGTTTGAACTGCCAACCTTGTAGTTGAAAGTTCAGTGCTGAGCCTACAGCACCAAACCAGGAGTCCATTGTGTAATATATAGTCTAATCTATTATATATATAATGTTATATATAATGATATATAATGTTATATATAATGATATATATATGTTATATATAATATTATGTATAATGTTATATATAATGAGATATATGTATAATGTTATATATAATGATATATATATAATGTTATATATAATGATACATATATATATATATAATGTTGTTGCTAAGTACCGTTCAGTCAGTTGTGAATCATAGCAGCACCTTATGGAGCTTCTGAAGAGCAGCTGATGGGTTTGAACAACCAATCTTGTGGTTAGCACTCCAGTGCTTATCCTACAACACCACACCAGAACTCCTTAACAAAATTGATTGTTGTTGTTGTTGTTAAGTGCCATTGAGTCGGTTCCAACCCATAGCGACCCTATACAGGGTTTCCGAGGGTGTAAATCTTTACGGGAGTAGAAAGCCTCATCTTTCTCCCGCGGAGCGGCTGGTAGTTTCGAACCGCTGACCTTAAGGTTCACAGCCCGATTCGTAACCACTACACTACCAGAGCTCCTTAAAGTGTTGTTTAATTGTTTCTGACTCAAATAACCCTATATAGGGTTTCCAAGAAGTGGCTGGTGAGTTTGAACCACTGACCTTGCAGTTCAAACCAACCTTTCAGTCTAGTGCTTATCCTACAGCTACATACCAGTACACCCTTCACAAAATTGTTGTTGTTATTGTTAAGTGCTGTCCAGTCAGAGCAGCTGGTGAGCTTTAACCCTTGACCTTGCAGTTCAAAATGACTTTGCAGTTCAGTGAATTAACCCACAATACCACACCAGGACTCTCCTCACAAAATTGATGTTGTTGTTACGTGCCGTCAAGTCAGTTCTGACCCATAGCGACCCTGAACAGGGTTTCCGAGGCTGTAAATCATTACGGGAGCAGAAAGCCTTATCTTTCTCCTGCAGAACAGCTGGTAGTCTTGAACTGCTGACCTTGAGGTTCGCTGCCTGATTCGTAACCACTACGCTACCAGAGCTCACAAAATTAGCTGAGTGCAAACTCCTATAACATTGGCAGATATCACCAGCAGAAGCCCTTCAAAGAAAACAGAGAAGAGGGTGACAGGAATTCAGAGGGGACCAGAAACATAAATATGATTATCAAAAAATTACCAACAAAATGAGTCAACCCAATCCTTTGTGCAGACCTTGCCTCTGAACTGGAAAATGATCAGCAGAACTGAGAAAATCCTTACAGACTCTGAATGCAAACTGTTGGGGCAGTGTCATGCCTTCCTTTCAGAGGGTCAGAGCTTCTTCCTATAGAAGAGCCAATGTTAATAGGAACCAAAATGAACAGGGTTGAGATTCTGGGGCAGTAGAGCTAAAAGAACTAAAAGCCTGAGGAGGCACTCCCCAGAAAGCACAGTGACAACAATATACAAACCTAAAAGCAAAATCCTCACAGTGGGAAGCAAGTCCTGTAAATTTTATGGTTGGAACATAGGATTTAATACAGACCCTTTTGGAACACACTTAACAACAACAACAGGTTAAGTCTGAGTCCTGCGGAATAATAGCTGAGTGGGGAGCTCCAGATTAGCAAAGCTGGGAAAACTATATCAGCTGACTTCATGCCCCAGCAATTCCCAACCAAAAATCTCCTAAAAACCCCAGAAACATCTACTTTTTTTTTTTTTTTTTTTTAAATTTAAGGTTTTTATTGTGGATTGAG
>NW_006408715.1:5007542-5011077 GCF_000296735.1 Chrysochloris asiatica | reverse complement strand
AGGTATTTGAAATGAACAAATCATTGGTTTTGCAGAATTCTATTATGTGATCTCCATCATCATTTTTATCACCAAGACCATATTTCCCAACTACTGATCCTTCCTCTTTGCTCCCAACCTTTGCATTTCAATCACCAGTAATGATCAATACATCTTGATTGCATGTTTGATCAATTTCAGATAGAAGAAATTGGTAGAATTCTTCTATTTCATACTAACTGGCTTTAGTGATTGGTGCATAAATTTGAATAATAATGATATTAACTTCCCTATAGGCACATGGATATTATCCTATCACAGACAGCGTTGCACCTCATGACTGATCTGGATATTTTCTTTTTTACAATGAATGCAACACCATTCCTCTTCAATTTGTCATTCCTGGTATAGTAAACCATGTGGTTGTCAGATTCAAAATGGCCAATAACCAATTAACTCACAATACAATGCCTGTGTATCATCAGTAAAATGCAGGTAAACATCTTTCTGGACTTCTCTGCTTTCAGTAAAAATCAATCTGACATCAGCAATGATATCCCTCATTTTACATTCTCTTCTGAAACTTGCTTGATTTTTCGGAAGTTTCCAGTAGATGTATTGTGCAGTTTGCCAGGTAACTGTTTTTCAAACTTATTATTACAAGAAGTTTGGAAGACAGGTACCTGGCAAACTGACTTGAAGACACCCATTGACTTGCCCATTGCAAAGAAAGGTTGTCCTGTTGTGGCACTGTAGGACAGTCAGCAAGATCAGTTTGAACCAGAAGGTCAGAGGTTCAGAAACACCAGCTGCTCCTCAGAAGCTTTATACAGGGTTTCTATGAGTTTATTGTTGTTGTTGTTGTTGTTAGGTGCCTCAAGGTGGTACCAAATCATAGCAAAACTATGCACAGCAGAATGAAACACTGCCCGATCCTGGGCCAACCTCACTGCTATGATTAGAAACAACAAAAACAAAGGAATTTATTAAAAGAGCATAGTTGATGCTGTGAGTTGAGCATTGAGCTGCTGACCATAAGTCGGTGGGTCTAATCAATCAGCCGTTCTGCAGTAGAAAGATGAAGCTGTCTGCTCTCAGAAAGATTTATAGTCTCAAAAACTCTCAGAAATTGTTCTGTTCTATCCTGTGGGGTGGCTATGAGTCAGAGGTGACTCCATGGCAGTATGTTTGGTTTTCTGGTTTTATGAATTAATTCAGCTTGAGAGTAATCGACAGATAAACATAATATTGATGATAAATTTAGCAATGAAGAGATTAGGATTAAAGAACCTGAAATTGATCAATCTCAACATCTCTGTAGATGACAAGACCAGCCTCTATGAAACACACAACTGTTTTTGACAGATTTGGGAGAAATTTTTTAAAAAACTAAAAACAATGGAACCTGTAAATAATCAAGCCTCTATACCATAGAGGAAATATTCTTATACAGACAATACAGAATGAGCATAAAAGAGCAAGCTGAATTACAGCAAGAGGATGAACAATTGGGAGTTTTTCAGGAATTAGGGCTAGCATGTATTTTCTGCAATAAGTCACTGACATAAAAATAGGTAAGTGAAAAAGAAGAGAGTGAAGAATGGAAACTCCTCTAGTTCTAAATAAGTTTTAAAAGGAGTCATCTGGTTTGGCACTGCAGTATATAAGCATTGGACTGCTAGCCACAAAGTCAGTGGTTCAAACCCACCAGCTTTTCTTTGGAAACCATACACAGGGTTGCTATGAATCAGAACCGAGTCAATGGCACTTAACAGCAACATCACCAAAAGGAGTCGCAGCAAGTAAATGTGATGTTTGGGACCCTTTTTTTTAACAAAATTACTTTTGTAGGTATTCAGGAAGGAGCTCATCTAGCATAAAAAGGCCATGCTGTTATAAGAGAGAAAAAGGTTTTAAATATGCATACTAAAATGTACAAGAGTGAAAAAAAAAATGATTTTTTTTATTTCCTCCAAACACTAAAGCAAAGGAAGAGATTTAAAAGAATAGATGAGGCTGATATGCAGAATTTAGATAAATGCTGAATCTGACTGATTAGTGTGTGCCATTCCTTATACTATATTCTGGGCTTTTCTATATGTTTGGAAATATTCATAATAAATAAGTATTTTGAAAATATTGTCACAATGAGGCAGCCTAGTATCTCAAAAAGAGTATTAGATATGAATTCTAATCTCTCTCTATCATTTATTCATTGTCTTGGAGAGTTATTTCTTTCTATTAAACAATTTCTATTTGTCCCTAGTTGCCTCATCTATAAAAACCCATCCAGAGATTCTTTAATCTGGTACCTGCAACAGGGGAAAACATTCTCCTCTTAGCAACAGTTAGCATGAACTACACAGAAAGATTCTTTCTGCTTACATGGTGTTTAAATTACTTTTTAATCTCAAATGAGTTGCTAACTTTCTTTAATCTATCAAAGTTTTAGAAAATATACTGTTCCTTTGCAATGCTTGTTTCATTATCACTAATAAACTCTCCTGCTGGGGATTTCTTAGAATTAGTGCTATTATTAGTCTGATTACTAAGAAATGTTAAAATATTTGTTGTGTGATTGCTTTACCATATCTACACTGGATAAAGTGAATTGTAGGCTAGTCAAGCATCTATTCATAGTGTTATAAAGAAACTAGAGAAGGAGAAGGAAAAGCTAACTATAACGAAATACGTAAATCATGAGAAGATTTGAGAAAAAAATGGGATTAAAACATTGATTCTAAAGAAACAATGTTAGTATGCAAAATGGTCCTTTCAAGCAATATGGGTTATGCTGTAGGACATTGGAAAAAAAGAAAATATAAATAAGAAGAAATCACAGCTTGCCATATAAAACATATAGCATTATTTGACATAAAAAAGTCTCCTGTGCTATTATAGGTATTATAGAATTCTCAAGGATGGGTGACAGGTAGACATAAATATTTCAGTTCTGAAAGAGCCATTAAAAAAATTTAAAGAGCCTGTTATCAAAGAACTTAGGAAAAGTAAAGGCTACAAGAAACAATTTCTGAGAACTTCTTAGAGGAAAAGGAATAAGCAGAAAAACAGAGGTATCTTTAGTTAAAAAAAAAAAAAATGTCCTTTAGGAAGCAGAAACTGCAACACAAAATATATAAAAGAGTAAGGATATAAACTGTATGTGAAGATAAAGCATACTCAGGAACAATAAGAAATTTAAAAAGCAGAAAAGGTAAAAAAGTAAGTTGGCCTTGTGAGAAACGTTGTTGATGTCCCAGATGCTGCGGTCCCTCTTGGTTACTGGCAGGTCAGTATAAACCCCTGACTAGGACCTTACCCGGATGACTCTCTGAATGGAGAACTGGGATGGACTGCCTTAGCCCATATGAGGTCACCAATAAGTTAATCATGAACTTACCGACAAACACACAAGAAATCTAATCTCTACTCATTTTAGCGAGAATGAGACTTTTCTTATGAAGGTTATATGAAGAAACACGTGGCATCAGGATTGGAGGAAGACTCATTAACAACCTGCAATATGCAGATGATACAACCTTGCTTGCTGAAAGTG
>NW_006408715.1:4963715-5007176 GCF_000296735.1 Chrysochloris asiatica | reverse complement strand
AATTGATGCTTTTGAGTTATGGTGTTGAAGGAGAATATTGAAAGTTCCATGGGCTGTCAAAAGAACAAACAGATCTATGTTGGAAGAAGTGCATCCAGAGTGTTCCTTGGAGGCCAGGATGGATAAACTTCGTCTCTCATACTTGGGACATATTGTCAAGAGGGACCAGTCTCTGCAGAACGATATCATGTTTGGTAAGGTGGAGGGTCAGAGAAAAAGAGGAAGACCCCCAGTGAGATGGATTGGCAAAAGGGCAGCATCAACGGGCTCAAGGTTGGCAACAATTGTGAAGTTGGCCCAGGACGGGCAGTGTTTTGTTCTGTTGTGCATAGGTCACTATGAGTTGGTACTGACTCGATGGCACCTAACAACAACAACAATAGGGCTTTTTTTATTCAATTTTGTAAAATCAGGTGCCAAACTCTAAAGTAATGGGCAGACAGGCTGCACAGCAGTTTCACAAAGAATTTTATCTCCTAGCTCGAGGAAGTTCCTCCCCAGGTTCCTCACTGACTTAATACTAAGGGGTCAACAATCTTCCCTACTTTCCCTTGAGGGTAGCATTCTTAGTTAAAGTTCCTAATTAATGAACAGGTTCCCTTTCTTCCCCCCACCCCAATTCATCCTGTTCACATATTTCAGATGCATGAGCCTCTGTTGTTACACTAGCCTACAATTTCAATTAGCAACATCCTGGGTCCCTTTATTCCTAAAGATGACCATCCTAAGAATTATTTCTCATAGCATATTAATGATTTAGAATGGATATGATTTTGTTTTTATTGAATGACTAATATATATGAATACCTCTAAGTTATCTGGCAGAGTGAGTAATAAAATATGTTTACAAGTTTTTTCAAGATGTATTTATCATTTCACATGTGGTTGAGAATTTAGCTGGGTGGTTGGAAAGGTTAAAAAAATATGGCAAAGTCCCATTTAGGTTTTTGCCATATGAAGCAGCAATTTATTAGAGGAGACTGAAAAAGAAAATCAATATTTAAATTTAATGGAGTAAAGATCTGGTAAAAAGAGTTTTAGAAAGGAGAACAAAGGATCTGGTGTTTCACAACAGAAACCACATTTGAGCTTAGTTTTGACTAATGAGAGGAATTTCATCATGTGTAGAAACAAACTTTATCCTGATGAAGAAGCATACCAAAAGACATAGAAACTTCTGTTCAAGGGAAGGTGAATACTTCTTTGTACCTAAAAGATGGGTCACTGTCACAATCAAGATATAGAATATTCACCTCACCTCACCAGTTATGATTAAGTCACTTCTGACTCATAACAAACCCATGTGTGCGTCCCAGTAGAACAGTTCCATAGCATTTTCAATGGCTGATGTTTGAAAGTGCAGTTGACCCTGGAGCAACTCAGATTTGAACTAAATAGGCCCACATATATGCAGATATTTTTTCTATTATGGTAAGCTCAAGTGTTGCACATATAGTATATCCATTTAAAATGCTGTGTGATGCTAATCATCTTTGTTTGAGCCATTTGTCTCTCTAGCAATTGATACCCCTACTCTTTCCTTCTCCCCTAAATAGAGAGATAAACTGCTCATGCAAACTCAACAATACTTGAGTTCACAATAGGAAAAAAAAAAAATCATATGTAAATGGACCTGCATAGTTCAAACCTGTGGTGATTAAAGGCCAATTGAAAATTATACATCGATTTTTGATTGTGTAGGAAATGGCACATAACCCTCCCCCCCCATTGTTCAAAGGTAAACTGTAGATCACCAGATCTTTCTTAGATGCTGCTGAGTGGATTTGAACATCTAAGTTTTCAGTTAGCAGCAAAGATACAAAGAAAACTACAAAACACTACTACAAGAAACCAAAAGAGATCTACAAAAATGGAAGAATGTACCATGCTCCTGGATTGGAAGACTTAACATTGTGAAAATGTCAATACTGCCCAAAGCAATTTACACATATAATGCAATCCCAATCCAGATTCCAATGACATTCTTCAAAGAGATGGAAAAAGCACTTGCAATCTTTATATGGAAAGGAAAGAGACCTAAGATAAGCAAAGCACTGTTTAAAAAGAATAAGGTTGGAAACCTCTTGCTTCCCAACTTCAAAATTTATTACATGGCTACAGTGGTCAAAACAGCTTGGTACTGGTACAATGAAAGATACACTGGTCAATGGAACAGAATTAAGAATCCAGAAATTAACCCATCCACATACAATCAACTGATTTTTGACAACGTACCTAAATATATCCCCTGAGGAGGTGATAGTCTTTTCAACAGATGGTTCTGGCATAACTGGAAATTGATATGTAAAAGATTGAAACAAGACCTTTACCTCACACCTTATGCAAAAACCAACTCAGCATGGGTTAAAGACCTAAATGTGAATCCCAAAATTATGAAGGCCATCAATGAAAAAATAGGGACAAATGTGAAGGCACTAATTCAGGGAATACACAAACTATGAAACATTTTGAAAACTGCACACATACAAAAGTAGACTAAATAGATGATTGGGACATACTAAAAATTAAAAGCTTATGTGCATCAAAAGACTTCACCAGAAAAGTAAAAAGGGAACCCACAGAATGGTAAAAAATCTTTTGAAATGACACATCAGACAAGGGACTCACTTGTAAAATATATAGGAAACTACAAGAAAAAGACAAATAACCCAATTTAAAAATGGGCACTGAACATGAACAGACACTTCACCAAGGAGGAGATGGGCAGCCAACAAACATATGAAGACATGTTCATGATCATTGCCATTAGAGAGATGCAAATCAAAACAACAATGAGATATCATCTCACACCAGCAATAACAGCAAAGGTAAAAAAAAGTAGAGGACAATAAATGCTGGTGAGGATGTGGAGTGACTGGTACACTCCTGCATTGCTGGTGGGATTGTGAAATGGTCCAACCACTCTGGAAAGCAAGATGACATTTCCTCAGAAGGTTGGAAATATAAATACCTTATGATCCAGCAATTCCTCTACTTGGTATTTACCCACAAGAAATATGAACCATAACACGAGTAGATATATGTTCACCAATGTTCATAGCAGCACTATTACAATAATGAAAAGATGGAGACAGCCTAAATGCCCATCAACTGAAGAATGGATAAACAAACTGTGGTTCATACACACAATAGAATATTATGCTACCTTGAAGAACAACAAGGAAGCTGTAAGTTATCAAATAACATGGATGAAACTTGAGGACATTATGTTGAGTGAAAATAGTCACAAAAAGAGAAATACTATATAGGACCACTACTGTAAAACACTAAGAAAAAGAACCCATACTAAAGGGAGGGGGGCTTATTGCTGGTTACTGGGATGTGGGTGGTGGGGTCACAGGAGGGAGGGGAAGGTGGAGTGCAGGGTAGGGAATAAACACAGGATAGTTTGGGTGCTAGGGAGGGAGGCAATACACAAGAAAGGGGAGAGGAATAGAAGAACAAGTCATATGGGGAAACAGGTAGGTTTCCATGAGCTAAGTAAGACAGAGGTAAAGAATGATGTATGTACAATCTTGGAACAACAGGGCTCTGGGATATAGGGATTGAGACTTGGTTGAAATGGGCAAAAGGGGATACATAATGTTAAGATGCTTGGCTGTCTTTTGAATCTTTGTTTCTCTGGCATACCATTATAAAATAGACACTTGACAGGGAGAGAAAGGAATAGCCAGAAATATCACCATAGAAAGCTTGAAAGTCCGTCTTCTGCCTATAACTGATTGGAATACCTAAAATTGGGCTGCAATGTGCCCAGGGAAAATGGCTTCTTGTGGAGCCTCTGCATTATATAAGACCATAGGTGGAATCCTGAACCTTACCCAGAATTTTCTGAGGTGTGAAATTTCCACTTGAAAGGACAGGCAAACTAGCCTGCAGCAGCTAAGAGAACAGAAGATACTTCTTGAAAGACCGACAGGAAAAATGCAAAACAATATAGGCAGACTGACTGATTACTACAAGAATGAGCAAGTTGCTCACCCAGGAGACATCAAGGCAAGTGGTCGGGTCCCCTCAGAGCAAACTTCCTTCCAAGATTAAGACACAATGGGACTACACAAGCAGACATGTGCTCTGGTTGGTTACTACGTTGGTCACCAATAAGGGGAAGTGAGGGAAAAACAACAATGAAGATGCAAGCTAAGCCCTACAATGGTCAATAAACTCCTGTGAACCTGGGTGGAGACCTGGTTGGCCAGCAGTGTGGCAAGACCTGGGGACTCTTGGGCCCAGAGTCAGTGACCTAGCCACAGAGGACTAGAGTGGAGAGTGAAGTGTCCAGCTGATAAGAAGAGAGGGCATATGCATAAGAACACCCACACTTGCAGATAATACCCACTTGACCTGGCTTCAATGACTGGATCATCAGAGCTCAACTAGAAGAAGAAAAAAAAGAGTAATCTGATACAATTTGATGAACTTAACCTATACCTATGGATGCAGTAGCTCAAAAGAGGAAACAAATCTTTACAATGAGGATCATTCCCACCCCCTCCATACACAGAGTAGACAGGCATGGGCAACTTGGACATTGGCTACCCCAAATTGGTGGAGCTACAAATGTAAGAAGTGGCTGGCTTACAAGCTTTCAAGAAGAAATATAGATCCAGAAGGCATGGAGGAAGTTATATCTCCACTGAGTAATATCCAATCTGTCTGGGTGGGGCTAATGAAAGGAGATGGGGATAGGTCCCTTGTGGTACAATGGTGAATAATTGTTATCAGGACTGACTGCAAGGGTTGTAAATATAAAGGTAGAGGTTTTGTAGTAAAAGAATGGGAGTGATTGACTGTACATGCAGAGGTCTCTGGAACCATCAATGGAGAATGTCAGAATGCGAGACCTTACCCAGATAAGCAGTGATGCCAGAGATGGAGTCATAGATGATGATGTGGAGAGATGGCATGCCCAGGGACTCTAGACCCAAAGATGGACAGGGGCTGTGTGCTGATGACCTGGGGACAGGCTTGCAGGATATACCCTTTGGTTGGTTGATGATGCATGGAGGGGTTTGTAACCATGGCAACGAAACAATATGCGATAGGATGACTGTAAAGCTAATGTTCTCCCATGTAAACTATCACATAATTTACAATAAAATATATTTTTAAAAAACTGTCAAAAGAATAAACAAATATATCTTAGGAGAAGTACAGCCAGAAAGCTCCTTGTAAGTGAGAATGGTAAGACTGTCTCTCATACTATGGACATTTGTTGTCAGGAGGGACCAGTCCATGGAGAAGAACATCATGCTTGACAAAGTGAAGAATCAGTGACAATGAGAAAGACCCCCAATGAGATGATTTAATATAGCGGCAGCAACAAAGGGCTCAAACATAGCAATAATTTTGAGGATGACACAGGATTAGCTAGTGTTTCATTCTGTTGAACGCAGAGTGACTTTGAGTGGAACCATCTCTACAGCGCCCAACAACAACAACAACCAAGTAGAAGTCAGTAAGGAAGAAGAAGAACCTCTATGAGATGGATTGACACAGTGATTGCTCAAACATAGCCCCAATTGTGAGAGTGGTGCAGGACTGGACAGTGTTTGATTCTGTTGTACTTAGAGTTGCTATGAATTGGAGCTGACTGAATGGCACCTAACAACAACTCTGTAACTTTTAAAATATCCATTTGTTTCACATGCAGAAGAACGTTCTTCATGATAACTATAAAATGAACGTCAGCACGTTTAAAATTATTGAAATCATAGAGTCTACTTTTGACCTCAATAGAATTAGAAATCAATTGCAATATGATATCTAGAAAAACCTTAAACTTCAAAATTTCAAAAGTAACACATTTAGTAAATAATTTAGACTGCTCATGAAAATACAATATATCCAACTCACCTGATGTTTCCACTTCCACATATAGTCTAAAACCCTTTTGAACAACCCTTGATGGAGGAAACCTCAACAGTTTTTAAAAACTAGATCTAAAGATATTGGAGAATGATTAGAAGCTGACAGACTCATGTGCAGTTCACGTTTGAAGAGGGGAGATATAAAATTATAAAAGTAAATTCCTATTTTCTCCGTTTTTAGCCTGAGAATGAGTACAACTGTCAAAGTATAAATAGCAGCAGCAGGGGGCACAAATGAAGAAACCTAGCATTTCTTACCTGGAAAACTACAAAAAATGACACTTAATAGCTATGAACATGGAAAATAAAAAATTTTCAAAGGACAAGAGCCAATTAAAATAAGCTAAATATTTGAATAGACACTTCTCATAACAGGGTATTCAAATGAGCTTTCAATGCATCAAATGATTCTCAACATTACTAGTCATCAGAAAAATGCACGCTAAAATTACAATGAGATATCTTTGCTCACACTAGATAGTTGTTGTAAGTGCTGTTGAATCCGTTCCAACTCATATTGACCCTGTGTAAGGTTTCCAAGGAGTGGTTGGTAGGTTGGAACCATTGACCTTGGGATTAGCAGTCCAGTGCTTTACTAACAGCTTCACACCAGGACGCACATTAGATGAGTTAAAAATCAAAGACAGAAAATAACAAGTTTGCTAGATGTGGAGCAACTGGAAAGAACACAAATGCATTGTTGCAAAGAATGAAAACTGGAAAAGAGAATACCAGTGTCTTACAGAGCTAAAATATTATTTGTTGATCTTATTCTTAGGTATCCACACAATGCTGTGTATTTGAATGTTCAAAGTAGCATCATTTATATGTACCAAAACCCCAAATTATTTGTAAAGAGCTAAATAAATTATATGTTACTGTAGGATAAGTACTGAAGTTCTAACCACAAGGTTGGTGGTTCAAACTCACCAGCCATTCCTCAGAAATCCTATATGAGGTTGCTATGAGTTGGAACTGACTCTATGACACTTAACAACAAGAACAAAAGTATGGAGTACTCAGCAAAAAACACTAAATAATAATTGTCGAAGAGCATGATGAATTTGAAAAATATGATAAATAAACCAATCACAATAAAATTATCTACAGTATGATTCATTTGTACACAGGAAGAAAATTAAAACAAAGCTAACCTACAACCTCTAGTATACTAACCATTATTTCCTTCTCCAGGGACTAGTTTTACTGGATCACATATCCAAAGTATTTGAGATACTCACCATGCTTGCTTCTCAGGAACATTCTGGCCAAGACAAGTTTTAGTTGCTTTTCTGGCAGTCCATGGAATATTCAATATTATTTGCCAACACCATAACTCAAGGTTATCAATTCTTGTTTGGTCTTCCAGAGGTGACTGAATATACCATGGCTTGGTTCAGGCAAAGGAGGACTGATGTTGCAGTGGTTAAACAGGATGCTAATTGAAAGGTCAGTGGTTTGAAGCCACCAGCTGCTCCTCAGAAGAAATATGTGTTAATCTGATTCTGTAAAGATTTCAACCTTGGAAACTCCATAAAGCAGTTCTACACTGTTCTATAGGATCACTGAGTCAGAATCAACTCAATGAAAACAGGTTTGGTTCAATGGGTCCAGTGTACTTTAATCCTCAAAGTAGTATCTTAGAGGCCTTTAACACTTTGATGAGGTGTTCTGCAGCATATTTTCCCAACACAATTATGTCCTTTGATTTCCTGACTGATACTTCAATGGACATTGATTATGAATTCAAGAAAAATGAAATCCTTGAAAATGTTCATCTTTTCTCTGTTATTAATGATGCTGGTTTTTGATTGATCCAGTTGTGAGGAGTTTTGTTTTCTTTACGTTGAGAA
Source organism: Chrysochloris asiatica (assembly GCF_000296735.1). Classification (NCBI taxonomy): domain Eukaryota; kingdom Metazoa; phylum Chordata; class Mammalia; order Afrosoricida; family Chrysochloridae; genus Chrysochloris; species Chrysochloris asiatica. The sequence continues at coordinate 4,999,432 of NW_006408715.1, read as the reverse complement.
GTAACCCATACTGAAGGCTTTGATCTTCATCAATAAGTAGTTTAAGTCCTCTTTGCTTTCAGCAAGTAAGAGTGCGTCATCTACATATTGTACGTTGTTAATGAGTCTTCCCTCAATTCTGTTGCCACTATCTTCTTTATATAATCCAGTTTCTAAGATTATGTGTTCAGCATACAAGTTGGATAAGTATGTTAAGGGTACAGCCCTGATGAATACCATTCCTGATTTCAATCCAAGCAGTATCATCTTTTTCTATTCAAATTATTGCCTCTAAGCTTACTATGTACAGATTCCACATGAGCACAATCAAGTGTTCTGGAATTCACATTCTTTGCAACATTATCAGTAATTTGTTAGGACCCACATAGTAAAATACCTTTGCATGATCAATAAAACACAAGTAAATATCCTTCTGATATTCTTTGTTTTCAGCCCAAATCCATATGATATCAGCAGTGATAGCACATATTCCACATCCTCTTCCTGAATCCAGTTTGAATTTCTTGTAGTTGTCTGTCAATATAGTGCTTAATTAAATTTTAATTATTTACAGCAAATTTCTATTTGTATGTGATATGAATGATATTGTTTCATAACTTCTGTTGAATTACCTTTCTTTAAAGTAGGCAAAAACATGTATCTATTCCAGCCAGTTGGCCAGGTAACTGTCTCCCAAATTTCTCAGCATAGATGAGTGCTTCCAGTGTTGCATACATTTGTTGAAACATCTCAATTGTTATTCTGTTAATACCTGGAGTCTTGCTTTTTGTCAATGCCTTCAGTGCAACTTGGACTTTTTTTCTTTAAATGCTAGTGATACTTGATCATATGCTACCTCATGATATGGTTGAACACTAAGCAATTCCTTTTGGGATTGTGACTCTGTGTATTCCTTCCATCTTCTTTTGATGCTTCATGTGTCATTTCAATTGTCCTGTAGAATCCTCCAATGTTACAATTCAAGGCTTGGAAATTTTTTTGTTTAGTCCTTTCAGCTTGAGAAATGCCAATCCTGCTCTTTTCTTTTGGTTTTCTAACTCCAACTCTTTGCACAATTCATTATAATACATTATTTTGTCTTCTAGAGCTATCCTTTGATATGTTCTGTTCTACTTTTTTACTTAATTTCTTCCATTTTCTGTATCTACTCTACCTTCAAGATGAAGCTTCAGAGTGTCTTCTGACATCCATTTTGTTGTTGTTGTTGAGGGTATTGTAGTATAAACATCAGTTAGGTCAAGATGGTTGATAATATCATTCACGTTATCCATAATATTACTGTCAATTGTTAATAAAGAAGTACAGAAAATGTGCTGTTATAATTGAGGAATTGTATGTTTATGTTAGTTTACTTCATGTATTTTGAAATACTGTTAATAGGCACAAATAACATTTTTTTTTTTTTTATGAAGTGATTATTTCATTATTGCAAAATATTACCTTCCATGTCAGTGTGGCACTATTGGATATGCACTGGACTGCAAACCATAAGGTCAGCAGTTCAAACCTCCCAGCTGCTCCTTGGAAACTTTATACAGTGTCTTTATAAGTCAGAACTGACTTGATAGCACTTAACAACAACATGTCAGATAAAACCTTTATACTAAAATCTACCTTACCTGATATTGATGTTGCTCTTCAGCTTTCATATGTTTAATATTTACATGTGAAAATATTTATTTTTCTATTCATTTCTTTACAAACTGTTTTGTCTTTTGAGTATGTCTTTTCTGGCTAGTATGCAGTTAATTATAAAAATTTAAAAATTCTTTCAAATGTGTTTTTTCTATTTCTGGACATTTTAGTCCATTAATATTTAATTATTGATGTTTGTGAGATATTAATGATATTGCCTGATAACTTTTGCATTATGTTGGGTCACCCCTCTTTGGAATAAGCACAAATATGAATCTGTTCCAGTCAGTTGGCCAGGAAATTGTCTATCATTGTATAATTTGATGGTTCTTTGTTTCCTATGTTTGTTGTTGCTTTTCTATTCATTCTTTCCTAACCTCTTTGGATTATTTGACATTTTATTTTCTTTTGTTTATTTTCTAATTTTGTGTAAGCCTATTTATTTATTAATTTAAAAAAAATAATTTTGTGTAAGCCTATTTATTTAATTTTTTAAAAAGTAAATAGGCTTACACAAAATTCGAAAATAAAATGTCAAATAAGCCAAAGAGGTTAGGAAAGAATGACTAGAAGAACCGACAAGGCACATAACAACAATAACAGTTATATTTTAGCTACAATATTTTATGATTTTTATGATTTCTCCAAATATTAAATTATATGTCTTTAATTTTCCACAGCCTACTTAGAGTAAATATTGAATCATTCAGATAAAAATTTAGATATCTTGTTGTGGAGCATTGCATTTACTTGATGTGGCTTTTCTATCCAAACTCTCCTTAATTCTCACCAAATGATTAGGTGGGACCATCCTGGGATTGATTAGTTTTACCCTCTAGCTAGGTTTCAAAGGAACCATCTCAGAAGCAGAGATGGAAGATTCCAGGACCATTAAGAAAGAACATGAGTGAAGCGGGAGAAATAGTGACAACAGAGGCAACAGCAGAGGTAAGAACAGAGGAGGCAGCATGGACAGACAGGACAGCTTTGGACACTAGACTCAGGTACTAAGTAAAGCTGAGTGCCTCCAAGCATAAGACTGGTTTGAAGTATGTGCTCTTTGGGCATTCAAAGACTGGCTAAAAGAACTTTGTGGCATGTGCTCCAGCATGACAGAGACCAAGGGACTCATAGCTGATAGTCTGAAAATAAGAGGTGTTCCTGATTGGAGAATTGCTGCATCTTAGGTTGGTTTGATCATAAATTGTACCTGTTCACTTCCCTAATAAACCCTATAATCATGCGTATTAATATGAGTTTTGTGTGGCCATTACAATATGAAGCAGAGAGTGCTGTAGGAGGAATGGTTGGTATCAGAATAAAGAAAGTTGTAGGGTAGAAGCATTTCTGACCTCAGCCTTGGGCTGATTTTGAGTTTGATTCTCTTTCTCCTTTGTGAAACCAGGGGAACTCAGACATGGCTCCCACATGTACTTGAAAAAAACATAGCTTCATTTCTCTGCATCTCTTCTCCTAATATGCAAAACATAGCAAGACAATGCTATACGTTTTTATTTTAACTCAACAACTGCCATCAAGCCAATTCTGACTCATAGCAACACCCTAAAGGATTTCTGAGACTGTAATGTTTACAGGAGCAAGTAGCCTCATTTTTCTCCACAGGAGAAACTGGTGTGTCTGAACTGCTGAATTTGTGGTTAGCAAAGCAATGCTTAACCCACAGTGCCACCAAGGCTCCTTTTGTTTTAAACAATTTTATACATTTTAAATGAGTTAATTTTAAAAGATTTTTGTCCCAATACTTACCATTTTCAAGTCTTTTGGTTCCTTTCTTCGAATCAGAGTTTATGTCTGATAATATTTTATTCAACATGAGAACTATTGTTTAGAATCTCCTGAAGTATACCATCTGATGGTGAAAGATACAGAATTCTACCCAACAAATTTAAAGATGCTGTTCCAATGTTTTCTGACTTTCATAACTTTCAACTCTTTGTTCCCTCGTATCTAATGTGTCATTTTATTTGGCTGTTTTCAATATTTTATTGTTCATTTTCATTTCCAGAAGTTTGACTATAAAGTATCTGGATAGCTATGGATGTCTTTGCAAATATTATGCAGGGGAGTCGATAAATTTCTCCACTTGTAAATGAATATATTCCACAAAATTCTGTTAATTATTGTCTTGGACATTATTTCTTCAAATTAATGTTGTATCCTATTCTATTCCTTCTGGTACTCTGTGGTAGGTGAAATATAAAGATAATGCCCCACCCTACATGAAGTGCACATCCTAATCACCAGAATCTGTGACTGTGTTAAGCATTACATGGTCAAACAACAAACAAACAAACCCATTGCCCTTAAATCAATCCTGTCCCTTAGGGCTTCAGAGAATGTAAATCTTTATGGAAGCAGACCACCTGATTTTTCTTCCAAACAGTGGCTAGTGGGTTCAAATTGCTGACTTTTCAGTTAGGAACTGAACACTTACCTGCTACGCCACCAATGTGTCTCTCAATGGGAACTTAATGTAGCAGATGAAATTAAGTTTGCTAATCCTTGGAAAGGAGTCTTGGTGTGGCACTGTGGGATAATGCACTGAATTGCCAGGTCGGTTTGAACAGCAAGGTTGGCAGTTTGAACTCACCAGCCACTCCTAAGAAACCCTGTACAGGATTGCTATGGGTCAGAACTGACTTGGCGGCCCTTAGTAACAACAACAATCCTTAGAAACCCCGTAACTTAGCAACAACAATCCAGGTGAAGGTTATTGTAAGAATCCTGAAAAGTAAAAGAGGGATGCAGAAGAAAAGATCAAACGATAGTCCATTGAGACTGGTGTTTGGTTCCTAATCTGTAAAATGAAAGTAATAAATTTGTGTTGTTTAAAACCACAAAGATTGAGTTAATATTACTACAGCCGTAGAAACCTAATGCAGGCTCTAACTTTTTAAAAAATATTTTATTGTGAATTATGTGATAGTTTACATGGCAGAACATTAGTTTTACATTCATCCTATCGTATATCGTTTCACTGCCATGGTTACAATCCTCTCCATGCATCAACAACCAACCAAAGGGTATATCCTACAAATCTGTCCCCACACCCCCGCCCACTCTCCCATTTACCGGTCATCAGCACACAGCCCCTCTCCCTCTCTGGGTCTAAAGTCCCCAGCTGCTCCATCTCTCTATATCATCATCTCTGCCTCCATCTCAGTTATCATTGCTTCTCTGGGTAGGGTCCCCCTCTCCGCTCTTTTCCCTTCATGGTCCTAGGGACCTCCGCTTCTAGGCTGCAAAGTTAATCACTTCCCTCCTTGCTACAAAACATCTACCTTTCCATTTCCAACCCTCACAATCAGTCTGCATGCTCTAACTTAAGTGCTGTTAAGTCGGTTCCAGTTCATAGTGACCCTGTATAGCGCTTCCAAGGAGTGGCTGATGGGTTTGAGCCATCAACCTTGTGGTTAGCAGTCTAGTGCTTATCCTACAACACCACACCAGAACTCCTGTGTTAGAGTTCTTGATATGCCCCACAGATTTTTGATGCCTTGTTCTTTTTTGTTGCTCAGCCTGTTTTACTCTCCCTTCTTCACATTGGTTAATTTCTACTGCTCTTATTGCCAAGTTCAGTGAATTTTCATAACCATTCTGCCCTTATTCCATTCAATGAATTTTTTATATCAGATATTTTTTTCAGTTCTAGTGTTTTCAGTTGGCACTGTCCAAATGAGTTTTCCTATTTGTTCATTAATTTTATATTTTTTGCTTTTCTTATTGAAAACAATTATAATAAGTACTGTAAAATTCTGTTCAACTAATTCCAAAATCTAAAACATCATGTATAGTTCTGTTGAGAACTGTTTATTGAGAATGGTAATGTTTTTCTTTGTTTGTTAATCTTTATGTATTATGAATATTATATTGTATGTTGTTGTGTTGTTAAGTGCTATAGAGTTGGTTCTGAGTCATAGTGACTCTGTATAGAGCTTTGAATGGCCAAGCTTGCAGTTATTAGTAGATTGCTATCCTACAGTGCCATACCAGGACGCCATTATATTATATAGACACTATATATTGTTTGTTTTTGGCTTTTCAGTAAATAATAGCTTGGTTTTTCTCTTAATTTAAATTTATCTCATGATAATAGCTGAATTCTTAGTACAGTATTTTGTTTGTTTTTAAATTTAGATGTATGAACTCTCTCTCATGCACATATAGTTTAGGAGTTTTCCAGAGATTTAGAGAGAAATTACATATAAAATTTAAGTCTCCCTTTCTTTGTCATTCTCTTCCATAATTCTCTCCTCACTTTTAGTGACTTTGTTTTGCCTGAACTCTGTGCTATTATTATTATTACTATTATTTTCTAATTAGTAAGTTACCCTGATAACTATCAAAGAATGCTTCTGTCTGTGTGAAAACCAATGTCCTACTTATTTAAATATAAAAACTTTCTTTCATATAATATATAACTATAGCATATATAGCAAAGGTTGATAGACTCCTTATTTATTTGATTCAACTCAATTTCAAGTGCAGTAGTTCTTTTCATGACAATGAATCTTCCACATGGCATATCTCTGAATTCTTGACCACATTTCTTTTTCTCTAAACTTTACAGAAGGAATATTGAACATATACAAAACTTTACCGACTGGGTTAAATGTGCTTTCCTAAATTCATTTCTACTTCAATGAGACCTCATTTGGAATGAAAGTTCTACAGATGTAATCTTGATACCTGGGTGGTGCAAATGATTTGCTCTCAAATACCTGGTATGGTGCTGTAGGATCAGCACTGGTCTGCTATCCACAAAGTCAGTAGTTGAAGCCCACCAACTGCTCCTCGAAAATACAGGGTTTTCAAGGAGCAGTTATGAGTCAGAATACATTCAACGACACTTAACAACAACACTATCTTAAAGGTTAATTGAAAGGAAGACCTAGTTATCTACTTCTGTAAAGATTACAGTTAAGAAATCCCTGTGGAGCACAGTTATAGTCAGTAACACATAAGGTCACCATACGTTGGTAATTCAACAGCTGCAGGTTTGAGATTTTGTTTTGTTTTTAGTTTCAGTGCAGTTGTAATGAAGTTAAACAGAGGTTATTCTGGATTAAGGTAGGCCCTAAGTCCAACGACTAGTATCCTGTAAGAAAAAAAAGCAAACAAATAAAACAGAGACACATAACATACAAAGAAGAAAGCTTTGTGACGATGAAGTAAGAGATTGAAGGGCGTAGTTACAATCCATAGATGGCTAAGGATTGCCAGGAACCATAAGAAGCTAGGAAGAGGCTAGAGAGTATTTCTCTAGGAGCTTGGAGGGAGAATGACCCTTACAATATCCTGGTTACAGACTTCTTATCTTCAGAATCATGAGACAATACATTTCTATTGGCTTAACCACCAACTTTGTAGTATATGTTAGGTAAGCCCCATGAAGCTAATGTACTCACTATTAGACACATGCCTTTGTCGTAAAGCTAAATTATAAGGAGGTTTATAATTCAAAGGCCCTATTTACAATTTCATCTCTTATTATAAGGCGTTAGTTTTTCCAACATTACAGGACTCAAAAATGTTTGCATCTTTTTCATCCTTTTGACTACTCTTTCAAAATGACCAGTTCTTTCTAGGGCTCATCTCTTTCTTATTATACATTGCCCAAAACAGCTAAAAGTAGCTGACACCCTCAATTAACTTTCTCTTTTCTAGTTTTTGCCCCTTGAGCACAAATATCTTAGTTAATTTAAAGATTATCTCCCAAATATTTTGTAATGCTTTATCATCTTTCCAGAATAGATATCATTTTCTTCACCACTTACCGTATGGAAAGGATATGGACCTCTGGTGGTAGAGGTAGTTAAATATTTGGCTGGTTACTAAAAACTAAGTGGTTCGAACCCACCAACTGCTCCACAGGAGAAAGCTGTATGAGTGTGTTTATGTAAAGTTACAGCTTGGAAACCCCACAGGATGGTTTCCTTTTGTCAAATATGGACCTGTGAATCAGAATCAATTGGATAGTACTGGCTTTGGTTTGCCATCTTATTGTACCATATTACTAAAATCTCTTATTAGTTCAAGTCAATGTTAATTTTGGTTTTAGAACTTCCAGTAAGAATTTGATTTTCCAAAAACCAATTTGATTGTGTTTTCTTACTCACCATAATGACTAATATCTCTAAGCAATGTTAAGACATATTGGTGGTAGTAATATCTATATTTTAATTCTTTATTTTAATGCCTCCAAAATTTCATTATAAAATATGATGTTGGCTGTTGGATTTATATAAGTAGTATTTATAATAGAAGAATATAATTCTTTAATATACTGTGATTGGAGTTTGAATATTGTCAAAGGTACATTTATATTATAAAGACTAATTATCAAATTAATTATTTCAATAAGTATTTATTGCTACTTCTTTTCCTTCACTGTGCTTGACAGTGGTAAATATGAGAGATACAGCCCCTGTCCTTACTGACTTTCCATTCCAGAGATGATGAGGCACACTAATTTGACTTATTTATGCTACAGAATAATAAATAATAAAAAGAAACCCACGGCCAGCTCTAACTCATACAGCCATTTTGACCTAGTGGACATGTTGTTGGCATTGTTCTGCCTTTGTTGTTTTTATACTATAATTAAAATCAGAATTGTAGTAAAAAGAATGTTTTTGAAGAAAGTATTTAACACTGTTATGGCATTATTTTAAATTTTTAATAATAAAAAAGTTTCTACATTAAAAAGTTCCAGAACAGGACATGATGTGAGGGATATCATTGTTGATGTCAGATGAATCTGGATTGAAAGTAGAGAATATCAGAAAGATGTTTTCTCATGTTTTATTGACTACTCAAAGGCATTAGACTGTGTGGATCATTTGATAGCATTGCAAAGAATGGGAAATTGAGAATAATAAATTGTGGTCATGCAGAATCTGTACATAGACCAAGAGAAAATTGTTACAACAGAGCAAGTTTATCAGGAAAAATGGAGAAAATGTTGAAGTTGTCAAAAATTTTATTTTTCTTGGATCCACAGTCAACACTGATGGAATCAGCAATCAAGAAATCAAATGATGTATTGCATTAAACAAATTTGCTGCAAAGGAACTATTTAAAGTGTTCAAAAATGAAGATGTCACTCTGAGGTGCACCTGACCTAAGGCATGGTGTTTTTTATTGTCTCCTACACATGTGAAATATTGACAATGAATTAGGAATACCACAGAAAATTGATACATACGTGGTATGGTGTTGGAGAAGAATATTAAAAGTATCTTGGACAAGCAAATCTGTGTTGGAAGAAGTACAACCAGAATGCTCATTAGAAGCAAGAATAGTGAGACTTCATCAAATGTACTTTGAACTTATTATCAGGAGGGGCCAGTCCCTGGAGAAAGACATCATGCTTAGTATAGTTGAGGGTCAGAAAAAATGAGATAGTCCATCAGCAAAGTGGACTAACACAGTGGCTGCAACAATGTACTCGAAGATAGCCATGATTTTGAAGATGGCACAGAATCAGGCATGTTGTACATGGAGTCTCAATGAGATGGATTTGACTTGATGACGTCTAACAACAGCATATTTTAACAGTTCTGTAACTCTTGGATTTGCTCTCCTTTATCTTCTCTCTGTGCTACTTCTTTTATTTCTTTGTACATCTTCTGGCTATGCAATATACCTATAGGTGTATGTGTATTTATATATACTGTTGTTGTTGTTGATGTTAAGTGCCGTTGAGTTAGTTCTGGCTCATAGTGATCCTTTATAAGGTATCCAAATACTGACAGGTGAGTTTGAACCACCGACCTTGTGGTTAGCAGTTCAATGCTTAGCCTACAGTGCCTCACCAGGACTCCATTCATATATTTGGTATCTTCTAAAAGTTCTTGGGAAATGTGTGTTATGAAAAAGCTACTCACAGATTTCACTTTTTTACACACAAATAAGCTCATATTAACTTGCTATAATATGTTTGAACAGGAGCTACTTTGAGGCAATAAGAAGGATAAGAAATCAGTTGGAAGAGAGCCCTATCAGAGCAACATGAATTCTGTCAAATTTGAAGCAAGAACAAACATTAACTTTTACGGGCAAGAATGATGAAATCTTGATACTTTACCAAACATTTTTATAAGTCATCACTTTACAAATGGATGACTAATGTTGAAGATAAAATCCACAGCAGCAGAGTATCTATATCATTTTGTAAGGAAAAAAAAAAAAAAAAAAAGTTTGTGTTCTAAATGAAGTTGTTGTTAGGTGCCATCGAGTCAGTACTGACTCATAGCAGTCTTATGCACAGCAAAACGAAACACTGCCCAATCCTGAGCCAACCTCACTGTTGTTGCCATGCTTGAGCCCATTGATGCTGCCACTTTGCCAATCCATCTCGTTGAGGGTCTTCCTCTTTTTTCCTGACCCTCTACCTTACCAAATATGATATCCTTTAACAATGACTGGTCCCTCCTGAAAATATGTCTGAAGTATGAGAGATGAAGTTTGGCCATCCTGGCCTCCAAGGAGCATTCTGGCTGCATTTCTTCCAACACAGATCGGTTGGTTCTTTTGGCAGCCCATGGCACTTTCAATATTCTCCTCCAATAACATAATTCAAAAGCACCAATTCTTCTACAGTCTTCCTTATTCACTGTCCAGCTTTCACATGCATATGAGGTTATTGAAAATACCATGGCTTGGGTCAGGCGCACCTTAGTCCTCAAGCTGACATATTTGCTCTTCAACATTTTTAAAAGGTCTTGTGCAGCAGATTCGCCTAATGCAATATGATTTCTTGACTGCTGCTTCCGTGAGTGTTGATAGTTGACCCAAGAAGAATGAAGTCCTTGACAACTTCAATCTTTTCTCCATTGCTAAGAATGTTGATTATTGGTTCAGTGGTGAGGATTTTTGTTTTCTTTACATTGAGATGTAATGCATATCAAAGGCTGTGCTTTTTGATATTCATCAGTAAATATTTTAAGCCCTCTTTCCTTTTAGCAAGAAAGAGGACTGACAATTAACAGCACAAACAATAGCCAACACCATAGACATCTCAGTTGATTCAACATACAGAATTCTGACTGAATAAATGAAAGTTGAGTAAACTTTTTGCTTAATGGGTGCCAAGACTATTATTGTACCCAGAGCCATTGCTGACAAAAACAGTGTTTTCATCAGTTCTTGCTTTTTACATTAAAGGAAAGATTTTTTAACATTGAATAAAAGAACTTTCCTAGAGATAATCTAGAGTTTTTAGAACCTTTCAAAAGGAGAATTATTATTGCAACTGACAAATATCAATGTATCCCAATTGCCTCATTGTTGGAGAGTACATTTTAATGATTTGCACATTTTCATGTATTTATGTATGAGTTTGTATGTAATTCTTCCAACTCTCAAAGACAAAGACTATTTTTATAAAGTCACTAACAATAAAAGACAGTAGTAATGAAAATTTAAGACTTATGATGAAGTCATTGAAACAGAACCCCTTCCCTAAATTTGGAACTTCTTGTTGTTGTGTTCTGTGGAGTTAGTTCTGACTCCTAGCAACTCTACGTAGGGCTTTGACGGAGATGCTCGGAGTGTGAGCTGCTGACCTTGTGGTTAGCAGTCCATTGCTTGTCCTATAGTGGCACACCAGGATTCCAAGCTTGGGACTACTTTTAATTTAAAAAAAAAAAAAAAAATCAAACAGCTAAGTGTTTGAATACTAGTTTAAAGATCAACAGTTCAAACCCACCAAGAGTTGTCTCTGAGGACAGATCTACTTTGAAAGGGACACAGCCTTGAAACTTCTATGGAACAGTTCTGTTCTGCACATACAGGGTCACCATGAGTTGGAATCAACATGACAGCAACTGACAAGAAGAACAACAGTATATTACTGATCCATAATTTCTTAATTTCTTGAAGGCAAAGCCGTGTATACCTATTCCAAATGCCTAATGAATTTCTGGCACATAGTAGTCCCACAGCAACAGTGGGATTAAACAGAATTAATAACCAAATATTTACTTAATGAACATGGACAACTACTGAATCCTTCCCCAAAGGTAAAAGACTCTCTGAGACTTAGTGCCTGTTTTAGACACTAAGATCTGCCCAACAGTGTGTAGCTAAAGCTTAAATTGAAAAATATATGGATAAATTTTAGATATCGTAAAGAAAGGAATTAACTATTTCAATAAAGCAACTAAACTGTGGAGTTTTACATATTGTCAGAAGGGACCCATCCCTGGAGAGGATATCAGGTTTGATAAGGTGAAGGGTCAGAGAAAAAGAGGAAGACCCCCAGCAAGATGAATCTGGCATAGTGGCAATGGGCTCAGTGGTCTCAAGCATGGCAACAATTGTGAGGTTGGCCCAGGACTGGGCAGTGTTTCATCCTATTGTGCATAGGGTTGCTATGAGTCGGTACCTAACTGATGGCACCTAACAACAACAAGATACTGGTTAAAAGATCTAAATAGAAGTTCCCTGAAATAGCTTATTTTAAGGTACTACTCAAATAAACATGATGACACAGAAGATAAATTCATACTACATGTCATGTGATGATCAGGAACAGGGAGATGTATTGATTAAATCTTGGACACAGAGAGACTCAGGGTTTTGAATGTATCTCATGCTCCAGGAAAAGGTCTGGGTTCAAATTTGATAGTTCTCTAAGTTAGGAGATGCCTGGTTTCGAAACACAGAAAATTCAATCCCAAAGAATAAAAGAAGCCTCTTTGCAAGGTCCTTTATGTATTCTCATCTGTCTTGTGCTTTTCTTCCTCTCAGCTATTTTTCTCATCTTCTAAGTCCACAAATAGATTATGTTCCTTCCCTAATCTTTGCCTTGCATTATGGCTCCTGAATTCTATTTGCTTTCCTGAACTCTATTTGCTTTCCAAAGGTTCTCATCTTCTAAACCTCAGGACGGAGCTTAAAAATCATTTCATCTTAGAGGTTTTTCCTCGCTGCTCTTTCTAAAGATGTATTCCTCACCTAGTTTTTTTGTTGTTTTTTTTAGCACAGCACCCTGTGTGTATTTATCTTGACCTCTCCATAATCTGTAATTATTTTAATTATTTCTTGCTGTATTTTTATATTGCTCATTTCCTACATAAAAATGCAGTCTCCTAAAAGAAAGGTACCCTTTCTTTGGGTCACCATTTATTTCTTTATCCTTAGCATAATGCCTAGGCTATGGCAATTAATATTTGTATATTAATGTTTTTAATTGAGCTAATTATGAAGATAGTATGGTAAATTTGTTATGTATCACTTTGTAAATTTTTTAGAAAGATAACGTTAAAATGTTTATCTTGCCTTTGTTCCATAAGTAATTTTCTAGAGGCAAGTGAGCAACTTTATTCTGAGTTTATTATAACTGGAATTTGCAGATTAATTAAGTTTATCTCTTCCAAAGTTTTCTTTTTAGCCAAGGAAGAATTTGGGTCGATGTGATATGGTTAAGGGAGACCTCTGAGAATAAAAGTATCAAGAGACCTACTCTTTCCCTTTTGAGATCCAAATGGAATCAGGGCACATCATTTAGAAAGAGACCGTCTTAATTGAAGCCTCCCAAGAGGATTCTTTGAGGAAAAGGGATTCTGGGATGGTTGCCAGGGATCAACACTCAGGTCTTCATGTTAGTAAGGGAAGTCTAGCAGCAGCAGAGAGGATGGATTAGACCATATGACCTCCTGACCCAACTTTCCTATCTGGGGTTTTACAAGTGTAAACTAGACAGTTATTTGGGGGTTTTTTGTCTTCGTTTTCATTTGCTGCTTTGTGAGCCACTGGGTGAGTTTATGATGGAGACTAGACTTGGATATGCCAACTTGTCATTTCAGTGTGGGAGTTCTTCAACACTGACACTGTGGCACAAATAGTGCCAAGACTTCTCTGTGAGAGAACTTATTGTGAAACCATCCTCATCATTTCTGGTTCACTTCGAGCTAATCATTTGTCTTAGTTTCCTAGACTGTAGTAACAAAATCCTACAAAGCAGGTAACTTTAAAGAAAACAGGAATTTATTGTATCCCAGTCCCAGAGGCTTAGAAGACCAAACCAGATTATCAGCCATATCGATACTATCTAAGACTCTCAAGGAGGAGTAGTTCCATGCTTTACTTCCAGCTTCTGGTGGCTTCCAGCAATCCAGGCTTTTCCTTTCCCGTGTACAAATGTATGTTGGCATGCTGTCTTCCTCCTGTGTGAACATGTCTCCATGGCTGTCCTCCCCTTTAATAAGACACCATTCAGAGATGTAGATTCAGCCTACTGTGGGATGACCTCCTTAACTTAACTGATAACCTCTGCAAAATCAACCCAAAAAACCCTATCTCTTTACACAAGGTCACACTAACAGGGCAGGTGTTAAGGACTTCAGCATATTTGGGGCACTCAGTTTAATCCATAACACCATGCTTTTGCCCCATCACTGACACTTCTTACATTGTCCCTGTTTTCTTGTCCCTGTTACTCAGTGTGCATGTGATCCAAGCCTGAACAATCAGATATATCCGGTCTGGCTGCAGTGGTTGGTATGGGGTGGACACTGGACCTAAACAGACACACAGAACAGTTGCAACATTAGGGCTGACATCACCCAGTGTAGTGAATCATGGTGTTACCTCAACTTGCCCTACTCCCACCCACTGTACCAGACCAGAAAGAATTTTTGGTGATGTTTATTAATTTTAAATACAACAACATGTAAAATACAGAATTATAAATTGTGTGAATGTAATATTTGTTAGATTAAATGAGAATACTAATGACAACCTGGTTTTGTAAAATCTTTAAATTGCAACACTATTAGTTACAAAATTATTAATAACTAAGCAAACTTTTTTTTCTCCTTTTCCTTTAAAGACTATTTGATTCTCATAAAACTTATTGATATAGATTCCCAGACACTAATTACCACAATACTGTAGCTAAAACACTAACAGATTTGACAAAATCAGCAACCGTAAAAGTACCGGCAGCAAGAAAAACAACAGCATGTGCTTGTAGTCTGAGCAGACAAACCACGTGATTGGAAGTAGTGTTGTAATTGGATAATAATTGCAGCTTGCATCGAAGCATATTTAAAAGGTCCCAAAGTGGTTACGAATCGGGCTGCTAATCTCACGGTCAGCAGTTCGAAACTACCAGCTGTTCCTCGGGAGAAAGGTGAGGCTTTCTGCTCCCGTAAAGATTTACAGCCTCGGAAACCCTGTTACAGGGTCGCTATGAGTCTGAACCGACTCCACAGCACATAACAACAACAACAACAAAAAGTAAATTAGCATCGAGTTTTAATATTGTCAGCGCATTGATAATGTAGTCTGGGTTTATATAAAATGTTTCAGTTTTTATAACTACCAACAAGAGTATTTTGGTAAAAATAGTAAATTTCTGTTGAAACACTGAAAACATAATCCTAGACTATCATTTTGGTGTCAGTTTTTGACACCAGTGTTAGGCACACCGCCTGCATCCCTCTAATGACAGTGTGAGTCCTCCGCAGTTATTTCTAAAACAAGTATCAGCCAAGGTCTTTTCAATCTATGAGATCTTAAGTCATAGAAAAAAATATATGGTGCAACTGGTTTTCTTCTTCATTAGTAGGAAAGAGTGAAAACAACATATGAAACTCCAAAGAAGAAACCAAGAAAGAAAGAAAAAAAAAAAAAAGAAACCATAATCACAGATCCTGTTCTGCCTAAGGCAAAACTAACCTTAGAGTATCCTTTTGTAAAAACCAATCATCATCCAGCTTGCTTAAGCTAGTAAAAGTTGGATTTTGCAATTTATAGTTCAAGGGGTCCTCATCAATAGTGATAAAATATATACAAAAATGTTTCAAGTGGTTTCCTCTGATTGCACAAAATAGGTATGAACATTGTTAGTGGTTTGTTGTTGTTGTTATGGGACGTGGAGTCGGTTCTGACTCATAATGACCCTGTACAGGGTTTCCAAGGTTGTAAATCTTTATGGGAGCAGAAAGATGCCATCAAGTCACCTCTGACTCATTGTGACCTTATGCACAACAGGCTGAAATACTGCGCTATCCTGTTCTGTCCTGCGCTATCCTCACAATTGATTTTATGCTTTAGCCCATTGGGGCTGCTACTGTGTCAATCCATCTTGTTGGGCAGTCTCTTTTTCACTGACCTTCTAGTTTACCAAGCACAGTGTCATTCTCCAGGGACTGGTCCCTCTTAACAACATGTTTGAAGTCTGAGGGCCGAATTCCCTCCATCCTGGCTTCTAAGGAGCATTCTGGTTGTACTTCTTCCAACACAGATATCTGGCTGTCTATGGTAATTTTCATATGCTTCTCCAACACCATGACTAAAATGCATCAATTCTTCTGCAGTCTGAATGTAGATGCCAGCATTTGGGGAGAACATTTCTTGCCAGTCATCAAGAAAAACAAATCACAAACACACATAACACACACACACACAAAGAAAGGTAGAGAGAAAGCTAAAGTTAGAGAAAGAGAACAAATACTACCAGGTTGTCAAAAGCACAGTTAAAAGAAACCATTTAGTCTCTGTGGTGATGAATTAAGAGCCACTATTCAAGCACTAGAGTCCTGGTGTCATGCTTCAGGATGAGTGCTCAGCTGCAGTGTCTATTTGAACTACAAGGTCAGCAGTTTAGATCCACCAGATGCTCCTCAGAAATCCTATACACGGTCACTGTAAGTAGGAACTGACTTGATGGCACTAAACAACAGCAACAATTCAAGCACTGGACTGCAAGATTGGTTTGAACTATAAGGTCAGTGGTTCAAACCCACCAGCCAAGTCTTGGAAATCCTATACAGGTTGCTATAAGTCAGAACCAACTTGACGGCACTTAAAACAGCAACACTATTATTCCCAATGACAGGGATGTAAAAAAAAAAAAAAAAAAAAAAATGTTCAACAAGCAATTGCTGGTATATTGTTGTATGCCATCGCATTGGGTCTCACTCACACTAACACTGTATATAGAATTCTGTGAATGGCTGGTGAGTTTGAACACCAACCTTGAAGTTACCAGTCTAGTATTTATCCTACAGTGTCACACCAAGACTTTGTTGGTTCATTACTCATTATAAATATATATAGCCATCTATGTTCAATCATTTGAGAGTCTATTCAAAAGGGATGGTTGAAGAAAGAGAGATCAAAGAAGGAGCTATTAAGAGTATTGGCAGACTGTAACTCATTGAAATGTCTAAAAGGGGTTCTAGAACTTTCCCAGAGAAATAGGCTTCCTGTGGAGCCTTTGCAGTGTATAGGATGTTAGGTGGAATCCTGAGTCCCATCAAGAACCTTCTGGGGTAGGACATTTCCACTGAAAAGGACAAGCAGAGCAGCCTGGAAAAGAGGAACAGAAGATGCTTCTTGAAAAAAAACCAGCAGGAAAAAATCTAAAACAAAAATGGAAGTCAGATTGGTTACTACAAGAACTATCAGGTTGTTTGCCAGGGAACCATGAAGGCAAGCAATCAAGTCCCTTTAGGACAAGCCTCCCCCACCCCCATGCCCCCTGCCTTCAAGACTGAACCTCAAAGGGAACACACAAGCAGGCATGTAAGCTTGCTGCCTACCATGTTGGTCTGCTGGTGAGTGGAAGTCAGGGAAAGGCAGCAATGAAGATATGGGCTGAGACTGACCACATTCCATAAACTCCTGTTGACTTTTGAGATGACAGAGAAAAGAGGATGGGCTGGTTGGTCCAAAGAATATTGAGACCTGGAGAGTCCTGAGCCCATGAACAAGAACATAGCCATGAAGGGATAGAGCTGAGAGTGAAGCATCTAGCTTATATGAAATGAGGAAAGACACACAAGAATGCCCAAACTTGTAGATAATACCCATTTGACCTAGCTTCGACGGCATGATGATCAAATATTGATAAAGGAAACAGGTGTAAATTGCTACAGTTTGATGAACTTGACCTGTACTTATGGATATAGTAGCTCAAAAACCAACTGAGAGAGAAGGAGACTTTACATCAAAGATCAATCTTATTTCCTCTGTACACAAGGTTGATGGGGACAGGCACCATAGACATTGGTTACCTAAAATGGAGATGCTATAAAGGCATGAAGTGACTGGCTTACAAGTTTTTAAGAGGAAGTTTAGTTTAAGAGTGTGTGCGAGAAGGTAGAATCCCCACTGAATAGTTTTCATTTTGTGTAGACCAATCTGGTGAAAAGAGATGGGTATAAGATTCTTATGATTCAATAGTGAGTAACTGTTATCATGACTAATTGAGACTGTCACAACTGTAAAGGTAGAAATTTTGTAACAAAAAGGGGGGAATAATTAATCTTACAGTCCAGAAACAGAGTACCGTAGGATCATCAAGGTAGAAGAGCACGAGTAGAATGTGGGACCGAAACTGAAGGAATAGAAGCAAATGCTGTTGATGCACTGATGCATGGAAGGGATTATAATCATTACAATGAAACAATGAGTACAAAACCTATGTTCTCCCATGTAAACTATCGCTCAATTCCCAACACAAATTTTTTTTTTTTTTTTAATTTTTAAGTATAGGAAGCGTTTACAGAAACCACTAGGGGGTGGTAAAGCATCTGAGCTGCTACTGCCCTGGCCTGAATATGCAAGGTGAAGGAACAAGACCTAGAACCTATAGCTTGTCATGGATAGGAACCCAGTACTTAAAAACAGCAACATAGATAGTTGGAACTATAACAGAGAGCTTCCTGGCACAAGAAATTTAGTTAACCCACTTCCAGGAGGGTGAAAACAGGTATAAACACCGTGACTTGTCTCTCTTCCCATCTCCTGATATTCTGCCAGTGCCTTTATGTGACTACAGCCAACTCCACATCAGAGGGAAAGGAAGCCTGTCCTTTATAGTCCTCCATAGTGATCACATTTTGGGCACAGACAGGAAAATTTGCACTATTTTGCAAGTGCAAATTATGATTTTCTTTTTTTTATTTTAATGACACTTGAAGGAGTTCCTGGGTGCTGCAAATAGTAAATACACTTACTGCTAATTTGCCCAAAGACACCTCAGAAGAAAGGTCTGGCAATCTTATTTTCCAACAAAAACCAAGCCTTTGAAAGTCTGTGGAGCAGAGTTCTATACTGAGACACACAAGATGACAATGAGTCAGCATTTACACAGTGGTAATTGATTTTATGTTTTTGAGAGAGTATTAAACTTATTGGGAGAATATATAAATTGTGACATTTACAGATATTGACTTTCATGTTTTCAGCATATGAATTATATAAGCATTTACATTTTTGTTCTAATGTTCTGTTATTGTTTTTTTTCCTTTTATATTGGAAGGTCAGTTGCTTTTCTATGTTATATAATTTAAAGTATTTTTGTACATTATTGTTTGCTTTCACCAAAAGAAAAATTTCTTGGAAACAGGTATTATTTCTGGATACGATGTCTCTAAGAGTCTATTTGACAGGATGAATAAGAACCTTCTATTCACAAGAGAGCCAGCACTTCTTTGCTGACTACTTAAACAGATGATACCCTAGAGGAATTGGTAAGAGCTGTTCACTCTCCCTGCCAAATCCTAAGAACCAAAGGGCTTCCCACCCTCTGACAGTCAAGTTCTCTGACGCTTGCAGGCTGCCAGAATTCTCTTCACAAAAAAGAAATTATCTTCTGAAAATTATAAGCGTTCTGGTCAAGAAAAACGTATTGACAGAAGAAGAAAATAAGGAAAAAGTTTAACATTTTTATATCAAGCCCTTTTAACAGAAAACATCTCTATATTTTTTTTGCAAAAATAAAAACAATAAATGAGAGACAGAGAGAGATAAAAATGTTGCCAGTATCCTGTGAATGGAGTCATCGTGTGACGCTGCATGTTAATGCGTTGGACTGCAAAGTTGGTGTGAACTGCAAGGTGGACAGTTCAAGCTCACCAGTCTCTCGGAAACCCTCTACAAGATCATTATGGGTCGGAACCAACTTGACAGCACTTAACAACAACAATAATACTATGAATGGAGTCTTGGTGTGGCACTATACAACAGGCACTGGACTGATAATCATAAAGTTGGCAGTTCAAACCCACCAGCCGCTCCTTGTAAACTCTGTACTGGGTCACTATGCATTAGAACTGACTTCATGGCATTTGACAAAAACAACAATCTTATGAATGGGATGTTTCGATGTTCTGAAATAAATAAGGCACATGTGAGATCAGATTTTAAGCTGATTTTTTCTTGCAGACAGATAGGTGATTGCCTATGATACAATGAGCATTTTTTCTCATAATCAACCTGATTGGTGACCATTCCAGGAATGCACAGACTGAAGCATCATGTTGAGTTCAGGTATTCATCCATTTCTTCAATTAGACAATTCTTAAATCTGCTGAATGCAGCTCCATTGACGACGGCATTTCAGCAGTGCTTTTGAAGAATTTTGAACTGTAGGCAATCTGTCTGAACCCTGATAGATATGACATGCCTGTTTCAAGAAAAATGTAGCACTTTATCTTCACGGCTTTTGATAACATATTACCACTTTGGCTGTAGTAATCAAAAAAGTTAAACTCACAATCTTTGAGATCTAGATTTAAACATTATTAATGGAACATCTTTGAACTGACAAGATAAATCAAACTGCAAAGCATATACTAAAATCAGAGATGTTATGAGCTTGACATAATTACACCACCATCTCTACAGTTGCCCTCCTACTAACGAAGGAGGCCCAACACAAAAAAATTTGAAAATCAGTTTTTAAAATGAAGAAAGAAAAAGAAAACATAAGGAAAGACAGAAAAAGAAAAGGCAAGAAGAGAAAAGAAACAAGATCATCCAAATATGTTCTTAACTATCACAGTACCGGTTTGCACGATGTATTGGATTGCACAATCTTAAATGCACAAGGCAATCACCTGGCAGATTGTAAACTTTTCTTTCCGTACTAGACCAACTGAATCAGAAATTTTTGCAATCATTTGTTTAGGTATTTTTTAAAGTCCCTCAGGTAATTCTAACGTAGTTGATCACCACTGTATTTTTGTTGTATGGACTCTTGTCATTACTGAATGAGCTCTGGTGGCATAGTGGGTTATGCTTTGGCCTACTGTCAGGTCAGCCGTTCAAATCTACCAGCTTCTCCTTGAGAGAAAGGTGAGGCTTTCTGCTTCCATAAAATTTTACAGTGTCAGAAGCCCTTTACAGAGCCCTGTGAGTTGGAATTGATAGGATGGCACACAACAGCAGTCATTCTGACTCAAAGCAACTTTGCAGGACAGAATCAAACTGTGTTGTGACTGCATAGCTACATGTGACTTAGCACTGCGTATGCATGTATGTGGTGGTGGTGGTATGCTGTAAAGTCAATTCTGATTCATAGTAGCTCTGTATAGGGTTTCCGGAGCTGTCAATCTTTACAAGAGCTGAAAGCCTCATTCTTCTGATGCTCTAACAGGCTGGTAGATTCGAACTGCTGTCCTCCTGTGGTTAGTAACTTAACTTATAACCTACTATACTACCAGGACTCCCTATGTGTATGGTTGTTGTTGTTATGTGCAGTGGAGTTGGTTCCGACTCATAGCGATCCTGTACAGGGTTTCTGAGGTCGTAAATCTTTACAGGAGTAGAAAGCCTCATCTCTCTCCTGAAGAACAGCTGGTAGTTTCAAACTGCTGCCCTTACAGGTTCAGCTCGATTCGTAACCACTATGATTCCAGAGCTCCTGTGTGTGGTATAGGTGTGTAAATATAATTGTTGTTGTTGTTAGGTGCCATCCAGTCAGTACCGACTCATAGCGACCCTTTGCACAGCAGAACGAAACACTGCCCAATCCTGGACCAACCTCACTACTGTTGCCACGCTTGAGTCCATCGATGCTGCCATTTGGCCAATCAATCTCTTTGGGGGTCTTCCTCTTTTTCTCTGACCCTCCACCTTACCAAACATGATGTCCTTCTCCAGTGACTGGTCCCTTCTGACAATATGTCCAAAGTATGAGAGATGAAGTTTGGCCATCTTGGTCTCCAAGGAGCATTCTGGGTGCATTTCTTCCAAAATGGATCTATTGGTTCTTTTGGCAGCCCAAGACACTTTCAGTATTCTCCTCCAACACCACAACTCAAAAGCATCAATGCTTCTATGGTCTTCCTTATTCACTGTCCAGCTTTCACATGCATGTGAGGTTATTGAAAATACCATGGCATGGGTCAGATGCACCTTAGTCCTCAAGCTGACATCTTTGCTCTTCAACACTTTAAAAAGATCTTGTGCAGCAGATTTGCCTAATGCAATTTATTGTTTGATTTCTTGATTGCTGCTTCCATGAGTGTTGATAGTTGATCCAAGAAGAATGAAGTCCTTGACAACTTCAATCTTTTCTCCATTGATAAGAACGTTGTTTATTGGTCTAGTGGTGAGGATTTTTGTTTTCTTTACATAGAGATGTAATCCATACTGAAGGTTGTGCTCTTTGATCATCAGTAAATATTTTAAATCTTCACTTTTAGCAAGCAAGGTTGTATAATCTGCATATCTCAGGCGGTTAATGAATCTTCCTTCAATCCTGATGCTATCTAGATACAAATTGCTGAAAAGCATTGCTCTCATATTTTGTTATTTATTATGTTTATGCCTTGTTGGAATTTTACTAATAACATAGCTATATGTTCCATATTTCTAGGTTATGTTTTAAAAGTTCTCAAGTACCTTATTATAATTATTAATGAAATATCCACAGAAATCAAAGACTAATTTTATAAAATTATGCCATCAAAACATTGTATAATACTTGATGTTTTATCTGAAGAGAATAGAAGTTCGGAGCAACTTCATAAAAAAAGAAAATTTTAAAGTAAAAGAAAGCAGAGTTCCTATGCATGTGTTAATCTTTTAAGCAAAGAATTGTTTTGTGTTATTTTTCTCTTAGGCTAGTAAACCACTTATCAATAGAGTTTTGGTGACTTAAAAGCCCATAATGCTTAGATTGGATTCTCTGACAATAATAAACTGATAGGCAGTGAAGAGTTATGAGAAAAACCAAACAAGAAAATGCTACCTTCAATAAGTAACGTATGTAATTTCCATGTACTTTGCCTTCAGAATTTTCCTACTGAGTAGCTCTAAGGCAGTACAAAATGTGGACTTTAACAAAATGCTGTTGCTTGGCCCACTGTAAGAAGAACCCCACTTCCTTCCATAGTAACCATTTTTTCCTCCTCACAAGAAAGGAATGGGCTTTAATGTAAATCTTTATGGATTTACTGTCCTCCATGATACTTCTACAATGTTCCCAGCTCACCTCAGAATACTGTCAGACAGCATTATACACTTGGATCACAGGTACCATTGAAAGTGAAAGTTTCAATATCACACATACCAAGGTTTTGATAGCATACGATGGTGTAAAATTTAACAATGTATTTTTCTGGCTGGTGAGCATTAACTCCTACTGAGCCCAGGGCTAACATATAAATAGCTTGGCTAAGTATTTAATCGCCCAGTTACAGACTGTTCACATATTACATATATTCTTTCAGGTAGACACATTATGAAGAGCTTTTGGTTTTGTGTAAAATCATGCAATTTCCCTCCCCTACTCCCCATTTGGAGTTTGCCTAAGAACTAAAAAGATGCAAATGATATCTAGTCTTGCCCATATGATAAACCATTAGCTTCAGGCCTTCAGTTAGTCAAGCACCAAGGGACAAATGTCAAATACCTTAAATAACTGTGGCACTGCAATGTGTATTTGGTCAACTGGAAGTCTTTGATACTAAGTCATAGATTGAATTGTGTGCTTCCCAAATTATGTATCAATTGGACTAGGTCATAATTCTCAGTAGTTTGGTGGTTATATGATGTGGCAGTTATACAGACAGAGTAGAAACCTAAAGGGTTAGCCAACTGCACCCGAATACCTGGTGCTTGAATTAACAATTCCAGGAAACTGGATACAGCACACCTTCTGAGAACTAGAGCAGTGCTAGACCACTATATAGGGGGCAAATGAAGATGATGTGCCACCTAGACCTGCTACCACCCAAAATTAAACTTGACAGAGACGAGACAAATACCCTATAAAGAAGGAGAAAGAACAGAAAGCAAGGGCACTCTCCCACTCTGAAGAGAAGTGTACTTTCTTAGATTAATATAGCATGCTTGCTGCTTTTTGTCTGTGTGTGCTGTTTGCACCAACCTCAAGTGGGTCTTGCTAGACCTGCAGAAGTCAAATTGATAGACCTTAACAATTTCCCTTGAAGTGATCTGATGTGATAAAACCAATGAGGATTAAGGGTGGGCTGCTGTAGGATAAGCACTGGACTGCTAACCACAAGGTTGGAGATTAAACCCCACCAGCCATTCCTTGAAAACCCTATACAGGGTTGCTATGAGTTGGAACTAACTCAATGCCACACAGCAGCAACAACAGAAAACAATACCCTTAAACCCAATACAACGCTGATCTAATGTGAGAAAGTTTTCCAGGGGTGTAACCTGTAATGTGTTTATCTTTAAAAGATAGTGACAGGAGTGGTCAGAGAAAGTGGAAGCCTACCACCATCAACAGAGTCCTCGTGTGGTGGGTTAATGAGCTGGACTACAAGGTCAGTTTGAACCACAAGGTTGGTAGTTCAAGTTCACCACCCACTCTTCCGAAACCCTATACAAGTCACTATGAATCAGAACTACTCTATAGCTCTTAATTTACCATCATCAACAAAGAAGAGTCAGAAGTGGAGTTCTTTATTTTGACTTGGGCCTGCAAACTGTGAAACTTCTTCTTGTTGTTAAATGCCATCAAATTGGTTCTGACCCTTTGCAACCCTATATAGGGTTTCCAAGGAGGGACTTGTGAGCTTGAACCACCAACCTTGTGAATCAAACCAACCTTATAGTCCAGCGCATTAACTCACAGAACCACACCAGGATTGAAGCTCCCAGTTACAGGGACAGATTGATGCCAAAACACATCAAGATCTCCAAGGAATGCTGGACCTTCCTTGGAAGGCTGAAAGAAAACAAAGAACTTTTTCTAAAGCCAACAAACAGTTTAAACTGCAAGGTAATACAATTCTTTGTTTATTAACATAAATCTTGTGATAGTTCTGTTGTAGCAGGACTAGATAAGTTTCTAATTTTTAGAATGTCCCAATCATCTATTTTGTCTACTTTTGTTTGTGTAATTTCTCAATGTTTGGTAGTCTCTGTGTGTCCTGTATTAGAGCCCTTACATTTGTCCCTATTTTTACACTGGTGAAATTTATAATTCTGAGATTCACATTTAGGTCTTTAATCCATGCTAAATTGGTTTTGTACATAGTGTGAGTACAAGGTCTCACTGGCTTTAGTGATTGGTGCATACATTTGAATAATACTGGTATTAACTGGGCTTCCCTGTAGGCGCATGGATATTATCCTATCACTTATAGCATTGTACCTCATGACTGATCTGGATATGTTCTTTTTGACGATGAATGTAACACCATTCCTTTTCAATTTGTCGTTCCCTGCATAGTAAACCATGTGGTTGTCAGATTCAAAATGGCCAATACCAGTCCATTTCAGCTCACTAATGCCTAAGATATCGATGTTGATGTGTTCCATTTCATTTTTGACAACTTCCAATTTTCCCAGATTCATACTTCGTACATTCCATGTTCCGATTTTCAATGGATGTTTACAGCTGTTTCTCTTCCTTTTGATTTGTGGTCCATCAGCAAATGAAGGTTCTGTGAGCTTTTCTCTACTTGCAGGAGGCATTTTTTTTTTCCCCAGTGGCATTCTGAGTGCCTTCCCACCTTCTGGTCCTGTATCTGACAAGTGTTTCTCTGCTATTCATAGAGTTTTCAGTGACTAGCGATTCGGAAGTAGTTTGTCACTCTTTCTTCCTAGTCTGTCTTTGTTTGGAAGCTCATCTGAAACCTGTCCACCATGGGTGACCCTGCTGGTTATTTAAAATACCGGTGGCATTGCCCTCAGAATCGCTATATTTCAAACCACCACAGCACAACAGACAGATGAGTGGTGGTTGTGTGGTCGCTGTTAAACACAAATTTCCTTGCACTTCGGCCCTTAAATCAGGCTCAAAGGTGGGATTTCCGTCCTCGGATGTGGTGTCAGTCAAGAGGCGGAAGCGCAGCAGGGGTAACAGGGTTGTAATGAGACACTTTGGGCTGCGCTTGTGAGTCTCTAAATTGATCAAGCCCGCCTCAAAGCCATGATCCAATGGCTAGGCTGGGATGGCGCCCTCATGTCCGGGGTAAGTAGGACAGCCTGGCAGTCTCTTCCCGCTAGGCAGCTTCCCCCCGCCACTCTCCAGACACCTCTCACCCCCACTCCGTGGTCTGGGTTTCATTTAACACCTCCACCAGGTCTGCGCAGTTCTCGCACATTGTTCAGCCGCCGCCCCCTCCATTAACGTGACCATTGGATGATATTTTGGATTATATTCTGGACATTTTAAATGCCTTGGAGAATCTCAGTTATGTTGTATTCTTTCAGACGGTATTAATTGTTTTGTTTTGATAGGAAGTTAGCTTAGGTGAACTCAAATTTTAAACTCTGTGTTGTCGTTGTTGTTAAGTGCTGTTGAGTCAATTCCAATCCATAGCAACCCTGGATAAGGTTTCCAACAAGCAGCTGGTGAGCCTTGCATTTCAAACGGCTCTGCAATCTGGCACATTAACCAACAGTGCCACACCAAGACTCCCCAAACTCTGTGATAGATAGAAGTTAAAATGTATGTTGTTAAGTGCCATTGAGTTGGTTCTGATTCATAGCAACTCTGTATAGGATTTCCAAAGAGCATCTGGTGATCTTGAACTGCTGATTTTGCAGTTAAAACTGATTGATTAAATCACTTTGAGTCAGCCTGATATGCGTGCCTCAGAGTGCAGCCACAGATGTAGGGAGAGACTGCACACCGTTTGGGACTCCACATCTGTGATATATTTGCTCTTTCTAGGATCACTCCCTTTACTTTTTAGACATTTTGATTGCTACAAACTCTTTTCTCTGGTTTTCAAGTCAGTAATATTAAATGTTCTATTCTAGTTCCAGTCAACGACATGTTGAAGAATGGGGCTTACCCTAATACTAAATTCCATCAAATTTGGGGGAGCTACTCAACAGCATTCCTTGCTTCCAAATATAAAACCTCCTGGAAAGTCTGTCTTATTTGGTTGTTGTCTAGTGTGTAGTTATTTACTAAAGGAGGCTTGTTTGATAAAAGCTACTTGACTATTACATGAAGTAGAAATGGGTTGAAAGTAACTTTCTTTTCTTTATTTTATAATGTAATTCTTGAGATAATTTAGACAAATCACTTAACAGTTCAAACCAGACTACTTGTGTTTGAATACCAGCCCTGTTACTAACTGTGTGATCTCTTAATTTCTCATTTATTAAAGGTAATTATAACAATATCAATATCAAGGGGTTGTTAGTGAGTACTGAATTAGATGCTAATTGTAGTTAAAATAGTGACAGATACATAATAGACATTTGAATATTGACTATTTTAGTAATTAACATTATTTTAATTACAAATTACATAATCCCTACCTCTGGAACTCAGGCCACTAATAGTCACAAAGATCTTTCATGAGTCATTTTTAGTTGAATCTTGTGCTATTCCTTATTTACACCTTCTTTGACGGATTACAGTGTTAATATATAAATGTCCTTAGGGGTACCTGTCTTTGGGAAATTGCTGAAGTTTTACAAACTAGAAATCCGTTTCTAACACTTCATACTGGTCTACTCCTCTGGCCAATTACTTTATGTGACTGCCTATGCTGACCTGTTGCTTTCTGACTAAACAGCAAATGTGCGCATCAGATCCTTAGTTATTTAGATGGAGCAATGTATCCTTTAATCAGAAAAACGCATTTATCTTCTTCCATCTGTCCACTAGCCTTTTAACTATCTTGCTTCCACATCAAAAAAATCAATGATACAGCTACTTGTGAACTACTAAAAAATATTTTAAGACAATTGAGTAGTTTTAAGCTTGCTCTTCCAACTCAAAATAAATTTAAAATCAATCAAATAATGAATCTCTTCTTTCTCTTTGCTTGGACTACCTCCAAACTGCCAATTTGCAGGGGGCCTTTTTTTTTGCAAACATGTTCATAGAAAATACTGACTGGAGAGGCAAAAAGTAAGGCTGTCTCCTTTTTTTCATTTTCTGCAGCCGCCTCTAGCTGCCACATCCAGAGCTCTTAAAATTTAGGGGTATTATGGAAATTATAGAACTTGTGAAGGGGTGCCTCAGGGGAAAGAAAGTTATAAACTTCACAAGACTAATGAATCATAGGCAGAATTTATTCATAGTAGAAGCTTCCATGATTTTCAAAGATCACATCAACAGGGTTTCTTTTGCAGAGCCATTTGAGCTGAAATTCATACCATTGCTGAAAATGTATTATGTCATCATCATTTTTTCTGTATTGTATTTATCAGGTTTATATCATGTCCCTCAGGCAAGGATCAAATGTTTTGTTTTGATGCTGGTAAAGAATTTTTACATGTTGCCATCTTACACATATAAAATAATAATAATAATAATGGTTATAATGATAATAATAGCACTCTTCCATTACAAAGTAGATATTTACAGAAAGGCATTAAAAGCAATTTAACAGAAAGTACCAAGATTTAGCATGAAGCAACGCTTAGCAAAATATTATAAAAGCTACCAGTGCCTCAGGCTATAGTATTTTATTCAATTCTATAAGTTTGAATGCTTTCTTTTTCTTTTCAATGAGACTGGAAAAGTGCTGTTGAATCACTTTACCCCATTTCTATTGCTTTCCTTTCTATTGAGAAATGGAATCTTCATTCATTCATCACTGAATATTTATACTCAATATTTTATATTTGTTTCTTTCAAATAATTGTAGCTAAACTTCCCTAGAACAAAATTAAAAAGCAAGATGCAAATTGTCTGTATATTGTGGTTGTAATTATGTAAAAATATGACTGCATATGGATAAAGGACTGGAAGGGAATATACAGAAATTACTTTAATTATATGAGGCTGATGGAAATTACAGGCGTTTCCCCCACACACCATTTAAATTTTATGTAATGTTCTGTTATTGTTTTCACAGTAATATTTTATTTTTTAAAAAAGTTTCCCTGCTGACAAATACCAGTCTGTCAATTTGAAATAAATTAGATGGTTTTAAAATTGCTTCATTTTTTTCTACTTGTCAGAAGCTCCTCCTCCTATATTTCCTATCCATTCCTGTTCTAGTATATTCATTCTGTGATTCATTTGACTAAAATTTATGACATTTGAAATATTTCTGGTTGTAATTATAAAGGTCATAAATGAAAAAATAGGGACAAATTTAAAGGCTGTAATAGAGGGCACATACAGACTAACAAACCTTACAAAAACTACATAAACAAAAGAAGACAAAATAGTTGATTGGGCATTCTAAAAATTAGAAACTTATGTGCATCAAAGGATTTCATTAAAAGAGTAAAGAGGAAGCCCACAGAATGGGAAAAAATATTTCGCAATGACGTATCTGACAATAGACTAATTTCTAAAATCTATAGGAAATTACAACACCGCTACAAGAAAAAGACAGATCGATTCCGACCCATAGCGACCCTGCATAGGGTTTCCAAGGAGCAGTTAGTGAGCTTGAACCACCAACCTTGTGGTTCAAATGGCATTGCAATCTGGCGCATTAACCCACAGTGCCACACTACTAGCTACTAGAGAGCTGTAAATCAAAACAACAATGAGATATCATCTCACACCAGCATTAATAGCAAAGATCAAAAAAGCAGAAGATAATAAAAGCTGGTGAGGATGTGGAGAGACTGGGACCCTCCTACATTGTTGGTGGGAATACAAAATGGACCAAACACTCTGGAAACCAGTATGGTACTTCCTCAGAAATGTGAAGAAAAAATACCATATGATCCAGCAATTCCTCTACTTGGTATATATCCACAAGAAATAGGAGCCATAACACGAGTAGATATATGCATGCCAATGTTCATAGTAGCACTATTCACAATAGCACAAAGATGGAGGCAGCCTAAGTGCCCATCAATGGAAGAATGGATAAACAAACTGTGGTACATTCACACAATGGAATATTATGCTACCTTGAAGAATAACAAGGAAGCCGCAAGCCAACACATAACATGGATGAACCTTGAGGACATTATGCTGAGTGAAATTAGTCAGTAACAAAAGGACACATATTTCATAAGACCATTATTGTAAAAGCTTAAGAAAAAATAACCATACTAAAATGAGAAGAAAAAAATATATATTTTACCAGTGGGGTGGGTGAGGGGGTAGAGGGAGGGGACAGTACAGCACAGGGTATGGGGTAGATTCATCATAGTTGGGTTTTTGGGAGGGCAATA
This sequence comes from Chrysochloris asiatica, assembly GCF_000296735.1. Classification (NCBI taxonomy): domain Eukaryota; kingdom Metazoa; phylum Chordata; class Mammalia; order Afrosoricida; family Chrysochloridae; genus Chrysochloris; species Chrysochloris asiatica. The sequence continues at coordinate 4,969,435 of NW_006408715.1, read as the reverse complement.
CACAAGGGGAAGGGGTGAAAAACACAAGGTAGACAGGGGAACACTGAGGCAGGTTTGCATGAGCTAAATGGGACAGAGGTAAATAGTGATGTATGTTCAACCTTGGAACTACAAGGCTCTTTGATACAGGAATCGAGGCATAGTCTGAAGAGGGGAAATAATGTTAAGATGCTTGACAGTCTTATGAATATTGGTTTCCGTTGCCTACTATTGTAAAATAGACACTTGAGTGGGATAGAAAGGAATGTCAGTTAACTTGATTACAGAATGCTTGTAAGCCCTTCTTCAGCCTAAAACTGATGGGAATACCTAAAAGGGGTTCTAGAACTTACCTAGTGAAATAGGCTTGCTTAAGAGCCGTTGCAGCATATAAGACCTTAGGTAGAATCCTGAGCCCCATCCAGAACCTTCTGAGGTGGAACGTTCCCCCTAGAAAGGACAAGCAGACCAGTCTGGAACAGTTAGAGCAACAGAAGATGCATCTTCAAAGAGAGATCAGCAGGAAAATTCCAAAACAAAACTGGCAGTATGATTGGCCACTACAAGAACAAGCAGTTGTTCGCCGGGGAGCCATCAAGCCAAGCAGTCAAGTTCCTTCCTGACAAACCCCCTTCTCCATGTCTGAAACTCAAAGGGAACATATCAGCAGGCATGTAAACTTGCTGACGACCACGTTGGGCTACTAGTGATTGGAAGAGGGGGAAAGGCAGCATGAAGAAATGGGCTGAGTTCAACTACATTCCATAGACTCCCATTCACCTGGAGATGAGAGAGAGAAGAGGAAGGGCTGGGTAGTCTGAATTGTGGTGAGACCTGTAGACTCCCGAGTCCATGGTCAAGGTCATAGCTACAGTGGACTACAGATGAGAGTGAAGCATCCAGATGATATGAAGTGAGGGGTGACGCACAAGAATGCCCAAACTTGCAGATAGTACCCATTTGACATAGCCTTGATGGGTTGACAAGCAGAACTTGACTAGAGGTAGATTAAAAAAAAATTTTTTTTGATAAAGGAAATTAGTATAAATTGCTACAATTTAATGAACTTGATCTATACTTATGGATGTGGTAGTGGTGGATGTGTGCCGTGGAGTCAGTTCCAACTCATAGCAACCCTGTACAGGGTTTCCAAGGCTGTAAATCTCAAAATACCAACTGAGAAGGAAGAAGTCTTCACATCAAATATCAGTCATATACCCCCTGTATACAGGGTAGTTAGGGACTGGCAACTTAGACATTGACTGCCTAAAATGAGGGGGCGATAAAGTCACAAAGTGACTGGCTTATAAACTTTTAAGAGGGAGTTTATTCCCACTGAATAGTTTTCATCTTGTTGAGATGGGTCAGGTGAAAAGAGATGGGGATAAGATTCTTATGATTCAGTAGTGAGTAATTGTTATCATGACTAATTGAGACTGTCACGACTGTAAAGGTAGAAGTTTTATAACCAAAATGGGGAGGAGTTAATCTTCCAGTCCAGAAACAGAGGACCCTAGCACCATCAAGAACACAAACAGGATGCGGAACCTTTTCCAGAGAAGCCGCTGCACCAGAGATGGAGGGAGATGAGGATATGGAGAGAGAGAGAGAGCAGCTGAGGACTCTGGACTCCTCGAAAAAGAAGGACTGAGTGCTGACAGCCAGGAGGCAGGCTTGCAGAATGTGCCCTTTGGTTGTTTAAATTATTATATATTCCTGAATGTTTTTGTATGCACTCCCCCTCATAAAAACAAGCAAACAAACAAAACAAAACAAAACAAAAACAACAAAGGGAATGGAAGCAAATTCTGTTGAATGATGATGCATGAAGGAGATTGTAAGCATTGCAATGAAACAATGGTGTAAAGCCAATTTCTCCCATGTCAACCAACTATCACTCAGTTCACAATAAAAATCTTTATATATATATATGGTTGTGTGGCTACAGGGAATAACATGATGTATTTTATCTTTGGTCTCTATACTGATTTTCAGTAAGTCTTCCAAATAGACTACTTTTTGATTATCATTTTGGCTCTTTTAGGTCACTATCAAATTTCCTAAATGAACAGCTTTAAAACAAGTCTATATGACAAAAACATTACTCCTACTGTCTTCCAATCTTTTCAGTACTTGGGCAAACCACAAAATACTGTCCTCTTTTCTTACCATAGAAAGTCTTCTTTGCAAGTTTGGTGACATTTTCTCATTTGACATCATCTGTCACTATGGGAAAGCAAACTTTCTGTTACTGAATCAGTTAGGACTCTTAGAGACCCTATAGAACACAGCAGAACTAACTGCCCCAAAGGATTTCCAAGTCTGTAATCTTTACAGAGTCCTGGTGTGGCACTGTGGGTTAATGCACCAGGCTGCAAAGCCATTTGAACTGCAAGGTTGGCAATTCAAGCTCACCAGCAGCTCCTTGGAAACCCTACAAAGGGTTGCTATGGGTCAGAACCAACTTGATGGCACAGAACAACAACAACAGTATTTATGGGAGCAGACTACAAAATCTGTGGTGGGTTCAAACTGACAATCTTTTGGTTAGCAGGGTAGCACTTAACCACTATGCCACCAAGGCTCCTCTGTCATTTTTTGTTGCTAAGGTCCATTGAGTTAGGTCTGACTCTTAGTGGTCCTTTTTAGGGTTTCCAAGGAGCAGATGGATTTGAACTGCTGACCTTGGGGTTCACAAAGCAGTTCTGACCCTACAGGTGCCACACTAAAACTCCACTCCCTCTCAAGGGGAGAATTTAACAGCTAACCAATTTCTTTTTAAGCCTCATTTTATCTACTTCTCTACAACACTAAAATTAACTTCTGTATTATCATTTGTAAAAATGCTTTTCTCATTACCATCTAGTTGATTCTGACTCACAATGACCCTACATAGGGTTTCCAAGACGATAAATCTTATGGGAGCAGAAAGTCTCATCTTTCTCTCTTGGAGCTAAGTCCAGTGTTTTGCTTGTGCTCTAGTTTTGAATACACTGTTCTTCAAGATCCATCTTTTTTATTTTCCTCACTTTCTCTATCTTAATAATTTCATGTCCTGGAATGATGCATTGGATATCTCATCTTACCTCTCTCCTCAGTTTCTGCAAAGTTGATACACTGGGATCTTAAGCTCATCTTTTAAGACAAATGTACCTTCTTTAAAATATTTCCTTCCTCTGACTTCTTTATTTCAATGCTGTCATCACTGTCATCCATATTTAGAACACTGCTATTCAACTTGGTTTTTTCCTTCCATTCTGTCAATCACATCTTCAAAGATACTAAGATTCATTGATTTTTTGTTCTTAAAAAATCTGTAAGTTTATAAGAATACACTCAAACACACATACACACAACAATAAAAACCACATACAAAAGATGCTTTTATGTAAATAATTAAATCATACATACAAACAGTTGCTAGATAACGTTTGTATCAATATATTTATTTGGGATAAAGTTAAAAACAAAAGTAAATAAAGAATCACAATTGTTTTAAAAAAACAAAGATTATGTGAATCTATCTATCTATCTATCCATCTATCTAGCTATGCATGAATTCATGTACACACACACATATAAACTATATCTAATATAAAATTATTTACAAAGATTAAAGAATATACTAAAGCATACTAGACAAACACAAGCAAAAAGAAAGCAGGAACCATTTATTCAAGGCCAAACACATAAAATTGGACATAAAAGGCATCTCATAGTAAGAAAAAGGAGCTCTGGTAGCGTAGTGGTTACGAATCGGGTTGCGAACCTTAAGGTCAGCAGTTCGAATCTATCAGCCGCTCCGCGGGAGAAAGATGAGGCTTTCTACTCCCGTAAAGATTTACACCCTCGGAAAGCCTGTACAGGGTCGCTATGGGTCGGAACCGACTCGATTGCACTTAACAACAACAACAACATAGTAAGAAAATGTACAGTTCTCAATAAAAATGATCTCTGTGGCTAGTAATCCTCCTCATTTGAATACTAAGGACTTAGTGGGTGGTCAGTGACTAGAAATTTTTAAATGGCTCTGACACTACCCTTCATTGAGTATACAGTGATCTTCACAGAGTCACCACATTAAATGTCCTATGACACTGATGACTACCTTAAAGACAGAACTACAGAGTGTGTTTGAGCACAAATTCATAAGCCAGAGTGCCTGGGCTCACATTCCAATTCCATTACTTTATATCCAGTTCCACTATCTCTGTAACTTTGGACAGGTTGCTTAAACTATCTGTGCCTCAATTTCCTCATAGCTATACACCACTCATTTGTCAGTTTGTTTTACTATGATGGCTTGTGAGTTGTGGTTTTGGAAGCTATGCCAAGGGTATTTTAAATACCAGCAGGGTCACCCATGGTGGACAGGTTTCAAATAAGCTTCCAGACAAAAACAGGTTAGGAAGAAGGAGTGAGGAACTACTTCCAAATATTAAGTCACTGAAAACCTTATGAATAGCAGAGAAACACTATAAGATACCGTGTCGGAAAATGAGCCCCTCAGGTTGGAAGGCACTCAAAATTCGACTGGGGAAAAGCTGCCTCCTCAAAGTAGAGTTGACCATGATGATGCGAATGGAGTAAAGCTCGTGGGAGAAAAGCCCGCAAGACCTTCATTTGCTGATATGGCACAACTCAGAATGAAGAGAAACAGCTGTAAACATCCATTAATAATTGGAACATTGAACATACGTGGTGTGAATATAGAAAAATTAGAAATTGTCAAAATTGAAATGGAATACATAAACATCGATATCTTAGGCATTAGTGAGCTGAAATGGACTGGTCTTGGACATTTTAAATCTGACAACCACATGGTTTACTATACCGGAAATGACAAATTGAACAGAAATGGTATTGCATTCATTGTCAAAAAGAATATATCCAGATCAGTCATGAGGTACAACACTGTCTATGATAAGATAATATCCATGTGCCTGCAGGGAAGCACAGTTAATGCCACTATTATTCAAATGTATGCACCAACCACTAAAGCTAGTGAGGATGAAATAGAAGAATTCTACCAACTTCTTCGATCTGAAATTAATCACACTTGCAATCAAGATGTATTGATCATTACCAGTGATCAGAATGCAAAGGTTGGGAGCAAAGAGGAAGGATCAGTAGTTAGAAAACATGGCCTTGGTGATAGAAATTATGCTGGAGATCACATAATAGAATTCTGCAAAATCAATGATTTGTTCTTTTCAAATACCTTCTTTACACAGCATAAGAGACAACTATATACATGGACCTCACCAGATGGAATACATAGAAATCAAATCGACTACTTCTGTGGAAAGAGACGATGGAAAAGCTCCATATCATCAGCCAAACAAGTCCAGGAGCAGACCGTATAATAGAACATCAATTGCTCATATGCCAATTCAAACTGAAGCTGAAGAAAATGAAAACAAAGAAACGAGAGCCAAAATATGACCTTCACTATATACCACTTGAATTTAGAGATCATCTGAAGAATGGGTTTGATACATTAAACACTAGAGACCAAAGACCAAAGAGTTGTGGGATGACATCAAGAACATCATACAGGAAGAAAGCAAAAAATCGTTAAGAAGAAAAGAAAGAAGGAAAAGATCAAAATGGATGTCCGAAGAGACACTGAAATTTGCTCTCCAGCGTAGAGATGCTAAAGTGAATGGGAGAATTGAGGAGGTAAAAAAGTTGAACCAAAAAATTCAAAGGTCAACTCCAGAAGATAAAGTCAAATACTA
>NW_006408715.1:4950887-4962339 GCF_000296735.1 Chrysochloris asiatica | reverse complement strand
AACAGATCTGTGTTGGAAGAAGTGCAGCCAGAGTGTTGTGCACCTATAAAATGAGCCTCCTCCTATGTAAAACAGGGATGAAGATAGCTGAATAAAAGGATTGAAAGGAGTAGAAGTAATAAAAGTGCAGCACGAAACCCAGTGCCAAGCCTAAATACATGTGTTCAATAACGAAGGTCTAACCAGCACTAAGCTAAGCAACAGATAGCTGGTATAAGCTCCAGTGAGCTACCCTGGAAAACAAATCACCTTTTAAATGTTTGTTTCCAAGGAAAAACACATCTTGACTTGTAAACAACTAATTTACAAATACGTGTTGGGAACACAGTTGAAGATTCAGAGGCTGCAGTGCAAAAGGACCTAATCTGTGAATTGTGTGCAAATACTAAATGTGATATAAAATAAGGTGTTAATGTTCTTATTATTTTCCTTCATTTTAAGAACAGCTTGAGTATTTGAAGGATCTGTAGGAGTATAGTTAGTTATTGAAGTAAAAAGATTAATTATTCACTTAGCTTTCCCTAAGGAAAAGAAGAGAGCTGCTCTTGGTAAACATTTACTAATGGCTCTTTGGACTTAACAGTGTGAAGATACATTACATTACTCAGGGTTTATCCTTTACTAGGGGGGAAAAAAAAGTGAAATGTTTATTTTTCTCACCTAGAACTGGGAGGTCTGTTTTGTAGTAAAAGAGACTTTGTACAACATAATATATCATAGAAATTTTTATTAGACTATAAAATTTGACATTTACATTCATATACTTGAGAAATGAAATGTTTTTACCTACCATTGACATCAAGGAAAGTGAAAATAATGACTGAAAAAGGAACAAAAGGCATATTTTCTCTTAGGTAAAGGAAAACCACAGATGAGATAATACTTAAAGTTCTTAGTAAATTGCAAAGCAGCATATTAATTTATTCTTTAATTTTGCAAGGTAGTTATTGTGCACCTATGATGTACAAAGCACTGCACTAGGTACTCACAAATTTTAAGCAAGACCTATTGGTTCTCTGCACTCCTGGTGCTGACAAATTAGTGGGTAATGTATACATAAATAAGCACATAATTGGAATACATCAATTTATATCCTGTAACACAGGTTTTGTGGGTTGTTTTTTTGTTTGTTTGTTTTTTGTAGTTTTGATAACATAAAAGAGGCCAGTCAATCCAGATATCCAAATGATGGTTATGGGTAGAGATGGCAAATAACTTAATGCCCACACAAACAATGACATGGATCAGAGATCCAAAGTGTTTTTCATCAAAACTTTTAAGTTGGAACATTCTGCCTTTCCTCCTTGTCATCCTCAGATAGTTACCACATTTCCATCTCACCTACAAATAAATGCTCACCAAAAATTCACTTCAGAACATTTCTACATAATAATGCAAACATGAGCACTTATAGTAAAGTTATCAATCCCTCAAGGTGTTCACTGGATAATAAATGAGGAAATAGTAAGTATGAAACTTTGTAGAAAATCACTAAGATATACAAGAAAAGTTGTTATTGTTAGGTGCCAATGACTCAGTACCAACTCATAGTGACTATATGCTCAATAGAATAAAAGTATGCCCAGTACTAGAGTTCTAGTAGCGTAGTGGTTATGAATCGGGCTGCGAACCACAAGGTCAGCAGTTCAAAACTACCAGCTGTTCTGTGGAAGAAAGATGAGGCTTTCTGCTGCCGTAAAGATTTGCAGCCTCAGAAACCCTCTGCAGGGTCGTTATGAGTCGGAACCAACTCCACGGTATTTAACAACAACAACAACTGGACCAACCTCACAATCATTACGATGCTTGAGACCATTTCTGCTGTGCCACTGTGCCAATCTATCTTGTTGGGGGTCTTACTCTTTTTCTCTGAGCCTCCACTTGACCAAACATAATATCCTTCTCCAGTGACTGGTCCCTCCTGATAATATGTCCAAAGCATGAGAGTCGAAGTCTGGCCATCCAAGCTTCCAAGGAGCACTCTGGTTGCACTTCTTCCAACATAGATTTGTTTGTACTTTTGGCAGTCCATAGTACTTTTAATATTTCCCGTTCAACACCATAACTTACATTCATCAGTTCTTCTACAGTCATCTTTATTCACTGTCCAACTTCCAAATGCATATGAAGTTGTTGAAAATACTATGGCTTGGGTCAGGCACACCTTAGTCTTCAAACTGACATCTTTGTTTTTCAATACTTTAAGGTGATATTGTGTACAGTACTTGCCCAATGAAATATGTTGTTTGATTTCTTAACTGCTGCTTTCCATGAATGTTGATTTTGGATCCCAGAAAAATTAAGTCTTTGGCAGCATCAATCTTTTTTCTATTTATCTTGGTATTATTGATTGGTCCAGATGTGAGGATTTTTGCTTTCTTCACATTGAGGTGCAAGTAATACTGAAGGCTGTGGTCTTTGATCTTCATCAGTAAGTATTTTAAGTTCTCTTTGCTTTCAGGAAGCAAGATTGTGTTATCTGCATATCACAAGATGTTAATGAAGCTTCCTCCAATCCTGATGCCACATTCTTCTTCATATAATACAGCTTTTAAAATTATTTGCTGAGTATAATGATTGAATAAGTATGGTAAAAGAATACAATTCTAGTGCACACCTTCCCTAATTTTAAACCATTCAGTGTCCCTTATTCTGTTCAAATAACTGCCTCTTGGTCTAGGTACAGGTTCCTCATGAGCACCATTAAATGATCTGGAATACTCGTTCTCAATAATGTTGTCCATAGCTAATCATGATTCACAAAATTGAAAGCCTTTGGATAGTCAATAAAGCACAGATAAGTATCTTTTTGTATTCTCTACTCTCAGTCAAGAACCATTTGATGTCAGCAATGATATCCCTCATTCACATCCTTTTCTGAGTCTGGCTTGAACTTCTGGCAGTTCTCTATCAATGTATTTTTGCAGCCTTCTTGAATTGTCTTTAGGAAAATTTTACTTGCATGTGATATTAATGATATTGTCCAATGATTTCCACATTTTTTGGGGACACCTCTCTTTGGAATGGGCACAAATATGACTCTCTTTCAACTAGTTGGCCAGGTAGCTATCTTCCCATTTTTTTTTTTTTGCATAAATAAGTAAATACTTCCAGTGCCTCGTCACTTTGTTGAAAGGTTTCAGTTTGTATTCCATTAGTCCCTGGAGCCTTGTTCTTTGCCAATACCCTCAGTGCACCTTGGAGTTCTTCCTTAAGTATCATCAATTTTTTATCATACGCTACCTCTTAAAATGGCTGAGCATAGACCATTTCCTTTTGCCACAGTGACTCTTTGTATTCCTTCCATCTTCTTTTGGTGCTTTTTGCATCATTCAATATGCTGCCCATTTTGTTTTTTGTTGTTAGATGCTGTTGAGTCAGTAACAACTCACAGCAACATTATGCATGACAAAATGGAATAATGCACAGCCCTGTGACAACCTCACAATCATTGCTACACTTGAGGCTGTTGTGCTGCCACTGTGCCAATTCATCTCATTGGGAGTCTTCCTTTTTTTCTCTGACTCTCCACTTCACCAATCATGATGTCTTTCTCTAGGGTCTGAGACCTCATGATAATATGTCCAAATTATGAGACACAAAGTCTGGTCATCTTGGCTTTTAAGGATTATTCTAGCTGTACTTCTTCCAACACAGATTTATTTGTTCTTTTGGAAGCCCATGGTACTTCTAATATTCTCCTGTAACACAGTGACTCAAACACATCAATTCTCCTATTCATTGTCCAACTTTCACATGCATATGAGGTTATTGAAAATACAAAAGCTTGAGTCTGGAGCACCTTAGTTCTCAAACTTTAGTATTGCAAGTTTAGGCTTGAAATTTTTCATCAATTCCCTCAACTTGAGAAATGCTGAACATGTTCTACTTTTTGGTTTTCTAACTCCAGATCTTTGGACATTTAATTATAATATTTGACCCTCTCTTCTCAAGCTGTTCTTTGAAATTTTCTATTCAATTCATTGACCTCCTCATTTCTTCCACTTGCTTTAGCATCTCTATGCTGGAGACCAAGTTTCATATTCTCTTCTGACATGTATTTTGTTCTCTTTCTCCTTTCCTATCTTCTTTATGACCTTTTGCTTTCTTCCTTATGGTGTTGTTGGTGTAATTTTGGCAACTCTTCTGGTCTTCAATCTTGAGTATCTAATACATCAAATCTGTTCTAGAGAAGATCTCTAAATTCCAGTGGGATAAGTTCAGAAAGTCATATTTGGGTTCTTGTGAATGTGTTTTAATTTTCTTCATCTTCAGCCTGAACTTGTCTATGAACACTGGACAGTTTGTTCCATAGTCTGCTACTGACCTTGATTTGGCAAATGATGTAGAGCTTCTCTATCATCTCTTTCCACAGATGTAGTCAAATTAATTTCCACCACTCATCTGTCAATTTATCATACTGTATTGACTTGCGTGCTGATTGATCTATGCCACCTGCATTTTAAATACCAACAGGGTCACCCATGGTGAACAGGTTTCACATGAGCTTCCAGACAAAGACAGACTAGAAAGAAAGAGTGACAAACTATTTCCGAATATTTAGTCACTGAAAAACTTATAAATAGCAGAGAAACACTATCAGATATAGTGCTGGAAAATGAGCCCCACAGGTTGGAAGACACTCAAGTGTGACTGGGGAAGAACTGCCTCCAAAGTAAAGTTGACTGTGATAATGCAAATGAAGTAAAGCTTGTGGAAGAAGAGCCCACAGGACCTTCATTTGCTGATGGGGCACAACTCAAAATGAAGAGAAACAACTGTAAACATCCATTGAAAATCGGAACATGGAATGTACGAAATATGAATCTGGGAAAATTGGAAGTTGTGAAAAATGAAATGGAACACTTAAACATTGATACCTTAGGCATCAGTGAGCTGAAATGGACTGGTATTGGACATTTTGAATCTGACAACCACATGGTTTACTATGCCGGGAAGGATGAATTGAAGAGGAATGGTGTTGCATTCATCTTCAAAAAGAACATATCCAGATCAGTCATGAGGTACAACGCTGTTTGTGATAGGATAATATCCATGCACCATAGGGAAGCCCAGTTAATAACGCTATTACACAAATGTACGTACCAACCACTAAAGCCAGTAAGGATGAAATAAAAGAATTCTACCAACTTTTTCAAGCTGAAATCAATCAAACATGCAATCAGGATGTATTGATCATTACTGGTGATTGGAATGCAAAGGTTGGGAGCAAAGAGGAAGGCTCAGTAGTTGGAAAATGTGGCCTTGGTGGTAGAAATGATACTGGAGAATGCATGATAGAATTCTGCAAAACCAATGATTTGTTCATTTCAAATACCTTCTTTAGACAGCATAAGAGATGACTATGGACCTCACCAGATGGAATACATAGAAATCAAACTGACTACATTTGCAGAAAGAGACGATGGAAAAGCTCCATATCATCAGTGAAAACAAGGCCAGGGGCAGACTGTGGAACAGACCGTCAATTACGATTATGCAAATTCAAACTAAAGCTGAAGAAAATGCAAATAAGTCCATGAGAGCCTAAATATGACCTTGAATATCTACCACCTGAATTTAGAGATCATCTGAAGAACAGATTTGATACATTAAACACTAAAGACCGAACACCAGAACAGTTGTGTGATGACATTAAAACATCATACATGAAGAAAGCAAAAAGTCATTGAGAAGACAAGAAAGAAGCAGAAGGTCAAAAAGGATATCAGAAGACACGCTGAAACTTGCTTTCAAGCATAGATATGCTAAAGCAAATGGAAGAAATGAGGAGGTCCAAGAACTGAACAGAAAATTTCAAAGATCAGCTAGAGAAGATAAAGCCAAATATTACAACAAAATGTGCAAAGATCTGGAATCAGAAAACCAAAAAGAACAACACTCTCAGCATTTCTCAAGCTGGGGGAATGGAATAAAAAATTGAAGCCTCGACTTTCATTATTAAAAATTCTCTGGGCAAATTATTGAATGATGCAGAAAGCATCAAAAGAAGATGGAAGGAATACGCAGAGTCACTGTAGCAAAAGGAAATGGTTAATGTTCAACCGTTTCAAGAGGTAGCATATGATCAAGAGCCAATAATACTAAAGGAATAAGTCCAAGGTGCATTGAAGGAATTGGCAAAGAATTGATGAAATAAAAATTGAAATCTTTCAAGAAAGTCAGGTGGCACAGGAGGCACTCACTCATCAAGAAATTTGGAAGACAACTATCTGGCCGACTGTTGGAAGAGATCTATATTTGTGCCCATTCCAAAGAGAGGTGACCCAATGGAATGTGGAAATCATCAGACAATCTCTTTGATATCCCATGTGAGTAAAGTTTTGTTAAAGGTAATACAGAAATGGCTACAATCATACATTGACAGAGGACTTCCAGAGATTCAAGCCAGATTCAGAAGAGGCTGTGGAACGAGGGATATCATTGCTGATGTGTGATGGATCTTAGCTGAAAGCAGAGAATATCAGAAAGATGTTTACCTATGCTTTATTGACAATGCAAAGACTTTCGATTGTGTGGATCATGACAAGCTATGGTATGAGTATTCTGGAACACTTAATTGTGCTCATGAGGAATCTGTATCTGGACCTAGAGGCAGATGTTCGAACAGAACATGGGAACACTGGATGGTTTTAAATTAAGAAAGGTGTTTGACAATGTTGTATTCTTTCACCATACTTATTCAACCTGTATGCTGAGCAAAAAATCCGAGAAGCTGGGTTCTATGAAGAAAAATATGACATCAGGATTGGAGGAAGACTCATTAACAACCTTCAATATGCAGATGATACAACCTTGCTAGCTGAAAATGAAGAGGACTTAAAACATTTACTGATGAAGATCAAAGAGCACAGTCTTTGGTATGGATTGCATTTTAATTTAAAGAAAACAAAATCCTCACCACTGGACCAGTAAACAACATTATTATCAATGGAGAAAAGAAGTTGTCAAGGGCTTCATTCTTCTTGGATCAACTATCAACACTCATGGGAGCAGCAGTCAAATGACATATTGCATTAGGTAAATCTGCTGCATAAGACCTTTTTAAAGTGTTAAGGAGCTCTGGTAGCACAGTGGTTACGAATCGGGCTGCGAACCTTAAGGTCAGCGGTTCAAAAGTACCAGCTGCTCCGCAGGAGAAAGATCAGGCTTTCTACTCCTGTAAAGATTTACACCCTCAGAAACCCTGTACAGGGTCGCTATGGGTCAGAACCAACTCGACGGCACTTAACAACAACAACAACAAAGAGCAAAGATGTCAGCTTGAGGACTAAGGTACACTCGACCCAAACCATGTTATTTTCAATAAATTCATATGCATGCAAAAGCTAGGCAATGAATAAGGAAGACGGTAGAAGAATTGGTGCTTTTGAGTTATGCTGTTGGAGGAGAATATTGAAAGTGCCATGGGCTGCCAAAAGAACAAACAGATCTGTGTTAGAGGAAGTACAGCCAGAGTGCTCCTTGTAGGCCAAGATAACCAAACTTCGTCTCTCATAATGTGGACATATTGTCAAGAAGGACCAGTCATTGGAGAAGTATATCATATTTGGTAAGGTGGAGGGTCAGAGAAAAAGAGGAAGACCCCCAGTGAAATGGATTGGCCAAGTGGCAGCATCAATGGACTCAAGCATGGCAACAATTGTGAGGGTGGCCCAGGATCAGGCAGTGTTTCATTCTGTTGTGCCTAGGGTCGCTATGAGTTGGTACTGACTTGATGTCACCTAACAAGAACAACAACAAGGGCTAGTGATTGTGAAAATTTCTTCATATGTTTGTTGGGTCCCCAAAACTTCTTGGTGAAGTGTCTGTTCATGTCCTGTGTCTATTTTTAAATTGGGTTATTTATCTTTTTCTTGTAGATATATTGTAGTTTCCTATATATTTTAGAAATTAGTCCCTTGTTGGATGCATCATTGTAAAAGATTTTTTCCCATTCTGTGGGCTCCATTTTTATTCATTTGGTGAAGTCTTTTGATGCACATAAGTTATTAATTTTTAGCATGTCCCAATCACCTATTTTGTCTACTTTTTTCCTGTAATTTTCACAGTATTTGGTAGTCTATTTGTGCCCTGCATTGTTGTTATTGCTGTTAAGTGCTGTTGAGTCGATTCCAACCCATAGTGACCTTGTATACGGTTTCCGAGGAGCAGTTGGTGAGCTTGAACTGCCGAACGTGCATTTCCAATGGCTTTGCAGTCTGGCACATTAACCCACAGCACCACACCAGAACTCTAGAGCCCTCAAAAATGCCCCTACTTTTTCATTAATGACCTTTGTAATTCTGGGATTCACATTAGGTCTTAATGTATGTTGAGCTGGTTTTTGTATATGGTGTGAGGTAAAGGTCTTGTTTCAATTTTTTGCTTATCACTTTCCAGTTCTGCCAGCACCATCTTTTGAAGAGACTGTCTCCTCTCCATGCAATATACTTAGGCATTTTGTTGAAAATCTGTTGGCCATATGTGGATGGGTTAATTTTTGGATTCTTGATTCTGTTCCATTAATCTATGTATCATTCATTGTACAATTACTAAGCTATATTGACCACAGTAGCCAGGTAGTAAATTTTGAAATCAGGGAGTGAGAAGCTTCCAACTTTATTCTTTTTCTTAAACAGTGCTGTGTTTATCCTGGTCTTTTTCCTTTTCATATAAAGTTTATAATTGTTTTTTCCATCTCTTTGAAGAATGTTGTTGGAATTTGGATTGGGATTGCATTATATGTGTTAATACTTTGGGCAGTATTGACATTTTCACATTGTTAAGTCTTCCTATTCAGGAACATGGTATACTCTTCCATTTTTGTAGGTCTCTTTTGGTTTCTTGTAGAAGTGTTCTATAGTTTTCTTTGTATAGGTTCTTTGTTTCTCTGGTTACATTTATTCCTAGATATTCCAACCTTTGGGCAGCTATTGTAAAAGATATTGTTTTCCTAATGTCCTTTTCAGCACTGTGATTATTAGTATAGAGGAATCCAACTAATTTTTGTATGTTGATCTTATACCCTGCCACTTTGCTGAAACTTCCAATCATGTCTAGTAGCTTTTTTACTGAGTCTTTGGGGTTTTCTATGTATAGGATCATATTGTCTGCAAATAGAGAGAGTTTTACTTCCTCTTTGCCAATTTGGGTGTCTTCAATTTCCCTATCTTGCCATATAGCTCTTGCTAAGTATTCCAGCAGAATATTGAATAGTAGTAGTGACAAAGTGACCTCTTCTTGTTACTGTTTGCAAAGGGAAGGCTTTCAGTTTCACTCTATTGAGAGTAATGTAGGTTATTGGCTTTGTATGTTGTTGTTGTTGTTGTTGTTATGTGCTGTGGAGTCGGTTCCGACTCACAGCGACCCTGTACAGGGTTTCCGAGGCTGTAAATCTTTACGGGAGCAGAACACCTCATCTTTCTCCCGAGGAACAGCTGGTAGTTTCGAACTGCTAACCCTGAAGTTCGCAGCCTGATTCTTAACCACTATGCTACCAGAGCTCCCTATATACTCTTAATTATGTGGAAGAAATTACCTTCAATTCCTACTTTGTTAAGTGTTTTTTATCAGTAATGGATGTTGGTTTTTGTCAAATGCCTTTTCTGCATCAATAGATATGATCATGTGGTTCTTTTCTTTTTTTTTTTTTTTATTTATATGGTGGATTACATTGATTGCTTTTCTAATGTTGAACCATCTTTGCATTCCTTATATGAATCCCACTTGATCATGATGCATTATTTTTTTTATGTGTTCTTGGATTCTGTTGGGTAGGATTTTTTTGAAAACTTTAAATCTATGTTCAGGAGGGATATTGGTTTATAATTTACTTTCTTAGTGATATCTTTTCTGGTTTTGGTATGAGGATTATGCTTGCTTGATAGAATATATTAGGAAGTTTTCCATCCTCTTCTATATTCTAGAATAATTTGAGTAGAATTGGTGATAGCTCTTTCCTGAATGTTTGGTAGAACTCACCAGTGAAGCCATCAGGGCCTGGACTTCTTTTGGTTGTGAGTTTTTTGATGACCTGATCAATTTCTTCTTTTGTTATGGGTCTAATCAGGTTTTCTACTTCACTCTATGTGGGTTCATGTAGGTCGTGTTTATCTAAAAATGTATGCATCTCTTCGAAGTTTTCAAATTTGTTGGAGTACAATTCTTCAAAGTATTCTGCTATTATCTTTTTTATTTCTGTTGTGAAATCGCCTATATGTTTTCTAATGCATGTTATTTGTGTTTTCTCCCTCTTTTCTTTTGTTAGGTTTGCCAATGATTTGTCTATTTTATTAATCCTTTCAAAGAACAAGCTTCTTATCCTGTTGAATCTTTCTATAGTTTTTCTGTTTTCTATCTCATTTATTTCTGCTCTAATGTTTATTGTCTTTATTATTTCTTTCCTATTGGTGACTGTATGTTCCCTCTTTTGGTCTGTTTCTAATTGTTGGAGAGGCTGTGTTAATGTGTTAATTTTGGTTCTTTCTTCTTTTTGGATGTGTGCATTTATTGCAATAAATTGTCCTCTTAGCACCACTTTTGCCATATCCCAAAGATTTTGGTTTGTTGTGGTTTTTTTTCTCATTTTTTCCCCCTGGGAATTTTATGAGTTCACATTTATTTTTTTCTACTACCCAGTCTATTTTCAACAGGTTGTTTTTCAGTTTCCATGTATTCAACTTTATTTCTTTGGTCTTCTTATTGTTGATTTCTAGTTTTATAGTATTATGATGCTACTTTGTAGCATTTTGATGTTTGTATAATGGAAGCTTGCTTTGTGACCTAACACATGGTCAATTCTGAAGAATGTTCCATGTGAACTGAAAAAGAATATGTACTCTGCTGTTGTTGGGTTGAATGTTCTGTACACATCTATGACTTCAAGTTGGTTGATTGTGCTGTTATTTCTTCTGTAATTTTTTTAAAAAATGTTTTATTGTGAATTATATGATAATTTTTTTTTTTTTAACATGGGAGAACTTTAGTTTTACATTCATTCCATCATATATTATCTCATTGCCATGGTTCCAATCCCCTCCATGCATCATCCACCAACCAAAGGGTATATCCTAGATGCCTGCCTCCTACACTTCCCCCTCCCCCCAGTTTTCGGCCCACAGTCCCTTTTCCTCTCTGGATCCAAAGTCCCCAGTCGCTTCATCACTCCATGTTGTCTTCTCTGTCTCCATCTCAGGCATCTCTGTTTCTCTGGGTAGGGTCGCGCTCTCGGCTCTTCTCCGTTGATGGTCCCAGAGACCTCCGCTCCTAGACTGGAGAATTAATCACTCCCTTCCTTGTTAAAAAACATCTACCTTTGCATTTCCAACCCTTATAATCCATCCTGATAAGCATTATTCACTACAGTATCACCAGTTACCCATCTGTATTTCCTTTCATCAGCTCCGCCCAGACAGATTGAATAGTACCCACTGGAGATTCTGCCTTCCTC
>NW_006408715.1:4949420-4950170 GCF_000296735.1 Chrysochloris asiatica | reverse complement strand
CTAGGGAAGCAATTTGTTTGTTCTTGTAGTAACAGTCCATCTGCCTCCATTTTTCCTGCAGGTCTTTCTTTCAAGAGGTATCTTTTATTCTTTTATCTGCTCCAGGCTGGTCTGCTCGTCCTTTCAAGTGGAGATTTCTCATCTCTAGAGATCTGGATGTGGTTCCAGTTTCTATCTGTAGTTTTATGTATTGCAAAGGCTCCGCAGGAAGACTACTGGGTGGGCTGTAGCCCCATTTTAGGTATTCCAATCAGTCATAGGCAGAAGATGGACTTACAAGCCTACTGGTGTGATGTTTCTGACTATTCCTTTCTCTCCCTCTCCAGTGTCTACTCTATATGATAATGCTTGGGAAACCAAGATTAAAAAAACAAACAGGCAAGCAAAACAAAACAAAAACAGTCAAGCAGCTTAACATGATTTCCCCCCATTCCAACCGTGACTCAATCCCTGTATCTCAGATCCCTGCAGTTCCAAGGCTGTGCATATATCGTACTTTATCTCTGTCCCATTTAGCCCTTTAAAACATGCCCAATTGTTCTCCTATCTGCCCCGTTTCTCCGCTTCCCTCTCCCTCCCTGTATATTGCCCCCCTCCCAAGCACCCAAGCTCTCATGTGTCCAATCCCTGCCCTGCGCTCTACCCTGTCCCCTTTCCCCCACCCATCACCAACTTCCCAACAACCAACAAAGACTTCCCCCTACCCCCTTTTAATATAATTTCTTTTTCTTAGTCTTTTACAGTAGTGGT
>NW_006408715.1:4931129-4948744 GCF_000296735.1 Chrysochloris asiatica | reverse complement strand
TTGCAGTTTCCTGTATATTCTGGAAATGAGTCCCTTGTATTTCCTCTGTAATTTTGTCAAGTTTCTTTCTGGTTGTTCTATCCCTTTTCAAAAGTGGTGTATTAAAATCTCGCACTATAATTGTAGATTTGTCTATTTCTTTCTTCAATTCTAGTAGAATTTGCTTTTATATCATGGTGCTTTTTCATTGGGAGCACAGATATTTATTGTGGTTATTTCATCTTGCTCAATTGACCCTTTTATCATGAGATGTCATCCTTCTTTATCTCTTATGATGTTTTTTGTCTTAAAGTTTATTTTATCTGAGATTAGTATTGCCACTCCTGCTCGTTTTTATTGCAATTAGCTTGGTATGTTTATTTCCATCCTCTTTTAGTTTGTGTTTGTCCTTGTGTATAATGTGTATTTCTTGCAGGCAGGATATTGAAGGGTCTTGTTTTCTTATCCATTCTGTCACTCTCTGTCTCTCCTCTGGTGCATTTAATCCATTGACATTTAGTGTAATTATCCATAGATATTAATTAATTGCTGTCATTATGGTAATTTTTGTGGTGCTGTTCTTTCCTTTGTTCTTCACACCTACTTGCCTACGTTCTTGTCAGTTTCTTCTTAGTTTTAATGATTCCTTGTTCTACTTGGATCTTCATTTTCATGGTATGTTATGAAGTATTAACTCTCTTTTAGGTTACCTTATCGTCTATTAACTTTTCTCTCCGTTTAAGACAGTCTATTGTATCCTGCAATCTGCTTTACCTCCTCACCACCTGATCTCTGTTTCTATATTTTTCTCTTCTTTGACATTGTTATTATTTTGGTCTTTGGCCTCACAGATCCTCAGAATTTGCTGTTGTGATTTTGTTCTCTTCTGAACTCTGCTATTTGTCAACTGAGTTTTGGGTGGTGTTGCCATGTCTGTCAATCTCTAATTGTTGCCTATACTTGTTGGTTTTCTTTCCAAAGAATTCCCTTTAGGATGTTTTGAAGTGCTGGATTGGCTTTAACAATGTCTCTTAGCTTCTGTTTATCCTGGAATGTTTTGATTGCACCATCATATTTGATTGACACTTTTGCTGGGTAGACGATTCTTGGTTGGCAGGTTTTTGTTTTTTTTCTTTTAGGTTTTTATATATGTCTCCCCATTACCTTCTTGCCTGCATGGTTTCTGCTGAGAGATCAGAGCTTAATCAGATTTGCTTGCCTTTGTAAGTAACACTTCTCTTTTCCCTGGCTACTTTTAGGATTCTCTTCTTGTCTTTGATTTTGGAGAGCTTGATTATGATATGTCTTGGTGATTTTCTTTTGGAATCTATCCTTCCTGGGGTTTATTCTGATTCTTGAATGCTTATCTTCTCATCCATCAAAATGTTAGGGAAATATTCTTCCAAAACTCCTCAAATATCTCCTCTTTGAAGATAGACTTCCCTTTTCCCATCTCTTATTACTCAGCTTCAGGCTATCTTAGCAAGTGTGGGCTGTCATGTAATGCCTAACAGCTAATATTGTAGCTAGGCTATATGGCCACAATTACTGCCTCTTCTTGGATAACATAGGGGGAAAATGCTTTCACCCCCAGGAAAAATATGAGACCAAATTGGCCAAATAAAAAAAAATCAATACAAAAGCAGAGAAAAACAAAACAATCAAACAAACAAAAAAAAAAAAACACACCACACAAATACAAAAATAAATCCATAGCCAACTGTTCAGTAGTTTTTGCTGCACAGGTCAGTGTGCATGCACAGTAGAAACCTCCAGCGGTGGGTGGGGGTGTCCACTCAATCAGGCCCATCCTCTAGTCTCCACTGTGGAGGTACACAGATAGATTTTGAAAAATGAGTGGAAGAAAGATTGTCTACTATTTTTATCGCTGAAAGTCAGTTAAGTATCTGCATATGCACAGAGTAATTCTCAAAATAGCTGTGTCCTTTTATATAGTAGTTGGTGTTGGCTCTTGCCTTTTATGTTGGGGTTTTGCAAGGTGCAAATAAGGTTTGGTTGTATGGCCAGGCCTGCTCTCTCTTGCTATGTAGGGCCAGAATAAAGGCTCCAGTCTAGGTCAGCTTTAGGGCTGAGTTCCAGAGACCGACGTCATAAGAAGCAGCCAAAGGATTAGCTTGTGGGACTGCTTTCAGGGATTTCCTCTTTGTGCCATGGGAAAATTGTACCCTGTGGGTGCAGCACTAGACCATTCTGGGGGTACACTCCCACCCACCTGAAGATGTCCAGGCTTGGCAGATAGGGTGCTACAGGCAAGAGGAAGAGAGAAAAGTATAAAAAAGCCATCACAAATGTTTTTTCCGGAAGTTCCATGGTTTCAGCGCTATATCAACTTGGCTGTGGCCCCACCATCTAATCTAAGCCCAGGCTGAAGGGCTCACAGGAAGCATCCTGATTGATTCAGAAATTGCCGTGAATTCCTGCCACAGTCAGATTTCTCCACTGGTGGGTGCTGAAAATTGATGTCCCATAAATTATTGTAGATCCAAAGCTGTGGATCTGTTTTGGCAAAGCGCCTTCTCTGTTTGTTTTTTTCCCAACTCCTGCACCAAGGAGCCTCCCCTGCCTGTCTCTGCTTCTCCTGCCCCCCAAAGGAAAATTTCCTGGGCTTACTTTTGGAGACCTTACATGCAAAGGCAGTAAAATGAACTAATCTGTATGTTGCAGATTGATTAAAACCACTCACTGTGTTGCGATTACAAATTAAATTGGTACATATGGAAAAAGAAATAGTTGGATTTGCAGGGTTTTGTGATTTTTTTTCCTTATCATAAAATAAAGGAAATTATGGTTCTGATTTTTATTTGATTAAAGGTATTATTTCATTGTTTAATTGGAAAGGTATGTAAAAGTTTTAGAATATGAGCATATGGATCAGTTTTGTTAATGGTGTCTTCTAATTTGGCATTGTTAACAGTCTAGTGTTTTCCCTTGTGTACATATTGTTAGTCAGTAAGAAAATATTTAGTTGAGCAGTTTTCTTTAATTTCCGCTTTTTTCCCCCAAAAGGCTTTTTACTTAAAATTGGTTGAAAACTCTTAATGCTTTCATGTCTGTCTAAATTTTCTCAAGAAATGAGGTTTTATGTATTATTTGGATCAAGACATTTTAGAATCCCTTTAGAATAGCTCAGTTTGGAAAACATCTTACAGACATGATTTGCTGGAGGCAAGCTAACATTTCAGATTAAAACTCTACACAAAGACAGTAAGAAAAAAACCAAAACATCTTTTCTTTAAATCAAAAAGGAATGGTATTTTTTAATCTCTTTCCACTGAACCTGAAAGATGTATTTAGAACCTTTTTTGAAGAAAGCATACCATCACAATAATATGTTATTACTGTCGACCCATTTGTTATACTCTCCATTTGTACATATATACCAGTTACAGCTGTGTGCTAGGGAGCTGCAAACATTTTTTCCAGTACTGATTGACTGAGATATGCTAAGTGACTATGTGATGGTCCAGGCAAATGAAGAAAGAAATGTAAGCCAAAAAAAAAAAAAAAGAAAAAGGACAGTTACCAAACACTGGATGAAAAATGTGTCTTATCATTTTTCTTCTGTAACTGATTTACTGCTTATTTATAAGCAAGTGTAGAGAAAGAAAAAAAAAAAAAAAACCCTGTGTTGTAAAAAATAAATTCAGAAAATTCTTAGTAATTTCTGAGGAAAATAAAATTTTATTACTTACTAACCTGGTGATTTTGCACCATCACATATCTTAGGTTGTTGTTAAGTGAGTTCAAGTCAGTTCCAACCTATAGCGACCCTGTATCTATGAGGAGTGATTGGTGGGATTTTGAACCACCAACCTTGTGATTCAAACTGACCTTGCTGTCCAGTGCTTATCCTATAGTGCTGTACCAGGACTCCTATTTCAGGTTACTGTCTGCAAAAGTACTAAGGAACAAAGACAAGCCAGCTTTGTGACTTGGACAGTGTTTTATAATTTGACAGCACTATTAATCTAAGACCTGAAAACAAGGTTAATATGATAAGGACTTGGCTAGTAAGAGTTTGACATGTTGTTTGTGTTTGGGGGAAGAGGATAGAGAAGAGAGGGAAGGAGAAGATAGCCAGAATGCTGGCTCTAGAAGGTATTCTAGAGCATTCTTTATGACATTACCTTTCAGTAGTCTTGACTATAAGTTAATTTTATGTGTCAACTTGTCTAGGTTGTCGTTCAACGTTATTTAGTCAAGTACTTGTCTAGATGTTGTTATGAAGATATTTTCATGTGATTAACATTTTAATCAGTTGACTTTTAAGTAAAGTAGATTAGGAGAGTTTCAGTTGGCAAATCTAAGAGCAAAAATTGTAGATAGAAAGATTCTACCTCACAACCGTAACAGAAATCCTGCCTGTCATCTGATTTATGGATTTTGGACTTGTCAAACTCTACAATCATGTGAGCCAGTTCCTCAATCTTATATATATATATATATATATGAGACAATGGTGGAGTGATTCAATAGAATAAGCATTGAGCTTGTCCAGTAGGATAAGCACCACAAGGCTGGCAGTTCAAACCACCATTCAACAGCACTTAACAACACAATATATATAAGGATTCCTGGTGTGGCACTGTTCTATAAGCATTCGACTAATAACCAAAAGGTCAGTGGTTAAAACTCTCAAGAAGCTCCTTGGAAACCCTATACAGAATGGCTATGAGTTAAAAATGACTTGAAGGCACTTAACACCTACAATATATATATATACACACACATACACAAGAGGCTTCAAAAAGTTAATTAGATAAGATGCTTGTCTGTCTTTTGAATCTTGGTTTCCCTTACCTACTATTGTAAAATAGACACTTGAAGGGGAGAGAAAGGAATAGCCAGAAACATCACCCTAGAAAGCTTGTAAGTCCGTCTTCAGCCTATAATTGATTGGAATACCTAAAATGAGGCTAGAAATTGCCCAGTGAAGGAGACTTCCTATGGATCCTTTGCACTACGTAAGACCATAAGTGGAATCGTGATCCCTATCTGGAATCTCCTTAGGTGGGAAATTTCTACTTGAAAGGACAAGCAGACCAACCTGGAGCTGCTAGAAGAATGGAATATACTTCTTGAAAGAAAGACCAGCAGGAAAAATAAAAAACAATAACAGCAGTTGATTGACTACTACAAGAACAAGAAAATTGTTCCCTGGGGAGCCATCAAGGCAAGCGCTCAGGTCCCCTCAAGGCAAACCCCCTTCCAACACAAAAACTCAAGGGGAATACACAAGCAAGCATGTGGTCTTGCTTCTGAGCACTTTGGTCACCCACAAGGGGAAGTGGGGGAAAAACAGCACTGAAATTGTAAGATAAGTCTGACCACATTCAATAGACTCCTGTCCGCCTGGATTGAGACCTGATTGGCCAGCAGTGTGACAAAACCTGAGGACTCCTGGGCCACAGAAGACTAGAGTGGAGTGTGAAGCATCCAGCTGATGTAAAGTGAGGGGAGATGCACAAGAATACCCACACTTGCAGATAGTACCCACTTGATCTGGCTTCAATGGCTGGATGATCAGAACTCGACTAGAGGAATAAAGAAGAGGGGAAAAAGAAAGAGTAATCTACTACAATCTGATGAACTTGACCTATGCTTGTGGATGCAGTAGGGTAAAGGAGGGAACAAATCTTTACAGTGTGGATCATTCCTATTCCCTTGGTACACAGAGTAGAGAAGGATGAGAAACTTAGACATTGGTTATCCAAAATGGGGAGGCTACAAAGGCAAGAAGTGACTGGCTTACAAACTTTCAATAGGGAACCTAGTTCCAGAGGGTACGGGGAAATGTAGAATCTCCACTGAGTGGTTTCCAACCTGTCTGCATGGGGCTGATGGAAGGTAATGGGGTTAAGACTTGTGGTTCAATAGTGAATGATTATTACCAGGACTAACTGTGAGGGTTGGAAAGGTCAAAGTAGACATTTTGTAACAAAAGTAGGGGAGTGGTTGATTTTGCAGTCCAGGAGCAGAGATCACTGAAATCTTCAAGGGAACAAAGCCAAGTGTGGGACACTATCCAGAGAAGCAGTGATGCCAGAGATGGAGGCAGAGATAATGACATAGAGAGAAGGAGCGACTGGGGACTCTAGACTCAGGGAGGGAGGGGGGCTGTGTGCTGATGGCTGAGGGGCAGGCATGCAGGGGATTGTAATCATTGCAATGAAATGAAATACGATAGAATGAATATAAAGATAATGTTCTACCATGTAAACTATCACATAATTCACAATAAAAACGTAAAAAAAAAAAAAAAAACTGAGAACCAACACACACACACACACAAAGTTAATTTGAAATAAAATCCATTATCTTTTTTTAAACTTTTTATTATGAATTGAGTGAAGGTTTACAGAGCAAATCATCAGTTTTACATTTAGCAAATCATATTCTTTGCATCATCACAATGACTGCAATCCCCTCCATGTACCATCAGTTAACAGTATTTACCTCTATTCGCGTTACCTTTTGCATTTCTCCCTGTGTCTCCAGCTAGCTACCTTCATCTTCATCTACCAACTTACCTCTTGTCTATTGTCAACACTATCACTCATGTTGGAGTTCAGTTGTGGTGCTTTAGGTTAATGCACTAGACTGCTAAGTCAGTTTGAACCACAAAGCCGGCAGTTCAAACCCACCAGCTGCTCCTCGGAAACCCTATACAGAGTGTCTATGGGTCAGAACCGACTCGACAGTACTTAATAACAACAACAATTACCTATGTTAACATGTGTCTACCCCCTAGCCCGTGAATAATTTTTCCTATTCCACATCCCAGAACCAATGCTTACCTTTTCCTAACTTTTTATAACATTAGTCTCATACAATATATGTCCTTTTGTGGTTGACTGACTTAGCAGGACTCTTCCCAAAAGGAGTTTGGCAAAGCCTGGGAACACACTACACTAGCAACTTTGCTGCTATAACGAGAGGAGGACACAACTTGGCCTAGAACATAGGACAATTTCTTGAGTCTCTAATCCAAGTACTGATGGCAGGATTCTGCTGCATCAGCCTTGTCCTCTGATCATGTCAATGGCAGATGACTTCCTGGCATGCAGGGGGAGAAGAGGCAATGAGCAGACAACCCAAAAAAGCAGTGACCCTCATAGTTACCAGTCAGGAAGGTGGGTAGTATTTCTCCAGGGAAGCTTTGAAAAGTCAGTGTTTGTGGAGTAGGTATGAGCTTCACAATCCACTAACACAGAGGTCTCTTTCTTCTCTTAAACGTGAAACTAATCTCTAGTCCAAGTGTCTGATATTGAGGTAATCTCAGTCCAATTTGGTGATTTCCATATTGCTTTGGGTGCTCTGTCAGGATTTTTACCTTTCCTACCCTCCCTGAGAAAGGAGCTCTGGTAGCATAGTGATTATGAGTTGAGCTGCTAACCGCAAGGTCAGCAGTTCAAAACTACCAGCTGTTCTGCAGGAGAAAGATGAGGCTTCCTGCTCCCATAAAGATTTACAGCCTTGGAAACCCTATAAGGGGTCACTATGAGTCAGAACCAACTCTACAGTACATAACCACCACAACCACCCTCCCTGAGAAAGAGCCCTCATGGCACAGTGGTTAAGCACTTGGCTACTGGCTGACAGATTTGTGGTTTGAACCCACTAGATACTCTACAAGAGAAAGATGAAGCAATTTGTTTTCATAAAGATTGACAGCTTTGGAACCCCTCTGGGGCAGTTCTACTAGGGGGGTTCCGAATGTTTGTGAGAAAATGGAATTGTCATTTTTTGAAGCCCTCTTGATCTCTGTCCCATGGGGTATCTGTGAGTTAGAATCAACTCAACAGCAACAAGTTTGATTTTATGATTTTTACAGCAGCAAATCACCAGGGTTTTCTTCTGATGCACTACTGGGTGAGTTCAGACCATTAACCTTAGTAGTCAACTACAAACTACTTGTGCCACCCAGAGATCAACAAAATGCCACAAAATAGGAAACTTTTAAGCAGACGTTGTTTTTTTTTTTTTTTTTACTCACAGTTCAGTGATACAATTCTACATGAGGGTATGACCATGCTGACTCTTCTGGGGCTGTGCACGGAAGAACTATTCCATACATACTTCTCTCTGTTTCTGGTGACTGTCAGCAGTCTTTGGTGTTCCTTTGTTGCATGTAGATGCAACTGCTTCCAGAGTTATATGGAATCTGTTTATCCACGTGGCTGCTTTTGCATCTATCCTCCTTTTTAATAAGAAACCAACAGAAGGGTTTAGCACCTACCCTAACTGGAGTCTTGGTATAGGATAAGCCTTGGACTTCTGACCAATGATTGCTGGTTCGCACCCACCAGCTGCTCCTTAGAAACCCTTTACAGGGTCACTCTGAGTCAAAACCCACTCTATGGCACTTAACAACAACAACAATTCTCTCAGCAAAATGTCCTCCAGGTTCATCCACGTGATGTGGTGTTTTACAGATTAATTATTACTCTTCAGTGCTACACAATATTCTTCTGTGTATGTACCAAAGTTTGTTTAGTCACTGTTCTATTCATGAGCATACAGGCTGTCTCCATCTTTTTGATATATGTCTGTAGACAGCAAATTGAAGGATCCTGTTTTCTTATCCTTTCTGCTACTCTTTGTCTCTTGACTGATGTTTTTAATCCATTTACAGTCAGTAAAATTATCAATAGGTATACATTGATTGTGGTCATTTTGCTGTGCATTTGTTGTGTGTATGTATGTGGTGCTGTTTACTTCTTTGTTCCACATAATTTTCTGTACTGACTTCATTTTCTTTTCATTTCTGTTGTGTTAATGTTTACTAAATCTTTCTGATTTTCCTCTTTTTTATTTTGATGTGAAAGTGCATTCATTTTCTTTGAGGTTATCCTGTAATTCATTAATTTTCCCTTTCTAAAACAGTCTATTTTATCTTGAAATCTAGTTGGCTTCCTTGGCATTTACAAGTTCTCTATCTACATGATTCCTTCATTATGTTTTGTAATTGGTTTGCTTATAAATTGATATCTCTGATTCCCTATTTTCAGTATTATAGGTTTGTTTTCCTTTAAATACTTCTATATCTGGATTGGTTCTCAATTGTTTCTTCGTTACCTGCTGTCTCTGGATGTATTGTCATAGTGGTATTGGCATATTTGTATTTAACTGATGACCATGTATTGTTATCTATGTTAATCTCAGGCTGTTGTCTGTTGTTGGTTCTCAGTCCAAGAGCACTCATGAGTATTTTTTGTAAAGTAGGCCGGCTTATTAAAAATTCCTTTAATTTCTTTTTATCTAGAAATGTCCTAATATTTGTTTCACTTTTGAGAGACAGCTTTGTTCTGTATATGATTCTTGGTTGGCAATCATATACAGAGCAAAGCTGTCGCTCAAATATGATACCAATCATATTTTTCTTTCAGACTTCTGTATATGTCATCCCATTGTCTTCTTGCCTGCATGGTTTCTGTTGAAAAATCAGAGCTTAGTCTTATTGATTCTCCTTCATAGGTAACTTTTTGTTTATCCCCAGCTGCTCTCGGGATTTTTTTCTCTGTCTCTTTGGTTTTGCAGTGTTTGATTGTGATAAATCTTGGTGAGTTTCTTTTGAAATCTATCCTGTTTGGGGTTTATTCAGATTTTCGTATGCTTATATTCTTGTGTTTCATGATGTTAGGGAAGTTTTCTCTCAGCAACTCTAAGATAATTTGTTTTCTGTGCTTTTTATTGTCTCTTCCTGTTCTGGAATTTTCTTATCCCAAAAGTTATTTATCTTTATGGTGGCCCACACCACTCTTTGGATTTTTTTCATTATTTTTTCTGATTGTTTTTCTGACATATTAGTATTGAGAGATTTAACATCAAGCTCACTGATTCAGGCTTTTATTGCTTTGAAATATATTGTTAATTTCTAAAATTTCAGTATTAATCTGCTGGATTTTGAACTAAGGTTTTGTATTGTTTCAAATTTTGCTTTTTGTCTTTTTGTTCTTGTAGTATTTTCCTGAATTCTTCTAAAGTTTTTGTTGTTTGTTTTTTTCTCTCCTGTGCTCTTCTTACTTTCCTCAATCTTTCTGTCAAACCTCTGAAGGTACCTAAAATCATTTTAAATTCTTTTTCAGTTTGTTCCATTACATTTTCTTCCACAGAAACATTTTCTGTCTTTGTACCTTGATCATTTGTTTCTTTGTTATCTATACTGTCTCTGGGGGTATTGTCATTGTGGTATTGTGTATTTGTATTTAACTGATGAATATATGTTGATGATGTGTTCTTAGGTTCTTACCAGCTATCTCTTGTGGGTGTAGTTAGAGACTGGAAGCACATACACTATTCTCTGTAAACCACTTGTGCACCTCATTATTAGATGGTTTTGTCTGGCATTGGCTTCTGTGTATTATTGATTAGGGGTAAAGGAGATGGTATTGGTTCTTTCCAAGAGGGGAAAGCTGCAGAGGATATAGATGAGCATGATTGCTGTCTCCTGTCTGGTGCAAAAGAGAAC
Source organism: Chrysochloris asiatica (assembly GCF_000296735.1). Taxonomy (NCBI): domain Eukaryota; kingdom Metazoa; phylum Chordata; class Mammalia; order Afrosoricida; family Chrysochloridae; genus Chrysochloris; species Chrysochloris asiatica. The sequence goes on along the minus strand of NW_006408715.1, from coordinate 4,938,273 downwards.
CCCTCTCCCCCGCACACACACACATGCTCACATCCACAGACAAAAACAAAACCATAAGCAAATGAGCAATCAACAATGAGAAGATAAAATAATAAAGGAGAAAAAGATATAAAACCATACTGCAGTCAAAAGGATAAGCACTGGACCTCAAGGTCAGTTTGTACTACAAAGTTGGCCATTCAAACTCACCAGCCACTCCTCAGAAGCTCTATACAGGGTTGCTATGAATTTGAACTGACTCAATGGCACTTAACAACAACAAACAGAGGAAATGTGGACAAGAAAATGGAGTTATAGGAAAAATAAGAGAGAGAAAATCAGAGGAACACATTTTTTTTTTTTTAATCACTTAGAAAAACCAGGGAGAAGAAACAGAGCATAGTAGAGAAAGAAGAAAAGGAAAAAAAAGAAGAGAGGAAGTGAAGAACAAAAGTAAATGAGGAAAAATAAAAGTGGAAATAGAATACATTTCAAGAGAAGAAGAAAGAATAAACAACAACAAAAAAAAAACCAATGGAAACAAAAATAAAAATAAAAGTGTGCCTGTTGGACCCAGAGAGGAGAAGATTTAGGGGAATTCCTGCCAGCCAAAGAGTTCATGAGATGAGTTCAGGAGAGATGTGACAGCAGAGTCCCTAGCCCCAGACGGAGTTCCTATAGGCCTAGATGTTTTCTATGTTCAGGTCACTCAATCTGAGGTAGTTTGCAGAGGCTCTTATGAATCTGGTATCAGTGTCTGTTAGCACCACAGGACAACCGGGGTCCAGGTGACTGGTTATTAAGGTTTCTGCTAGACTAATGTTGGTCTGATGGCTCTATAGGTTGTGAAACCAAGCCTGCCTGAAACTGATTAGCTGGCCCCAGCCTTAAACAAGTGTGCTTCTTAACCACTGTGCTCTGAACTCCTGAATAGTGGGGTCTGCACAAGTGATGGATGTGGGTGGGAGCTGGCCATACCTCTGCTCACCAGGGGAGCATGGGGAAAAGAAGCAATCACACCTTTCCTGTCATCTGTGTGAATCTGCTCTGACAGGCCCCTTCTTTTACCAAAGTTGCTTACAAAAGTTCAAGATGGTCGTGCTACATCTGGCCATTGTTTACCAGTCAATATCCTTGTCTCTCCATCACTGCTCAGCTTCTCCTCCCAGTAAACACTCAATGCACTTCTCTAACCTTTCCTCTGAAGCTCAAGGTTCCAGAATTTTCATCTGTGTCTATACATTTGATTGGTTGTATCTTTGTTTTGGAGTCCTGGTATAGCACAGTGGACTAATGCATTAGGCTGCAAAGTCATTTGAATTGCAAGATGGGTGATTGAAGCTCACCAGCTGCTCCTTTGAAACTCTATACAGAGTTGCTATGGGTTGGAATCAACTTGATGGCATGTAACTACAAATCTTAGTTTTAAAGGCCTGTGTAGTGCATCTGCCTAGTCTGTCATCTTGCTAGAAGGCCATTACTTTTTAATTCCATTTTTTCAAAAACTTTTTGAAGTAGATAGATAGATATATGGATATATGTTAAATAGATACGGATTTTATGTCTCTGAGAACTGTCACTAATACTCTTTCCCTTTTTAATTTCCTTGAGACATTCAATATTGAAGTAAAAGTCTCAAAGTCTTTATTTCCTTATTGAGTAAGAATAACAAAGTATTTCCTTGCACAAATACTTGGTTGAATCAGGTGTAAATATCAGTATAATTCTACAAATAGTTAAATCTAAAAGTTTAAGGTTTTTTTTTTTTAAATGCTTTATTGTGAATTATATGATAGTTTACATGGGAGGACATTAGTTTTACATTCATCCTATCGTATATTGTTTCATTGCCATGGTTACAATCACCTCCATGCATCATCAACCAACCAAAGGGTATACCCTACAAGCCTGCCTCTGGTCATCAGCACAGAGCCCCTCTGTCTCTCTGGGTCTAAAGTCCCCAGCTGCTCCATCTCTCCATGTCGTCATCTCTGCCTCCATCTCTGGCATCACTGCTTCTCTGGGTAGGGTCCCGCTCTCCTCTCTTCTCCCTTCATGGTCCCAGGGACCTCCACTCCTAGACTGAAAAGTTACTCACTCTCCTCCTTGCTACAAAATGTCTACCTTTACATTTACAACCTTCACAATCAGTCGTGATAACAATTACTCACTATTGTATCACAAGACACCTATCTGCATTTCATTTCATCAGCCCCTCCTAGACAGATTGGATACTACTCAGGGGAGATTCTATCTTCCTCCACACCCTCTGGATCTAGGTTCCCTCTTGAAAGCTTGTAAGTCAGTCACTTCTTGCCTTTATAGTCCCCCCTCCCCCACTTTGGCTAGCCAATGTCCAAGTTGCCCACCCCTGTCTACTCTGTGTATGGAGGGGGTGGGAATGATCCCTGCTGTAAAGGTTTGTCCCCTCTTTTGAGCTACTCCATCCATAGGTGTAGGTCAAGTTCATCAAATTTTATCAGATTACTCTTTTTTTCCTCTTCTTTCTTCTTCTAGTTGAGATCTGATCATCTAGTCATTGAAGACAGGTCAAATGGGTATTATCTGCAAGTGTGGGTGTTCTTGTACATATACCCTCTCTTAGTTCTCTGTGGCTATGTCACTGACTCTGGGCCCAAGAGTCCCCAGGTCTTGCCATACTTCTGGCCAACCTTGTCTCCACCAGGGTTCACAAGAGTCTATTGAACGTGGTAGGGCTTAACTTGCAGTTCATTGCTGTTTTTCTCTCACTTCCCCTTTATCAGTGACAAACGTGGTCACCAATCACAGTTTGTATTCCCATTGAGACTTAGTCTTGGAAGGGGGTTTGCTCTGAGGGGATGCGACCACTTGGCCTTGATGTCTCCTGGGTGAGCAACTTGCTTGTTCTTGTAGTAATCAGTCAGTCTGCCTATATTGTTTTGTTTTTTTCCCGTCGGTCTTTCTTTCAAGAAGTATCTTCTGTTCTTTTAGCTGCTGCAGGCTGGTTTGCCTGTCCTTTCAAGTGGAAATTTCCCACCTCAAAAGATTATGGATGCTGTTTAGGATTCCATCTATGGTCTTATGCAATGCAGAGGCTCTACAGGAAGCCTCCTTCACTGGGCACGTTGTAGCCCCATTTTAGGTATTAGGCAGAAGACAGACTTACAAGCTTTCTATGGTGATATTTCTGGCTATTCCTTTCTCTCCCTTTAAAATATCTATTTTATAATGGTATGCAAGGGAAACCAAGATTCAAAAGACAGCCAAGCATCTTAACATTATTTCACCCCTTTTCACCATCCCAGCCATGTCTCAATCCCTGTATCCCAGAGCCCTGCTGTTCAAAGTTTGTGTATACATCATTATTTTCCTCTGTCCCACTTAGCCCATGGAAACCTGCCTAATTATTCTCCCGTCTGCTTTGTTCTTTCATTCTTTTCCCCCTTCTTGTATATTGCCCCCCCTCCCCAGCACCTATGCTGTGTCTATTCTGTGCCCTGTGCTCCACCTTCCCCTCCTTCCCATCACTGGCACCCTCCCCCCACACACACACATCCCAGCAACCAGCAAAGAACACCACCCCCCCCACTTTAGGATGGGTTTTCTGGGTCTTTTACAGTAGTGGTCCTATGCAGTATTTTTTTCTCCTTTTGTGACTAATTTCACTCAACATAATGTCCTCAAGGTTCATCCATGTTATACGGTGGCTTGCCGCTTCCTTGTTATTCTTCAAGGTAGCATATTCCATTGTGTGCATGTACCGCAGTGAGTTTATCCATTCTTCAGTTGATGGGCACTTTGGCTATCTCCACCATTTTGCTATTTTTAATAGTGCTGCTTTGAACATTGGTGTGCATATATCTACTCGTATTATGGCTCATATTTCTTATGGGTAAATACCAAGTAGAGGACTTGCTGGATCATAAGGTATTTCTATTTCCAACCTTCTGAGGAAGTGCCATATTGCTTTCCAGAGAGGTTGGACCATTTTGCAGTCCCGCCAGTAATGCAGGAGTGTCCCAGTCTCTCCACTTCCCTGCTAGCATTTATTGTCTTCTACTCTTTTGATCTTTGCTGTTATTTCTGGTGTCAAATGATAGCTCATTGTTGTTTTGATTTGCATCTCTCTAATGGCTAGTGATCATGAACATTTCTTCATATGTTTGTCGGCTGCCTGGATCTCCTCCTTGGTGAAGTGTCTGTTCATGTCCTGTGCTCATTTTTTAATTGGGTTATTTGTCTTTTTCTTGTAGAAGTGTTGTAGTTTCCTTATATATTTTAGAAATAAGTCCCTTGTCTGATGTCTCATTGCAAAAGATTTTTTTTCCTATTCTGTGGGTTCCCTTTTTACTCTTTTGGTGAAGTCTTTTGATGCACATAAGTTTTTAATTTTTAGTATGTTCCACTCATCTATCTTGTCTACTTTTGTTTGTGTACTTTTCAAAATTTTAGGTAGTCTGTGTATTCTCTGAATTAATGTGTTCACATTTGTCTCTATTTTTTCATTGATGGCCTTCATAATTCTGGAACTCACATTTAGGTCTTTAATCCATGTGGAGTTGGTTTTTGTATAAGGTGTGAGCTGAAGGTCTTGTTTCAATCTTTTTTTTTTTTAAGTTTTATTGTGAATTATGTGATAGTTTATATAGGAGGACATCAGTTTTACATTCATCCTATCATATATTGTTTCATTGCCATGGTTACAATCCCCTCTACGCTCACCAATCAACAAAAGGGTACATCCTATAAGCCTGCTCCCCCCTTGTTTCAATCTTTTGCATTTCACTTTCCAGTTCTGCCAGCACCTTTTATTGAAGAGACTATCACCTCCCCATGTGATATATTTAGGTGTTTTGTCAAAAATCAGTTTCCTGTATGTAGCCGGATTAATTTCTGGATTCTCGATTCTGTTCCATTGATATTTGTCTTTCATTGTACCAGTACCAAGCTGTTTTGACCACTGTTGTTGTTGTTGTTGTTAAGTGCCGTCGAGTCGGTTCCGACCCATAGCAACCCTGTACAGGGTTTCCGAGGGTGTAAATCTTTACAGGAGTTGAAAGCCTCATCTTTCTCCCTCAGAGCGGCTGGTAGTTTCGAACCGCTGACCTTAAGGTTTGCAGCCCGATTCGTAACCACTAAGCTACCAGAGCTCCTTAGCATGTAGTAAATTTTGAAGTCGGGGAGTGAGAGGTCGCCAACCTTATTCTTCTTCTTAAGCAGTGCTTTGCTTATCCTGGGTCTCTTTCCTTTCCATATAAAGTTTGTAATTGTTTTTTCCATCTCTTTGAAGAATGTCGTTGGAATCTGGATTGGGATTGCATTATATGTGTAAATTGCTTTGGGCAGTATTGACATTTTCACAATGTTAAGTCTTCCTATCCAGGAGCATGGTACATTCTTCTATTTTTGTAGGTCTCTTTTGGTTTCTTTTAGTCATGTTTTGTAGTTTTCTTTCTATAAGTCCTTTGTTTCTCTAGTTACATTTATTCCTAGATATTTCATTCTTTGGGTGGCTATTGTATATAGTATTCCTTTCTTCATGTCCTTAATACTGTCATTTTTGGTATAGAGGAATCCAACTGATTTTTGTATGTTAATCTTATACCTTGACACTTTGCTGAATCTTTCAATGAAAGATTTTTTACTGAGTAGCTTTTTTACTGAGTCTTTGATGTCTTTTACATATAGGATCATATTGTCTGCAAATAGAGAGAGGTTTACTGCCTTTTTGCTGATTTGGATGCCTTTAATTTCCCTGTCTTGCCATATAACTCTTACTAAGACTTCCAGCATGATTTTGAATAGGAGTGGTGACTAAGAGCATCCTTGTCTGGTTCTTGTTCACAGGGGAAGGATTTCAGTTTCTCTTCATTAAGAGTAATGTAGGCTGTTGGTTTTGTATACATGCACTTAATTATGCTGAGGAATTTTCTTTCAATTCCTATTTTGTTGAGTGTTTTTATCAGGAATGGATGTTGGATTTTGTCAACAGCCTTTTCTGCATCAATCGATATGATCATGTGATTCTTTTCTTTTTTCTTATTTATATGGTGGATAACGTTGATTGTTTTTCTATATGGTGGATAACGTTGATTGTTTTTCTAATGTTGAACCATCTTTGCATCCCTGATATGAATCCCACTTGATCATGGTGTATTATTATCTTTTTGATGTGTTGCTGGATTCTGTTGGCTAGGATTTTGTTGAGAATTTTTGCATCTATATTCATGAGGGATATTGGTCTATAATTTTCTTTCTTAGTGACGTCCTTCCCTGGTTTTGGTATGAAGCTTATGCTTGCTTCATAAAATGTATTAGGATGTTTTCTATCCTCCTCTATCTTCTGGAATAATTTGAGTAGAATTGGTGACAGCTCTTCCTTGAATGTTTGGTAGAACTCACCGGCGAAGCTGTCTGGTCCTGGACATTTTTTGGTTGGGAGTATTTTGATGATCTGATCAATTTCTTCTTTTTTTTATAGCTCTTTTCAGGTTTTCTACTTCACTGTGTGTAAGTTTAGGTAGGTCATGTTTATCTAATAATATAATCATCTCTTGTAAGTTTTCAAATTTGTTGGAGTACAACTCTTCATAGTATTCTATTATCATCCTTTTGATTTCATTTGGTTCTGTTGTGACATTGCCCATGTGGTTTCTAATGCGTGTTATTTGTGCCTTCTCCCTCTTTTCTTTTGTTAGGTTTGCCAATGGTCTGTCAACTTTGCTCATCCTTTCAAAGAACCAGCTTCTTGTCCTGTTGATTCTTTGTATGTTTTTTCTATTTTCTATCTCATTTATTTCTGCTCTAATCTTTGTTTTTTCTTTTGGTGGCTGAAGGTACCCTCTATTGGTCTGTTTTTAATTGTTGTAGATACTGTGTTAATGTGTTAATTTTGGTTCTTTCTTCTTTTGGGATGTGTGCGATTATTGCAATAAATTGTTCTCTCAACTCTGCTTTCGCAATGTCCCAAAGATTTTGGTATGTTGTGTTTTCATTCTCATTTGTTTCTAGGAACTTTGTAAATTCACATTTAATTTCTTCTACTACCCAGTCACTTTTCAGCATGGTGTTATTTCTTGTATTTGACTTGATTTCCTTGGTCTTCCTATTGTTGATTTCTAATTTGATAGCATTGTGGCCTGAGAAGATGCTTTGTAGTATTTTGATATTTGTAAATTTATGG
>NW_006408715.1:4929066-4931029 GCF_000296735.1 Chrysochloris asiatica | reverse complement strand
CCACCCACTATTATTGTAGATTCATCTGTTTCTTTCTTCAACTCTATTAAGAGTTTGCTTTATATATTTTGGAGCTCTTTCATTGGGAGCATAGATATTTATTATGGTTATTTCATCTTGTTCAATTGTTCCTTTAATCATGAGATAATGTCCATCTTTATCTATTATGCTGGGTTTTGCCTTAAAGTTTATTTTAACAGAGATTAGTACTGCCACTCCTGTTCATTTTTTATTGCAATTAACTTGGCATATTTTTTTCTATCCTTTGACTTTTGATCTGCTTTTGTCTCTCTGTGTGAGATGTGTGTCTTGCAGACAGCATATTGAAGGGTCTTATTTTGTTATCTATTTTGCCACTCTCTGTCTCTTATCAGGTGCATTTATTGTGCTTACATTCCGTGTAATTATTGATAGATATGAATTAATTCCTACCACTATGTTTGTTTTATTGTGGTGTTGCTGCTTTCTTTGTTCTGTGTGTCTTCCTTTGTTGAGTTCATGATTTTTGTGTTCTTTCTTGTGAGTTTCCTCGTAATTTTAGTGTTTCCATGATCTTCTTGGATTTTCATTTTCTTGATACATTCTGAAGTGTTAATTTTCTTTGATGTTGCCTTATAATCCATTAACTTTTCTCTCCATTTAGTGCAGTCTATTTTATGCTGCAATCTACCTGACCTTCTCACCATCTGGATCTCTGTTCCTACACGTTTACCTTCTTTTACATTGTACTTGTTTTGATCGTAGACTGACCTCCCAGATTCTCTGAGTTTGTTCTTAGAGTTTTAATCTTTTCTCTACTCTTGCTTCTGTTGATTTAATTCTAGGAGTTGCTGCCATGTATGTCAGTCTCTGGTTGCTGTCTACTCTTGTTGGTTCTCAGTATACAGAGCTCCCTTTAAGATGTTTTGTAGCGCAGGGTTGGCTTTGGAAAAATGCCTTAGTTTCTGTTTGTCTTGGAATGTTTTGATTATACTGTTGTATTTGATTGATAGCTTTGCACAATAAAGGATTCTTAGTTGGCAATTTTTTTTCTTTCAGGGTTTTATATATGTCTCTCCATTGCTTTCTTGCTTGCATGGTTTCTGCTGAGAGATCCGAGCTTAACCTGACTTGCTTGCCTTTTGTATGTAACACATCTGTTTTCCCTAGCTGCTTTCAGGTGTGTCTTATCTTTGATTTTTGGAGAGCTTGATTATGATATGTCTCGGTGATTTTCTTTTGGGGTCTATCCTTCCCAGGGTTCCTTGAGCTTCTTGAATGTTTATATTTTCACTTTTCAGGATGTTAGAGAAAATTTCTTCCAGCAGTTCTTCAACTATTTCCTCTGTGGACTTCTGTGAGTCTTCTTTTCCTGGAATGCTGATAATTCTTAAGTTATTCTTCTTCATGTTGTCCAACATGAATCTTAGACCTTCTTCAGATTTTTTTTTAGTCTTTTTTCTGTTTGTTCTTCTATCTTTAGTGGTATTGAGAGATTTGTCTTCCAGTTCACTGGTTCTGCCTTCCATCTCTTCTGTTCTAATCCTTTGCCCTTTCAGAATATTGTCTATTTCTCATATTCTATTATTGATTGTTTGGACCTCTTTCTGTAGGTTTTGAATTGTTTCAAATGCTGTATCTATCTTATTTGATTGTTCCTGTAGCACTTTCCTGACTTCTTCCTAATTTTTCTCAACTCCATTGTAAACTGTTTTGAAACATTTTATAATCATTTTTCTGAATTCCTTATCAGGCATTTCCAAGGCTTGCCCTCCTTCCAGAATGGAGTCCAGGTCTACATCTTAGTCATTTGTCTCAGACATTTTATCTTGTTTCTGGACATGTGTGATATGGTCATCTGCTTTTGCTTCTTGGGCACATTTAGTGTTTATCTCTGTCCTTAATACTTAATTGAGTATGTGTTTTAGAATTTTTTATGCTTTCTGATTGCTTCCAGGTAGAAGTGATCAGGATGTGGGCTTCC
>NW_006408715.1:4911050-4928841 GCF_000296735.1 Chrysochloris asiatica | reverse complement strand
TTGACTATATGGCAGCAGTTGCTGACTCTTCTTGGGTAATATAGGGAGAGAAAGAGTCCCCCAAAGGTAGAAGGGGGAGCATAAAACCACAAAACAGCATCAGCAAAAAAACAAAAACAAAAACCAATAAATAACAACAGCAACAAAACAAGACTGAATACTGCAGTCTGTAATCTCAGACAGGGAAAGAGAGAAGGGAAAAAAAAAAAAATCTGTAGCCTAATATGAGTATGACTTTAATGTCTTTTCTTCAACTTCTTGCTTTCAAAGATGCCTTAGAGATTTCAAGATGCTACTGTTGGTTGTTACACTATACCTCAGGCTTTAATTTAATTTTCAGCCTGTTTTGTTTTTACACTCTCCTTCCCTCTCTATAGCCCTGTCCTGGCCTTTCCTGTATTTAAAAACAAAAACAAAAAAACGTTCAGGGCCTGCTCTTGGGCTGAGTATCTGTGCATATGTGTGGCAGAAGAACTCACCAGTGGTGAGGGTGGGGGGTGTCCAATCGCTCAGGCACCACCCCCTCTAGTCACCAGAATGGAAGTGCACAAACAGTGGTGGATGTGTATCCCAGATACCAAAAAAAAAAAAAAAAAAGAAAAAAGAAAATCAGAATACAGCAAAATCGACAAAGTGTATTGTCCATCTTTGCTCCAAGATTCCCACTGTGTTTTTCCGTGGTGTTTCTGCTCCTCCGCTTGGTCTTGCCATTGGGTGTCACCCAAGATGTCGGCTCCAGGCCTCTGAGCCCAGCAGATTCAAAGTAGACAGGGAGAGGGGCTGTTTGCAGATGACCAGGGGGCAGGCTTGCAGGGTATACCTTTGGTTGGTTGATAATGCATGGAGGGATTGTAACCATGGCAATGAAACAATATAGGATAAGTTAAATGTAAAACTAGTGTTCTCCTATGTAAACTATTACATAATTCACAATAAAACTTAAAAAAAAAAAAAAAAGTATGTGATTTCTTACTTCAGCGTCAAGTTCCACTAGCTATAAGCCTTCAAACTTTTAAAATATTCCTATCTCTGTGCTTCCTAATTTTGGAGCTCTGTCCTGGATCTGCTTTGCCTGGTATTCTGTGGTATGGCTGACTGCAAACTTCACAGCTCCTTCATTCTAGCTGCCATCAAGCCTGGCTAAAAGTATAAGTTTTAAATAACCATCTCTACCACTCCAGCTCTGGCCCCACCCTTCGAGAATGAAGTCATCCTCATATGCTTCAGGGCTTTGCTCCAGTGATTTTAATGGCTAATCCATCCTGAATGGAATGAGGAAATGAGATTCCACACAGGTGACTTTTTCAGCTGAACTGTACTGGGATGATGGTGACAAGCACATGCATGGGTCAAGGCAGCAAGCGCATTCTTGTACAGGTTAAAAAATTTAGCACTAGTAAAGTTCAATAAGGCACAATGAGAACTGGCAGTAGGAGACAGTATCATGGGATGTGGCCGTTAAGGAGGAAGAAAGGTATAAAACACAGGCAGACTTGGCCTATGTCATTATTTTCCAAGGTGGTGGTTATGTGCTATGGAGTCGGAACTGACTCTTACCGACCCTGTACAGAGTTTCTGAGGCTGTAAATCTTTATGGAAGCAGAAAGCCTCATCTTTCTCCCATAGAACAGCTAGTAGTTTCGAACTGCTGACCTTAAGGTTTGCAGCCCAATTCATAACCACTACACTACCTATTTTCCAAGAGTTAGTCTTAATTAAAGGAGCTCTGGTAGCATAGTGGTTAAGAGTTGGGCTTCTAACTTCAAGGTCAGCAGTTCAACACTACCAGCAGTTATGTGGAAAAAAGATGAGGCTTTCTGCTCCTGTAAATATTTAAAGCCTCAGATAGCCTATACAGGGTCACTATGAGTTGGAACTGACTCCACGGTACATAACCACCATAAGTCTTAATTAGGACTCCTGATGTGGTTCTGTAGGATTAGCACTGGGCTGTGAATCACAGAGTTGGCAGTTCAAACCCACCAGCTGCTCCTCAGGACCCCTATACGAGGTCAGCACTTACCAATAACAGTTTTAATTAATGAAAAGTCCTAAAAAACTGCATTTCTTTTCAAGAGATTCCCTTTCAACTTGTAAAATATCAAAACACCTAGTCAAGCCCATTGCTGATTAGTTGATTCTGACTCATAATGACCTTGCAGGACACCCTAGAACTGCCCCCTGTAAATTTCTCAGGCTGTGATTAACAATGGGCTCAAACATAGTAACCATTGGAGCAGGATGCAGGACTGGGCAGTGTTTCCTTGTGTTATGCATTGGATCACTATGCATCAGAACCAATTAGAAGACAACTAATAACAACAGCGTAGTGGTTACGAATCGGGCTGCGAACCTTAAGGTCAGCGGTTCGAAACTACCAGCCACTCCGCGGGAGAAAGATGAGGCTTTCTACTCCCGTAAAGATTTACACCCTTGGAAACCCTGTACAGGGTCGCTATGGGTCGGACCTGACTCGATGGCACTTAACAACAACAACAACAACAATAACAACACTCTTTACGGGAGCAGACATGCCACATTTGTCTCCTATGGCTTGTTGGTTAGAACCACCAACACTTCCATTAGCAGCTGAGTACTTAATGACTGAGGCATACAGTTCACTGTCTCCCATCCTTTTAGCACCATGAAGTACTTTTTTTTAAAGTTTTTTATTGTGAATTGAGTGATCGTTTACATGGGGAAGCATCAGCTTTACATTCATCCTATTGTATTTCATTTCACTGCAATAATTACAGTCCCCTCCATGCATCATGAAATACTTTTTAAAAGTTATATTTCAGCTGTTTACTGGTTTGTTGCCTACTTGTAGGCTCTGAAATTCTAAAAGTTAGAGATTACAGGTTAGTTATTTCTATGTATCCAGACTGCACAATGTCTGTATATAAATGCTGGTGGAATATTAAAAATCACTGGTGAACCTACAGGAGTCCTGGTAGGACTTCAGGATAATGCGCTGACTGCAAGGTCTATTTATACCACAAAGTCGGCAGTTTGAACTCACCAGCTGCTCCTCAGACACTGTATACAAGGCCGCTATGAGTCCAAATAGAATCCACGGTACTTAACAACAACAACAACAACAACAGTGAGCATACAAAAGTGGTGGCTTAACGTCTTATTTCCCGTATCTGGCTAGTAGGAGAGGGATTCCTTTAATGAATAAATGTGTAAGTGTTTAAGCTTTCTTAGAAACATGTTCTCAAAAGTATTATTAAATTCTTCTGTGATCTTATTTACATTTGAATTTGCCCAACCAAAAGTTTAAAGGTGATTCACTCAGCAAGACAGTGCAATTTAATCCTTTTCTATGTTTTCACAAATAAAGGATTAAGAAAAAAGAAATGACTACAGTATTAAGGTAGATGTATATATGCACAATGCTGCCTTTGCCCTTAGCTATCCTACTGAGTTGAGCAATACCTTCAATGGCTGGAAGGGATTTGTAAATTATAAGCTGAAAAGAGCCTCTTGTTCCAGCTAAACAGGCTACAATATACCATTTAAAACATTCAGGAAAAGGCCTGTTTCTTTCACTTACTTCTGTGGAGTAAAATCTAAAATTGTCTAATACTAGATAAACTTCTAAGAGCTCAGGTAGTATAATGGTTATGAGTCGGGCTGCTTAGCAGTACGAAACTATCAGCAGTTCCACTGGAGAAAGATGAGGCTTTCTGCTCCCTTAAGTATTTAAAGCCTCAGAAACCCTATGCAGGGTCACTGTGAGTCAGAACCGATTCCACGGCACATACCCATAACCAGGTAAACTTGTGGAAGGGAATCTTCTCTTCTATGCTTTATCCTATAAAGAACAGGTGTCCTGATGTGGCACTGTGGGTTAATGCACTGGACTGCAAAGTCAGCTTAAACCACAAGGTCGGTGATTCAAGCTGACCAGCTGCTCATCAGAAACCCTATAAGGGTCACTGTGGTTGGTATCCACTCAATGGCACTTAACAACAATAAAGAACAAGGAATCTCTGGGTGGTACAAACAGTTAAGCACTCTACATGTTTGTTTTCTGTCTGTACCCACTGAGAGGCCCTTCCAAACAAAGGTCGGGATATTTGCTTCCATAAGGCTTGAAACCCCTATGGAGAAATTCTACTAGGCATGCATGAAGTTGCCATGAGTTGGAATGAACTTGAAAGCAACTAAAAACAACATGAAGGACAAGAGGATAAATAGGAATGGAAAGTATATAACCTCATGTACTGAGGCAAGAAAGTTTTGCTTGCTAATAGGCAACGCCATGAGAGAAGAGTAGGTTTGCTATGACACTGTCGGTGGAAGGCAATTCAAACGCACCAGCTGCTCTTCCAGAGAAAGATGAAGCAATCTGGCCCTTTAAAGAGCTACAGTATTGGAAATGCTATATCAGTCACTATGAGTTGGAAACAACTCAATAACTAAATCTCTCTACCTGCATGACTGTTTCTAGGTGAACGGAAACTTCAAAGAGCATGACCTCTTCTCTTCACAAGAGATTTCCAAATCCTTCAAAGACAGATGTAGAATGAGACATGCAGAATGGGTCAGTGAAAAAGAGGAAGACTCTCAATGAGATGGATTGACAGACACAGTGACTGCAACAAGTACAAATGTAAGTATTATGAGGATGGGACAGGACTGAGTAGTGTTTTGTTCTGTTGTGTATAGGGTCGCTATGAGTTGGATCCAATTCCACAGCACCTAACAACAACAGCAAGGCATCATTATCAAAATGTATGTCATGAAAGGCTCTTGAGGCTCTGTGGACAAAGAAATTGGGCAATTGTGAAGTGATCATAAACATCATAAAGGCTCTGAGAAGAGAGGAAGCAGGGAAGGTTGTAGAATTGTAATTAATCTGGCATTTCTCCAAAGAAAAGCATATTCTACATAGCGCTAATTATCATCCCACAGAGCTCTATTTAGAAAAGATCTTTTCTGAAGAATATCGCTGGGTCCTGTTTTTAGGTTATCATTACTTCTGGGACAAGAACTGAAATAAGTGGGAATCACAGGGACATATTCAATTGGTATTTTACAAATGAAATAACTGAAGTAAAAGGGAAATCAAAACAATCCTAATTCAAGAAAAGAAACTGAAGTAAAAGGGAATCGAAAAAATCCTAGTTCAAGGAATGATTAAAATGTGTGGTTTTTATATCCAAGGACTATGTCATATTTATTATAGTCCCTTGCATAGAAGAATTCCTAGCACAGAGCTGTTGTTTAGTGCCATTGAGTCAGTTTCAACTCAGGAAACACATATAGGATTTCCAAGAAGTGGCTAGTGTGTTTGAACCACTGACTTTTCAGTTAACAGTTACGTTCTTCACCTAAAACTCCACACCAGGACTCCTGGCACATAGTAGGAGGTTGTTAAATATGTGCAATGCACAAAGTAGGAGGTCAGTACTTGCTGGCATAAAGAAATGTATATTTTATTTAGGGATTCAGAAATAGCCAATTTCACATATTAGAATGTATCTGCAGCTAAAAGCTTAGGGACTTCAAAATCTTTGAAATCTTGACTTAGTTATAATGGAACTGACTTTAAGTTCTGCATTCTTCATAAAGAAAACAATCCAGATATCCTTAGCATGAAGATTTTGAGTGAGTCATGGCTTGATTCATACTCACACACACATTTTGGGTGATTCAGGGTTTAATTCACACACACACATACACACACACACACATTAGTCATGCAATTGCCATTTATTTCAACAGGAGTTAGACTAATGTTGTTTTCAAGAAAAGTTAAGAAATCTGCCCTCTAATGGTAGGATTTTCCATCATAATGACCTATTTAATGAGTGAAAAATAGTTTAAGCAAACCTATGGTTGCCTGAATCACCATACAACTCAAGGAAACTGTCTTGAAGTAGCATTTCTCTCACTGTTGAAAAGTCAACGAAGTAGCTACAAGTCCTCTTAGTGCTCCAATTTCTGTTACACTGGACTCATTTAAAGTAAAGGTGGCCCTTGATTTTCTGTGTTGTTATTCACTAATGGAATTATCATGTTGTTGTTGTTAAGTGCAGTCGAGTTGGTTCTGACCAATAGTGACCCTGTATAGGGTTTCTGAGGAGCAGCAGGTAAGCTTGAAACACTGACTTTGTGGTTCAAACTGACTTTGCAGTCCAGCGTATTCACCCACAGCACCACACCAGGACTCTGGAATGATCATTGTGTACCTTTATTTCCTCTTGACTAGTGATGAAATTGCTAGTTTTCTGAATTCCACAGGAGATGCTCCTCCAATCCACTCTGCTGCCTGGCTGCACTGTGGTGGTAATTAGCAAACAGCAGGCAGGAGCCTTTCAGTGTCTGGCTACATAGAGGTATGACGACAGGAAGATGCTGAGAATCTATTATTCATGGTTTGCACAAAAAACAACGACAAAAATTAATGGGAATTGTGCCATTCCTCTAACTTTACCTACTAGTCAAGCACTGTTTTGCAACTGTGGAAATAGAGCAGATGTGATCACATAGCCCCCCCACAGCCAAAGCAGCTTGAGTTGCCAATGGGAAGAAATGCCAATATTAATTGGCTCAAATGTAAATAAGAAAAAGTATAAATGGAAAAGTATCTAAAAGGTAATGCAAACTATAGATCAAGAGCCCTTAAGCATTAAATGTTTAAACTATCAAGTTCCCAAGCCTACTTGGAACAGGAGGTGAGAGTTGTTGAGTTTTTTGTTGTTCTTCTTTAGGAGATTGCAAAAGTCACCAATAACCAAAGGATTTTATATTGATAGATAATCATTGAAGTCATTTTGATTTGCTGTCAGAGAAAAGATCATGAAAATTAAACATCCCATATGAGAAATAGCAAGATTTGCATAGTCCCCAAGTGTCTTCCAAGATAACTATTAAGTACAAAAGGGAAGATAATGACTAGCAATGTTATGGTAGAAACTCAGCAGACACTACCATCAAAAGTCAATGTCACCAGTAATTAGACACATTTCAATCTCATCCGCCCCAAGTCTTGAACTAAGAAGGGCCCAAGGTTGTTTTCTTTACCAAGAAATGCATAACCTCACTCCATTCATGAGAAAACACAGGACAAACCCAAACTATGTGGCATTTACAAAGTAACTAACGACATACTCTCCAAATGTAGCAAGTTCGTGAAGACAAGGTGGGAACTGCTACAGTCTGATGGAGAAGATGATGAAAGAATGCAATTGCAGATCCTTTCCAGGATCCCAGACTAGAAAATAAATATTAATAGAAAAACAAGTGAAATATGAATAAAAGATTTAGGTTAGTTAACAGAATTGCACCAATGTTAATATCCTTGTTTTGCTTATTGTACTTTTGGTACAGAGATATGAACTTTAAGGGAAACTGGGTGAGGGGCTAGGGAAAATATACTGTTTTTCCAGGTTTTCAGGCAATCAAAAACTAGTTAAGAAATAAACAAAAATTTAAAGAATGTTATGATTCTAATGAGGTCTATAATTTTCAGACCATGAAATTTGTGATAAGGTCATCATCTCTGAATTTTAATATTGGTAAATATATAATAATGGCTACATTACAGGCTTATACTGACAGGTAAGTGATAGGTAAACTCTTGGCTCATTGTCTTTGCTCAACTAGTGATTATTGAATCTAAAAAAAAAAAATTATCTCACGTACTTCTGAAGGGGATGCATATTCTTTATTTGTAGGGTCCATATTTACATTCTTATCTATTTTTTCCTACAGAAGACAAAAAGTGGGATGTCAAAATATTCCTTTAACATTCATTTTTCAATATTTCAGTTTCTCTTTGTTGTGCTATTTTGTAGATAAGTGCTCGTTTCCATTCAAATTTTGAATGTGTAATATTTTCTTTATGCTCTTCATTATCAAGGAGATAAGGTTGTTGCTAGGTACCATCAAGTGGTTTCCAACTCATAGCAACACTTCACACAAAAGAATGAATCACTGCCTGGTCACACACCCTCCTTATAATTATTATTAGTTTGAGCCCATTGTTGTTCCCACTGTCTGAGTCCACCTCATTGGAGGCCTTCCTCTTTTTCTCTGACTCTCTACTTTTCTAAGCATGATGTCTTTCTCCAGGAACTGATCCCTCCTGAACACATGCCCAAAGTATGAGACAAAGTCTCTCCATATTCACTTCTAAGGAGAATTATGGGTGTTCTTCTTCCAAGATCCATTTGTTTGTTCTTCTGGAAGTTCATAGTACTGTCGATATTCTTTTACAACACCATAATTTAAGTGTCTCAAATTTTCAAGGGTCTTCCTTATTCATTGACCAGCTTTCACATGCATATAAAGTGACTGATAATACAATGGGTTGGGTCAGATGTACCTTTATCCTCAGAGTAGCATCTTTAGTCTTTAACATTTTGATGTTGTTAATCAGGCTTTTTCCAATCTTGATATCATGTTCTTCTTCATGATATAAGCTTCTGTCATTATCTTCTCATAATATGGTTGAAAAAGTACGGTGAAAGGACACAACACTGACCCACACTTTTACTGATTTTAAACCATTGTTTAAAATCAGTAAAGGTTTTTAGAATCCCCTTGTTCTGTTCTAACAACTGCCTCTTGGTCTATGTACAATTAAGTGAATGCAATTAAGTGTTCTGGAATACCCCTTCTTTGAAATGTTATACATAGCTTGTTACGATCCAAAAAGTCTGATGCCTTTGCATAGTCAGTAAAGTACCAGTAAGCATCTTTATGGATTTCTTTGCTTTCAGTTAAGATCCATCTGATGTCAGCTATGATATCCCTCATTCCACATGTCTGCTTCTAGACCTTGAATTTCTGGCAGCTTCTTGTTGGTGTGGAGTGTTGGTGGATCACTGAAGGATAAGCTCAAGGTCAGTCTTTCAAATTTACCAGCCACTCCTCAGAAATTCTATGGCGGTGGCTGTGTGCTGTGGAGTTGGTTCTGACTCATAGCGACACTGTACAGGGTTTCCGAGGCTGTAAATCTTTACAGGGGCCGAATGCCTCATCTTTCTCCCATGGAACAGCTGGTGGTTTCAAACTGCTGACCTTGTGGTTTCCAGCCCGATTCGTAACCACTACGTTACCAGAAGTGAATCTCTGGTAGCGTAGTGGTTACGAATCGGGCTGCGAGCCGCAAGGTCAGCAGTTCGAAACTACCAGCGGTTCCGAAGGAGAAAGATGAGGCGGTCTGCTCCCGTTAAGATTTACAGCCTCGGAAACCCTGTGTAGGTTCGCTATGAGTCAGAACCGACTCCACGGCACATCACAACAACAACAAAGCTACCAGAAATGCTATAGATTGTCTTATGAGCCAAAACCAACTCGATAGCACTTAACAGCAACAACCCCTGTGATGCTGCAACCGTTTTTAAATTTTCTTCAGTAAAACTTTACTTGCTTGCTATAGTAAGGATACTGTTTGATGTTTTCTGCATTCTGTTAGGTCACCTTTCTTTGGAACGGGTGCAAACATGGGTTTCTTCCAATGGGTAGGCCGGGCTGTAGTAAACATTTCTTGGCATAAACAAGTGAGTACCTCCAGCACTGGAACAATTTGTTGGAAAATTTCAATTGACATTCTGTCCATTCCTCGAGTCTTGTTTTTCACCAATGTCTTCAGTGCAACTTGGACTCTTCCATTGGCTCTTGATCATATGCTACCTCTTTAAATGATCGAACATCGGCCAATTCTTTTTGGTATAGTGATTTTGAATTCCTTACATCTTCTTTTGAGATTTCTTGTGCCATTCAGTACTTTGCTCATAGAATCTTTCAGTATTGCAAGAATTAATTTTTTTCTTCAGTTCTCTCAGTTTGAGAAATGCTGAGCATCTTCTCTTTTGATTTTCTAACTCAAGTTCTTTGCACAATTCATTTTAATACTAGACGTTGTCTTCTCAAGCTTCCCTTTGAATTTTTCTGTCCATCTATTAACATTATGATTCATTACAGTCACTTTACGTTCTCTACACTCAATAGAAATTTGCAGATTTTCTTCTGGCATCCATTTTGGTCTTTCCATTCTTCCTAGTCATTTTAATTTTCTTTTGCTTTCTTCATATATGATTTTATATATAAATATATATATCATCCCACAGCTCTTCTGGTCTTTGTTCATTAATGCCTAATGTATTAAATCTGTTTTTGAGATGGCCTCTAAATTCAGAAGGGATATAATAAAGGTTATATTTTTAACCCTGTGGACTTGTTTATTTTCTTCAGTGTGAACCTGAATTGGCATATGAGCAATTGATGGTCTGTTCCACAATCTGTCCCTGGCCTTGTGTTGACTGGTGATACTGAGCTTCTCCATTGCATCTTCCCTTAGATGTAGTCATTGTGATTCTTGTGTATTCTATCTGGTGAGGTCCATGTGTACAGTTACTATGTAAGTTATTGAAAAAAGATGTTTGCAATGATAAGTAGTTGGTTTTACAAAATTCCAGTAAGAAATCTCCCATTGCATTTCCATCACCAAAAGCCATATTTTCCAAGTACAGGTCTCTCTTGTTTGTTTCCATCCTTCACATTCCAATCACCAGGAATTGTCAATGTACCTTAACTGCAGTTTTGGTCAATTTCAGAATGAAAAAGTTGGTAGAGTTCATCAGTTTCATCATCAGTGACTTTAGTGGTTGGTGTGTAAATTTGAATGATAGTGTTATTAAAGTATCTTTTTTGTAGGCATATGGATGTTATTCTATCACAGACAGCATTTTATTTTAAGATATATCTTGAAATACTCTTTTTGACAATGAACACAATGCCATTCCTTGTGAGTTTGTCACTCCCAGCATATTAAACTATATGATTGCCCAATTAAAATGGCCAAGATCAGTCCATTTCAGCTCAGTAATATCTAGGATATTAATCTGTATGTGTTCCTGACTTCCAGCTTTCCTAGATTCAAACTTCATACATTCCCCGTTCTGATTATTAATGGATGTTTGCAGCTGTTTCATGTCTTTGTGAGTTGCACCTGATCAACAAATGAGTTTCCCAAAAGTTTTGCTCCATCCACCTCAGTAAGGTCAACTCTACTTTGAGAAGGCAACTCTTCCCTAGTAATATTTTGAGTGCCTGCCAACCTGAGGGACTCATTTTCTGATCTATATCTGACAATGCCCCATGCTATTCTGCAGACGTTCCGTGGCTATCCATTTAGAAGTAGTTCACTTCTCCTTCTTCCTTTTCTGCCTCAGTCTGGAATCTCTGCTGAGACATGTCCATCATGGATGACACTGTTTGTATTTAAAATACCTGTGCATACCTTCCAGCATCACAGCAACACACAGGCCATCAAAGTAGGACCAACTGACAGACAAAATGGTAGAAAGGAATACTGAAAGTTTTACAAATCCGAAAATGTGTATGCCCAGGTTGTATCTTTTCATCATATAAATTCAATTTGTATGCGGAATAAATAATCCAAGAAGCTGGGTTATATGAAGAAGAAGGTGGCGTCAGGACTGGAGGTAGGATCCTCAACAACCTGCAATATACAGATAATACAACCTTGCATGCTGGAAGAGTAGTGATCTTGAAATATTTACTAATGAAGATGAAAAACTGTAGCCTTCAGTATGGATTGCATCTCAGTGTAAAGAAAATGAAAATCCTCATCACTGGACCAATAACTAGCACCATGATAAATGGAGAAAAGATGGAAGTTGCTAAACACTTACATTTTGCTTGGATTTAAAATCAGTGCTCATGGACGTTGGAGTCAAGAAATCAGATAATGTATATTTCGATAACAAATTTGCTGAACAAGAACTCTTTAAAGCTTTACCGAGCAAAGATGTCACTTTGAGAGCTAATGTGTGCCTGACCCAGGCTATAGTAGCTTCAATTGCTTCATATATATGCATATAAAAGTTGCACAATGAAGGAAGACCATAAAATAATTAATTATGGTGTTGGAGAAGAATATTGAAAATATCATGGATTGACAGGACAATAAATCTGTCTTGAAAGATGTACAGCTGGAATACTTCTTAGAAGCGAGGGTGGTGAAACTTGATCTCATGTACTTTGGTCATGGACAAGTATGTCATCCTTTGGTATAGCTGAAGGACAGTGAAAAAGCATAAGACCCCCAATGAGATGGATTAACACAGTGGCAGCAACAATGGGTAGAAACATAACAAAAATTAGGAGAATTGTCGAGGACTGGGCAGTGTTATGTTCTGCTGTGCATAGGGTCATTGTGAGTCAGAACTTATTCTATGGAACTGGACAAAAATAATTCTTCTTTATTAAATATCAGCAATGTCATGTCTGCTTTCTCTTTATATGCCATTTCCTGGGATATAATCTCTCATTTTAAGGCTCCCTCACTGGAGGCCTTTCTTTTCATTTAATTTGTGATGGTGATGGCTGTGTGCCATGGAGTCGGTTCCGACTTATCGCAACCCTCTACAGGTTTTCCGAGGCTGTAAATCTTTATGGTAGCAGAAAGTCTCATCTTTCTCCCACAGAACAGCTGGTAGTTTCAAACTGTTGACCTTGCGGTTCGCAGCCCGATTTGTAACCACCACTCTACCAGTGCTTGTGCAACTGTATATCTTCAATGTCTAAAGATGCTTTTTGTTTTTTTATTTTTCAACTTCATGCTTGTTAGAAAAGGAAGTCCTTATTTTGACTTGTACTGTGATCTGAAAGGGTTCTACATCAGACTGAGTGGGTAACTGTTAAAATGTCCCAGTATTCCAGGCAGAGACCTAGAGACAAGGGAAAAGTTTACAGTAACTGTTTGACAAGGATTAGTGGCCTGTGAGGAATCAGCAAAGAGCTTCAATATTGGGGAAGATGATTTTTTTACAGTTTGTGGCAGTCTGCTTTCTCTGGCTTACCAGCCTGTCCTTTAAGTCAGCCACAGCTGTTCTATGTTCCTGCTATGCTTCTCATACCTAGTGTATCCTTACAGAAATTGATGTTGCAAAGCCTGCGTGTCATGGTCCTTAGGGCCTACAGGTTACCTAGGAGAACTCACAGGGTTCAGCTAAGACCGTCCCCCTAAAGTTTAATGTTGTGCTCTTATATAAGTAAATGTATCTTCCACCTACTTCCCTAGCCAACATTGAAATACATTGAAATTTTTATATTCAGGTTTTCCTTCAGTCTGATTTCAGCTATGCTTTATCATCCAAAAATGTAGAGGGACTTTTCTCTAGATGTCAGTACAGAGGCACACTTTCCCTTAATGTTAGGTTCCCTTGCCAGTTTATGTGTTATTTTAGGAGATGGCCATTGTTGCTGTTGAGGAAGGGTTTACTGTCTGAAGTTAAACTGTCCCCTTGAGCTGAAAAAAAATTCTAATACTAGGATCATCAAGTGATGTCAAGCGACTAATTTTGTTAGGATAAAGCAAGGCTAAAACAAAGCAGCGGTTTTTAATGTAAATATACAAGGGTGTGTTGAAAATTTTCTGCACTCTGACTGTAGAATTTATTTTAATCAACTTTCAGAAAAGATAAATACATTATTTTTTGACATAATGATTTTCCATACACTTTGTCCATCTGTCAACAAGCTTTCCCTTATTAAAAAAATGTTTTAGGCTGAGCTGTGAGCCACGAATGCACTGCTGTCTTCACTTCTTCATCAGAGGTGAATCTTGGTCCTCAAAGGGCTGCTTTTGGGGGATGAAACAGGTGAAAGTCAGATGGAGTAAGATCAGGACTATAGGGAGGATGCCTTAACACCTCAAAACAAAGTGTTTGCAGAGTGTCAACAGGGTGAGCAGAGGTATGCAGATATGCATTGTCATGCAAGACCCCCAATGCCCTTGGATAGCTGCCCTCTGCATTGAAGCTGGTGTTTAGGCTTTAGTTCTTCAGTGAGCATTTCACTATAAAGAGAACTGTTG
Organism: Chrysochloris asiatica; assembly: GCF_000296735.1. Taxonomy (NCBI): domain Eukaryota; kingdom Metazoa; phylum Chordata; class Mammalia; order Afrosoricida; family Chrysochloridae; genus Chrysochloris; species Chrysochloris asiatica. Next base: position 4,914,977 of record NW_006408715.1, on the reverse strand, counting down.
ATTGTCAAGCATTTTTCCTGATAGTGTTACAATAATGGCCCTTGAGGATCCCAGAAACTGTAAGCATCAATCTTCCAGCTGATGATTGATGTTTGAACTTTTTCTTGGTCTGCAATTGAGGGCGTTTCCATTCCATACTCTGCTGTTTACTCTCAGGCTCCTAGTGATGAATCCCTGTCTCATCACCGGTAATGATTTTTTTTTAAAAATAAACATTTACCTTCATTTGAGTATTAGTCCAAATATTGTTTGTAGATGTCCAAACACTTCTGTTTATGCTCTTCCATGGGTTGTTTCAGTACCCATCTTGCACAAACTTTTCTAAACCCTAGTCTGTTTGCCATAGATTGTGTCATAGGCAGAGTCATGCCCAATTTTCAAATGATTTGCAACATAATCCACTGTCATTTGTCCAATCATTTCATGTGCACACTCAGTGTTGCTATCAGCCTTAAATGTGGATGGGTATTTTAATATAAGCAGAGTGTGGATAATTTTTGACTCATACTCGTATTATGGATTTTGCTGTCATCCATTTTATGCTTTGGCTCAGGAAAGTGGAAAGCATAGGTATAAAAAAAAAGATGAAAATTGGATAAAGAGCAGTAGACTTGGTTGTATTTTTTATTCCATCATTTCCATCTGTCTGACTTAATTCCCTAGTGTTTATTTAAACTCCTAAAGTTTTTTGTCAGCTGAAAATTTAGGATAATATAGCTGAATTGCCTGCCTCAGAAGGATATTTCAGAGCTTGAACAAAATTTTCTGTATGGAAATATTTTGACATATTTTAATATCCTAAAAGGTCTGAGGCATTCCCCAATTCAAGTGATCACCATCTACGTTGAAAAATTCACATAGAATTTCTATAAGATGTAACATGAATGGTGACTTATGGAGTTGGGTCTTGGTCCCTGCAACCTGAAAGGCATTGTTACTACAATTATAACTCAAATACCATAAATTGATAGAATGATCTGTGTTGTAGTTAAGATTTGATGAGATGGAAAAACTATTACATGAAACCAGAGAATTGAATGAATTTATACCACACTGCGGGTTGTGGGGAACTTCAAACCTTCATACCATTCCAAAAACGATTGAGTCAGTGGACTTCAGTGTAGGACAAACAACACAAGAGACTGGGTTACTCATGAAAATCATGTTTTATTTGGAAGAATTCATAGTAAATAGTAGACAAAAATGATGATATAAGTCAAGACTGTGGGCAAGGCTTGAACAAAATTGAACCTTAACCTATGGAATTGGAATCAGCAGTATCAGCTTTACCTGGAAGCTTGTTGGCATGCATAGGCTGCACTCCAGGTCTACTGATTCATAATCTAATTTTAATAGTATCCGCAAGTGTGTTAGGCTGGGTTCTCCAGAGAAGCAGACCAAGTGAAACTTATATATGTATCTATAAAGAGATATAGCTAGAATTTAGCCCTATGTCTAGGCTATAGCTAACACAATTGTAGAAGTGTGAAGAATCAAGAATGACTGATCAGACAGCAGGCAGGCAGGCAAGTTGAGCAGGTAAGAAACAGGCTGCTGACAACTTTCAGGATCAGCAAGCAATACAGTAGTCCAATGGCTTGAACCCAAAGAACCAGAGGTTGAATGACATGCTTTGCCTTAGTTTCCAGTATATTGGAAAGAGGACACATTCCCAACTGCATTATATACTTGATTGCAGTTGTTACATTCTGTCAAGTTGATTCAGATGCATAGCAACCCTGTATAGGGTTTTCAAGAAGCAGCTGATGAGCTTGAACCACCAAACTTGTGGTTCAAACTGACCTTGCAGTCCAACACAGTAACTGACAGCACCACACCAGGACTTCCTAGAGTTGATTACATTATACATCTCAACTGGCAAACCACTGAGAATCTTAGCTCAGTCAAGTTGACACAAACCCTAAGTATTCCACCATGTTCTTGTCTAAACTTGGGAATCATTACTCTAGAAGGGCCTTTTCACTTTAGTTCTACTATACATGATATTTACAAATGGTGATTAAGATGAAGATTGGTAAAATTATAGTTCTTTGTGCTTTGGTAACATTTGTTTTTCACAGCACTTTCACACAAATCTGCTCACTTACACATCATATTGATCAAAATAGACTACATCTTAAAGAGATTATTTGCCAAAGAAAAGTGAGTTGAACAGCTAAAATAACAGGTATTGGCCATTTTGAGTCAAACAATCATGGTTTTTCTATGTCAGAATGACAAATACGTCATTAAAAAGAACATTTCAAGATCTTGAAATGCAATGCTATCTGTGATAGGATAATATCTAGATACCTACAAGGAAGACCAGTTAATACCACTGTTACTCAAACTTATGCACAAACTATCAAAGCCAGTAATGAAGAAACTGAAGAATTCTACTAAAATCTTCAGTCTGAATTGGTCAAATATGAAATCAATATGCACTGTTAATTACTGATAATTGGAATGCAAAAGTTGGAAACAAAAAGAATGGATTTCTAGTTGGAAAATATGGCTCTGATGATAGAAATGATGCTGGAGATTGCATGTTACAATTTTGTGAAACTAATGACTTTAGCCCACCACTAGTCTGTCAGTTTGGCGTGCTATGGTGGCTTGTGTGTTGCTGTGACTCTGGAAGCTATGCTAAGGGTATTTGAAATACCAGTAGGGTCACCCACTCTGAACAGGTTTCAGATGATCTTCCAGATGAAGACAGACTAGAAGGACAGATGGACAACTTCCAAATATAACTCACTGAAAACCTTTTAAATAGTACTGTAACGTTGTCAGATATAGTGCCAGAAAATGAATCCCTCAGGTTAGAAGGCACTCAAAATGTGACTAGGGGAGAGCTATCTATTCAAAGTAGAGTTGACTGTGATGACACGAATGGAGTAAAGACCTCAGGACCTTTAGTTGCTAATGGGACACAACTCAAAATGAAGAGAAACAGCTGTAAATATCCATTAACACATAAACATCGATTTCCTAGGTGATAGTGGTATTGACCATTTTGAATCTGATAACCACAGGGTTTACTATGCGGAAATGACAAATTGAACAGAAATAGGGTCGCATTCATTGTCAAAAAGAACATATCAAGGAAAATATTCATGTGCCTACAGGGAAGACCAATTAATACCCCTATTATTCAAAATGCACACCAACCACTAAAGCTAGTGAGGATGAAATTGAAGACTTCTACCTTCTTCAGTGTGAAATTGATCAAACATGCAATCAAGATGTATTGATGATCACTGGTGATTGGAATGCAAAGGTTGGAAATAAAGAGGAAGGATCGGTAGTTGGGAAAGATAGCCTTGGTGACAGAAATTATGCTGGAGATCGCATGATAGAATTCTGCAAGAACAGTAGTTTGTTCATCTCAAATAACTTTTTAAAACAGCATAGAAGATGACTATACACATGGACCTCACCAGAGGGAATATACAGAAATCAAATTGATGACCTCTGTGGAAAAAGACAGTGGAAAAATTCCATATCATCAGCCAAAACAAGGCCAGGAGCAGATTGTGGAATAGACCATCAGTTATTTATATGCAAATACAGACTGAAGCTGAATAAAATGAAAATATGTCTATGAGAGCCAAAATATAACCTTGAATATATCCCACCTGAATACAAAAATCACCAGAAGAACAGATTTGATGCATTAGACACTAAAACTGAAGACCAGAAGAGTTGTGGGATGACATCAAGAATGTTATACAGATTGAGGTTCCGGTTTGCCAGAGTGACCAGACGTGCTAGTGAGTAGGGGCTCCGGGATCGGGAAAGAGAACCACGAGTGTTGAGCCTCCCAAGTGGGAATTCACAGTCACACGGCCCTCGTAAAGCTTAGTGCGCCAGAGGCTTAGACCCGTTTCATTGAGAAATCACTGTGCAAGGAATTACAGGCTTTTT
>NW_006408715.1:4872060-4902980 GCF_000296735.1 Chrysochloris asiatica | reverse complement strand
AAAAAAAAAAAAAAAGAATGTTATACAGGAAGAAAGCAAAAGGTAATTAGGAAGACAAGAAAAAAGAAAAGACTAAAATGGATGTCAGAAGATACTCTGAAATTTACTCTCCAGTGTAGATATGCTAAAACAAATGGAAGAAATGAGGAGGTACAAGAGCTAAACAGAAAATTTCAAAGGTCAGCTCAAGAAGGCAAAGTCAAATATTATAACGAAATATGCAAAGATCTGGAGTTAGAAAACCAAAATGGAAGAACTCACTCAGCACTTCTCAAGCTGAGAGAACTGAAGAAAAAAATCAAGCCTTGAAGAATTCTCTGGGAAAATTACTGAATAATGCAGAAAGCATCAAAAGAAGATGGAAGGTATACACAGAATCACTTAACCAAAAGGAAATGGTCAGTGTTCAACCATTTCTACTGATAGCATATGACCAAGAGCCAAAAATCCTGAAGGAAGAAGTCCAAGGTGCATTGGCAAAGAACAAGGCACCAGGAATTGATGGAATACAAATTGAAATCTCTCAGCAAAGTGATGCAGCACTGGAGGCACTCACTCATCTATACCAAGAAATTTGGAAGACAACTACCTAACCAACTGATTGGAAAAGCTCCATACCTGTGCCCATTCCAAAGAGAGGTGACCCAACAGAATGAAGAAATCATAGGACAATATCATTGATATCCCATGCAAGTAAAGTTTTATTAAAGGTAATACAGAAACAGCTGCAACCATATATTGACAGAGAACTTCAGAGGTTCAAGCTGGATTCAGAAAAGGATGTGTAACAAGGGATATCACTGCTGATATCAGATGGATCTTGGCTGAAAGTAGAGAATATCAGAAAGATGTTTACCTGTGCTTTATTGACTACACAAGGGCTTTCAATTGTGTGGGTCATGACAAGCTATGGCCAAAGTTGCAAAGTATGAGTGTTATTAAACAGCTAACTGTACTCATGAGGAACCTGTACATAGATCAAGAGGCAGTTGTTCGAAGAGAGCAAGGGAACACTGAGTGGTTTAAAATTAGGAAAGGTGTTCAACAGGGTTGCATTCTTTCACCAAATTTATTCAAACTGTATGCTGTACAAATAATCCGAGAAACTGTGTTATATGAAGAAAATGTGGCATCGGGATTGGAGGAAGAATCATTTAACAACCTGCAATAGGCAGATGATACAACCTTGTTTGCTGTGAGTGACAAGGACTTAAAAATACTGATGAAGATCAAAGACCACAGCTTTCAGCATGGATTGTATCTCAATGTAAAGAAGACAAAAATCCTCACCCCTGGAAAAATAAACAACATTCTTATCAATGGGGAAAAGATTGAAGTTGTCAAAGACTTAATTATGCTCGGATCAACAATCAATACTCATGGAAGCACCAGCCAAGAAATCAAATGACTATATGATTGCTGGTGACCACACTGGTCTACTGGTGAGTGGAAGAGGGAGAAAGGCAGCAATGAAGAAATGGGCTGAGTTCAACCACAGTCCATTGGCTGTATTGACTTTGAGATGAGAGAGAGAGAGAGAAGAGGAAGGGCTGGTTGGTCCAAAGTGTGGTGAGAATGGGGACACTTGAGTCCATGGACAAGAACATAGCCACAGAGGGCTAGAGCTGAATGTGAAGCATGCAGTTAATATGAAGTAAGGGGAGATACACAAGAACAACCAAACTTGTAGACAGTAGCCATTTGACCTAGCCTCGATAGCTTGATAATCAGAACTCGACTAGAGGAAGATTACAAAAACAAACAAACAAAAAATTGTTTTTATAAATGAAACAAGGGTAAATTGCTATAATTTGATGAACCTGACCTATATTCATGGAGGTAGTAACTCTAAATACCAACAGAGAGGGAAGGAGACTTCATTTCAAATATCAATGCTATCCCCTCTGTACACAGGGTAAATAGGGACAGACAGTTTAGACATTGGCTACCTAAAATGAGGGGGCGATAAAGGCACAAAGTGACTAACTTACAAGGTTTCAAGAGGGAATTTAGTTTAAGAGTATGGGGTGGGGGGAGAAAGAGTCCCCACTGAATCGTTTTCATCTTGTCTAGATGGGTCTGGTGAAAAGAGATGGGGATAAGATTTGGATGATTCAATAGTGAATAACTGTTATCATGACTAATTGTGACTGTCACAATTGTAAATGTAGAAGTTTTGTAACAAAAACAGGGGAGTGGTTAATCTTACAATCCAGAAACAGAGGAGCCTAGGACCATCAAGGGAGAAGAGCACAAGCAGAACGTGGGACCTTATCCAGAGAAGCAGCAATGCCAGAGACAGAGGCAGAGATAGGGTCATGGAGAGGGGGAATGGCTGAGCACTCTAGATTCATGGGAAGAGAGGGACTAAGAGCTGGTGGCCAGGAGGCAGACTTGAAGACTGTGTCCTTTGGAGGTGTACATTCTTATACATGCCTGAGTGCTTTTTTGTTTGTTTGTTTTTAAAAGCTAAAGTGAAAAGAAAGAAATACTGTTAACTGATGGTACATGGAGGAGATTATAATTATTGTAATGAAACAAGGTGTATGATTTGTTAAATGTAAAACTGATGATATGCCCTGTAAACTTTCACTCAATCCACAATAAAAAACAAAACAAACAAACAACAACAACAAAAAAAATGGGCACAAGACATGAACAGACACTTTATCTAGGAGGAGATCCAGGCAGCCAACAAACATGTGAAAAAATGTTCATGATCACTAGGCATTAGAGCGATGTATATCAAAACAACAATGAGATATAATCTCACATAAGCAATAACAGCAAAGATAATAAAAAAAAAAGCAGAGGACAACAAATGCTGGCAAGGATGTGGAAAGATTGGAACGCTCCTGCATTGCTGGTGGGATTGCAAAATAGTCCAACCGCTCTGGAAAGCAATATGGTGCTTCCTCAGAAGGTTGGAAATAGAAATACCTTATGATCCAGCAATCCTTCTACTTTACCCACAAGAAATACGAGCCATAACATGAGTAGATATATGCATACCATTGTTTCATAGCAGCACTATTTACAATAGAAAAAAAAAAGGTGACAGCCAAAGTGCCCATCAACTGAAGAATGGATAAACACGCTGTGGTACATACATGTTTTGCTACCTTGAAGAATAACAAGGAAGCTGTAAGCTACCACATAACATGGATTAACCTTTAGGACATTATGTTGAGTGAAATTAGTCAGTCACAAAAGGAGATCTGCATAGGACCATCATTGTAAAAGACTCAGAAAAAAATCCATACAAAAGGATTTTTTTTGGTATGGATTTTTAGGTGGCCAATGTTAGGTAGCCAATGTCTAATGTTATTTTAGGTAGCCAATGTCTAAATTGCTTGTCCCTATCTACCTTGTTTACAGTGGGGATATCATTGATATTTGAAATGAAGTCTCCTTCCCTCTCTGTTAGTATTTAGAGTTACTACCTCCATGAATATAGCTCAGGTTCTTTGCTGGTTACTGGGATGACAGGGGTGAGGTGAGTGGAGGGAGGGGAAGGTAGAGCACAGGGTAACCAATACACACAGGACAGTTTGGTGCTGTGGAGAGGGGCAATACACAGGAAGGGAGAGGGGAATGGAAGAAAAAAGGTGGATGAGAGAACAATAATGATGTATAGACAACCTTGGAACAGCAGGGCTCTGGGATACAGGGACTGAGGTATGATTGGAATGGGGAAAAGGGGCGAAATAATGTTAAGATACTTGACTGTCTTTTGAATCTTTGTTTCCCTAGCATACCATTATAGAACAGGCACTTTACAGGAAGAGAAAGGAATAGCCAAAAATATCACCATAGAACGCTTGTAAGTCCCTTTTCTGCCTATAACTGATTGGAATACCTAAAATAAGGCTACAAGGTGCTCAGTTATGGAGGCTTCCTGTAGAGCCTCTGCATTACATAAGACCATAGGTGGAATCCTGAACCTCACCCAGAATCTTCTGAGGTGGGAAATTTCCACTTGAAAGGATAAACAGACCAGCCTGGAGCAACTAGCAGAACAGAAGATACTTCTTGAAATCAAGACCGACAGGAAAAATACAAAACAATAATGGCAATCCGACTGACTACTACAAGAACAAATAAGTTGCCCACCTAGGAGACATCAAGGCAAGTGGTCAGATCCCCTCAAGGCAAACTCCCTACCAAGACTGAGACTCTCTATGGGAATACACAAGCAGACATGTGCTCTGACTGGTGACCACGTTGGTCACTGATAAGGGAAAGTGCGGGAATAATAGCAATGAAGCTGTGCGCTAAGTCCTACCACATTCAATAGACTCCTGTGAACCCAGGTGGAGATCTTTTTGGCCAGCAGTATGGAAGACCTGGGGACTCCTGGATCCAGAGTCAGTTACATAGCCACAGAGGACCATAGTGGAAAATGAAGCATCCAGCTGATAAGAAGACAGTGCATATGCACAAGAACACCCACACTTGCAGATAATACCCACTTGACCTGGCTTCAATGACTGGATAATCAAAGCTCAACTAGAAGAATAAAGAAGAGGGGAAAAAAGTGTAATCAGATAGGAACTTGACCTACACCAATGGATGCAGTAGCTCAAAAGAGGGAACAAATCTTTACAACGAGGATCATACCCACCCCCTCAATACACAGGGTAGACAGGGATGGGCAACTTGGACTTTGGCTACCCAAAATGGGGGTGCTACAAAGGCAAGAAGTGACTGGCTTACAAGATTTCAAGTGGTAGCCTAGATCCAGAGGGCATGGAGGAAGGTAGAATCTCCACTGAGTAGTATCCAGTTTGTCTGGGTGGGACTGATGAAAGGAGATGGGGATAGCACTCACGTGGTACAACAGTGAATAATTGCTATCAGGATTGACTGAGGGTTGGAAATGTAAAGGTGGACATTTTGTAGCAAAAGGAGGGGAGTGGTTTACTTTGCATTCCAGGAGCAGAGGTCCCTGGGACCATCAAAGGAAAAGAGCAGGGTGCAGGACCCTACTCAGAGAAACAGTAACACCAGAAATGGACACAGAGAAGAAGATGTGGAGAGATGGAGTGGCTGGGAACTCTAGACCCAGAGAGGGAGAGGGGCCATGTGCAGGCTTATAGGTTATACCCTTTTTAGTTGGTTGATGATGCATGGAGGGGATTGGAACCATGGCAATGGAACAATATACAATAGGATGAATGTAAAACTAATGTTCTCCCATGTAAACTATCACATAATTCACAATAAAACATTTAAAAAACAAAAACAAAACAAAAAACAACCAAACAAAACAGAGGGAATAGAAACAAATACTGTTGAATGCATGGAGTTCTGCTTTGTTTGTTACGTTTATGTGTGTAGCCTATCCTCTACCAATACTGCAATTGTAATCACTGTAGCTAAAGAAATCTTGAAATTGAGTAGCCACATTATTTTTTTCAAAATTGTTTAAACTATTCTAGCTCCTTTCCTTTTTCTATATAAAATGTATAATAATGTTTTTATATCTACAAAACTTCTTGCTAGAATTTTGGTAAGAATTGTAGTAAGCCGGTAGACCACTGACATCTTTACTATGTTGATTCTTCCATTCTAAGAATATATGTCTTTCATGTGCTTTTTCTTATTCCAGTATTATGTTCATTGAAAATGATTAGAGTGAACAGTCTTTCACATTAAGAATGATGATACCTATCAATGCACAATAAAAGCTTTAAAAAAAAAAAGAAAGAAATCAAATGACATATTGCATTAGACAAGTCTGCTGCACAAGACATTTTTTAAAGTGTTGAAGAGCAAAGATGTCAGCTTGAGGACTAAGATGCTCTTGACACAAGCCAAGGTATTTTCAACACCTCATATGCATGCAAAAGTTGGACAGTGAATAAGGAATACCATAAAAGAATTGATACTGTTGAGATAAGGTGTTGGAGGAGAATATTGAAAATACCATGGACTGCCAAAAGAACAAATAGATCTGTGTTGGATGAAGTAGAGCCAGAGTGCTTCTTGGAAGACAAAGGATGACCAGACTTTGTCTCTCATATTTAGACATATTGTCAGGAGGGGCCAATTACTGGAGAAGAATATCATTTTTGGTAAGGTAGAGGGTCAGAAGAAAATAGGATGACCCCCAGTGAGATGGATTGGCACAGTGGCAGCATCAATGGGCTCAAATATAGCAATGATTGTGAGATTGACCCAGGACTGGGCAGTGTTTCGTTCTGTTGTGCATAGGGTCACTATGAGTCAGTACCGACTCTATGGTACCTAACAACAACAACAAGAAACGACTTGCAAATATTTTCTTTCAACAGCATAAGCAATGACTATAAACATGGGCCTGACCAGATAGACTCTAGAAGAATCAAATTTATGACATCTGTGGAGAGAAATGATGGGAAAGCTCAATAATTTCAGGAAAAACAAGGCCAGGAGCTGGTTGTGGAACACACCATGAGTTGTTCATATCTAGTTCAAGTGGAAGTTGAACAAAATTAACACAAGTCTACAAGAACCAAAATATGGCCTTGAGTGTGTCCCTCCTGAATTTAGAGATCATCTTAAGAACTGACTTGACACATTGAGCACTAATCAGTGAAGAGGAGAGGAACTGTTGGATGACATCAAGAACATCATATGTGAAGAAAGCAAAAGGTTGCTTAAAAGACAACAAAGAAAGAAAAGACCAAAGTGGATACCAAGAAGAGGCTTTGACACTTGCTCTAGCTAAAACAAAATTAAGAAAAGTAAAAGGTTTGAACAGAAAATTTCAAAGAACTAGCAGAATATAAATTGTTAAGTGCCGTGGAAGTTGGTGCTGACTTACAGCAACACATATAAGGTTTCCAAGGAGCAGCTGGTGGGTTTGAACCACAGTTAGCAGTCCAGTGCTTATCCTACAACACCACCCAGGACTTCAGAAGACTGTACCAAAATGTGCAATGACCGGGAGTCTGAAAATCAAAATGGAAGGACATGTTCATCATATTGCAAGCTGAAAGAACTAAAGAAAAGAATCAAACCTTGATGTGCAATATTGAATGATTCTATGGACAAAACACTGAATGTTGCAGGAAGCATCAAAAGAAGATGGAAGAAATACATTAGAGACACTGTACCAAAAAGAATAATATTAGTCATTTCAGGAGGTAGCATATGATCAAGAACTGATGATAAAGGAAGAAACACAAGCTGCACTGAAGACTTTAGTGATAAAGCAAGGCTCCTGGAATGGAAAAATTCCAATTAAAATATTTCATCAAACTAATGCAGGCCTGGAAGCACTCACTAGTTCATTCCAAGAAATTTGGAAGGCTAGCTACCAGGTCAAGTGAATGGGAAAGATCCATATTTGTACCCATTCCAAAGAAAAATAACCCAACAGAATATGGAAATTATCTCATTAATATCACATGCAAGTGAAATTTTTCTGAAGATAATTCTAAAATGGTTGCAGCATAACACAAATATGGAACTGCCAGAAATTTAAGTTAGATTCAGAAGAGGACATGCAATGATGGATATCACTGCTGACGTCAGATCTTTTGGCTGAAAGCAGAGAATACCAGAGAGATGTTTACTTGTGTAAAGTTAATAATATCTAACAATATTACTATCACATGGAAGTAAAATTTTGCTGGGGATAATTCAAAAACCTTTGCCGTAGTTTATCAATCATCAAAATCCATCAAGCTAGGTAGCGCTTTTTAAATTTATATAATATTCCTTGGCCTTTCCATCCCAGCTTATTTCTCCCTTTTTCCCACGCTCCCTCTCCATTTCCCTGTCTTCTCCACCACTATCTCTGTATCTATCATCTTTCTATCTCTCTCTCTCTAAAAATACACCTACAGTTTCTTTTTACTGTCAACTCTTCAAGCAAAAACAACTCCTTCTGAGATGAAAACATTCTTAAATAACTTTTTCCTAAATTACATTAGGGAGTATATAGGAAAGCAAAGACATCTTTAGAAAATATTTTATTTTATTTTTTTTGCCAAGCAAGTATTAAATTACACCATTTGACACCTCTCAACATCCTGTATAAACATCAGTAACAGAGTTAAATATACATTTTAATTTACTATTTTACTGTGATTTTGGAGAAACTTTGCACAGTAAGTTAGGTTTTCCATTTAATAATTCATACACAAAATGTTCAGTGATATTATTTACATTTTCACAATGTGTGAACATTCTCATTATTTCCATCTGGTTGTTTCATTTGCAATAATTTAGTTTCTCTGTTCCTTTACCGCCATATCTTTGCTGTAGAGTAATTATTGAATGTTTATTCTCATATAGATTTTTTTTTTTTTAAGTTAAGTACTTACTGGTGATATTCTTTAAGAGCTATTTGTTTGTTTTTACCTAAAAGATGACTTTAGGAGATAGTGTCAGTTCAAGGTTTAAGGCTTTAATATCGTCTCAGAAAGTTCTCTAATCTCAACCAGTCCAGGAAGTCTGGTTATTTTATTATCTTTTTTAATTGAATTCTGTACCACGTCTTTCCCCCGTTTTACCAAGACCCACCATTGTATCTCTGGTAGTGTTCTAGCTGGACATGACATAGTTCTTCAGATCTCAGGGTAGATGAGGTCATGGTTCATGTAGACTATTAGCCTGGTAGACAAATTTCTTCTCTGAGTTTTTGCTTTCCTTCTTTCACTTTTGACCCAGACAAATAAAGACCAATGGTTATATTTTAAATTGCTATACTGTTTTATTCAGCTTTAGTTATTTATAAATTCTATACTATAAACTTTACCCATTTTTAAGTATATAAGCAGATATTCTGAGAACCATAAAATAATTTAAAAACAACAACAACACTAGATAACAACCCTATATAGGGTTTCTGTGACTGGAAATCTTTGAGGCAGGCATCAGTTTCATCTTTTTCCCACAGAGTAGCTATTGAGTTTGAAGTACTGGCTTTGTAGTTAGAGGCCCAATACCTAATACACTGTTACACCACGGCAGTGTGAAATCTTTTCTGCAATCAAGATATAGAACAATTTTATCACCTAAAACTTTCCCTTGTGTCTCTTTGCAACTAACTATTCTCTTCCTCCACTTCCAGCCCCTGACAGCCAACGATGGGTTATCTGTTAGTACAACTTTGTCTTTTCTAGAATTCAGAGAAACAGAATCATAAAATATTTGACCTTTTGTATTTGGCTTTTCTTCACCTGGTTTAATGCTTTGGAAATGTATCCGCATTGTATATTTTAATAGTTCTTTGATTTTCATTGTTGAATAGTATCCCATCCTATTAATATACTACAGTTTGTTTACCTATTCACCAGTAAAAAACAATTTTGGGTTATTTCCAATGAATAGTAATAGTGAAATGAAATTCCATGAACATTTTTACTAATCTTTTTGTGAACATGTATGTTTATTTGTAATGGGTAAATACCTAGGAGTGGGATTGGTAGGTCATATGGTTAGTATGTTTACATTTTAAAAGAACTGTTCAATTGTTTGCCATAGCTGAAATAATATTAATAATATTATTCAATAATTTCTAAATTCCATTGGATGACTTTTCTTTGGAATACGCACAAATATCAATCTATTCTAGTCAGTAAGCCAGGTAGCTGTCTTCCAAATTTCTTGGCATAAATGAGTGAGCGCTTCCAGTGTTGCATCTGTTTATTGAAAAATCTCACTTGGTATTGTGCCAGTTCCTGGAGCATTATTTTTCATCAATGCCTCAGCAGCTTGAACTTCTTTCTTTAGTACAATTGTTTCTTGGTCATATACTACTTCCTGAAATTGTTGGATGTAGACTCATTTTTTTTTGATACAGTGACTTTGCATTCCTTCCATCTTCTGATGCTTCCAACGTCATTATGTGTTTTGCCCAGAGAATCTTTCAGTATTGCAACTAGAGGCTTGAATTTTTTCTTCATCTGTGTTGATTATACTCTTGCCTTTTTAGAATTCAGCTGAATGCATATCTCATTATAACACTTTTCTTTCTTTTCTTGAACTACCTTTTGAAATTTGGAAGACAATTGTCTGGCCAACTGATTGGAAGAGATCCATATCTGTGCCCATTCCAAAGAGAGCTGACCCAATGGAATGTGGAAATCATCAGACAATCTCTTTGATATGTGAAGTGAGTAAAGTTTTGCTAAAGGTAATACAGAAATGGCTACAATCATACACTGACAGAGAACTTCCAAAGGTTCAAGCTGGATTCAGAAGAGGCCAGGTAACCAGAGATATCATTGCTGATGTCCGGTGGATCTTGGCTGAAAGCAGAGAATATCAGAAGGATGTTTACCTATGTTTTATTGACTACACAAAGGCTTTAGATTGTGTGGATCATGACAAGCTATGGACAACATTGAGAAGTATGAGTATTCCAGAACACTTAATTGTACTTCTGAGGAATCTGTACCTAGACCAAGAAGCAGTTGTTCGAACAGAGCATGGGAACACTGAATGTTTTAAAATTGGAAAAGGTGTGCAACAAGGTTGTATTCTTTCACCATACTTATTCAACCTGTATACTGAGCAAATAATACAAGAAACTGGGTTCTATGAAGAAAAATGTGGTGTCAGGATTAGAGGAAGACTCATTAACAACCTGTGATATGCAGATGATACAACCTTGCTTGCTGAAACTGAAGAGGACTTGAAACATTTACTGATGAAGATCAAAGAGCGCAGCCTTCAGTATGAATTGCATCTCAACATCAAGAAAACAAAATTCCTCACCACTGGACCAATAAACAACATTCTTATCAATGGAGAAAAGATTGAAGTTGTCAAGGACTTCATTCTTCTTGCATCAACTGTCAACACTCTCGGAAGCAGTAGTCAAGAGATCAGATGACGTATTGCATTGGGCAAATCTGCTGCACAGGAACTTTTTAAAGTGTTGAAGAGCAAAGATGTCAGCTTGAGGACTAAGGTGCGCTTGACCCAAGCCATGGTATTTTCAATAACCTCATATGTGTGAAAGCTGGACAGTGAATAAGGAAGATCGTAGAAGAACTGATGCCTTTGAGTTATAGTGTTGGAGGAGAATACTGAAAGTGCCATGGACTGCCAGAAGAACCAATAGATCTGTTTAGGAAGAAGTGCAGCCAGAGTGCTCCTTGGAGGACAGGATGGCTAAGCTTCGTCTCTCATACTTTGGACACATTGTCCGGAGAGAACAGTTGCTGGAGAAGGATGTCATGCTGGGTAAGATGGAGGGTCAGAGAAAAAGAGGAAGACCCCCAATGAGATGGATCAGCCAGGTGGCATCACTGATGGCATCAAGTGTGGCAGCAGTAGTGAGGTTGTCCCAGGATCGGACATTGTTTCGTTCTGCTGTGCATGGGGTCGCTATGAGTCGGTTCCGACTGGATGGCACCTGACAACAACAACAACAACAGAGCAAACATTAATGGTGGTGAAACAGTATGGCTAGAGATAATAAGAAGTGTGGTACAAAGTAAAGAATGTAACCGATTTCATCCAGCTATAGCGTAGTGGTTACAAATTGGGCTACGAACCTCACGGTCAGCAGTTCGAAACTACCAGCTGTTCCACAGGAGAAAGATGAGGCTTTCTGCTCTCGTAAAGATTTACAGCTTTGGAAACCCTGTATAGAGTCGCTATGTGTCGGAACCAACTCCACGGCACATAACAACAACAACAAACAAATACCTAGAGAAATTACTGAATGCCTTGTGGTTCATTGTGTATATTTTTACACACATACACACACATTTTAAAAACAAAAAGCATTGACGATCCACAGAGAAAAAGAAGAAAGAAATTCAAGAAAAAATATGGAAGAAACACCGAATACAACTCTTGGGCCCTTCTCCGTTCCTACCATTCATGGAATAGGGGCAAATAATAAAGACTAGTATGGGAGACTTCACTAAGTAATGGAATACTACACTTTACTGACAGTATATTGTTAAGTGCCATCAAGTCAGTTCTGACTCACAGCATGCCTGTATGGGGTTTCCATGAAGTAGCTATTGGGTTTAAACCACTAACCTTGTGGTTAGCAGTCCAATGCTGATCCCACAGCACCACACCCAGACTCCTCACTGACAGTGCAGTTATTTTTATCTCATATACCTCTTAGAACATTGTCTGTCTCAATTGATCTGACCCACCTCAATTATACTCTTGAACTCCCAAATAATCAACCTAGCAGGTTGAAATGTGATGAATAAACATTAATTGAATAAATTAATGAATTAATGAATATATATTAACTATTAGCATTTATTGAGCATTCAGTCTATGCCATGCGTCATAATTGAAGGCCTTTCTGAGATTTAACTAACTTAATCTTAATGCAATAACTCTCTGAGACAAGTACTAGTACCATCTTCATTGTATGAGCAAAAGAGGTTCTGTAAGGTTAAAGAACATGCTCAAGATAAAAAACAACCAGGCAGAACTCAGTGAGAGTCACACCCAAGCAGTGTGATAACCAAGCTGAACTTGTAGCCTCTCTATCCCACAGTCCCCAGTGTAGGACAGAAGGGAAGTGTCACTTTGAACACAATGCTCCAATGTGGACTTGAGGAGGCCATTTTTATCATATTGATTTCTGTAAGTAAGCAGTGAAATCTTCAAAAGCACTTGGGGTCTAGTGAAGACATATACTAAGGCCTTATCATATAGGAGTACTTGTGAATATTTTCTTTCCAAAAGACAACCTACCTAGAAAACACCCAAAAACAATAAGTTTTTATTTCTTTTGACATGTCATTTCTTTAAGCAGTCTTCTTAACTTGCTGTCCTTGTGACCCCCTTAGTAGCAGATACAATTCATTTCTTATGCAGACTGACAAAAAGATGCAGGGTATATGGCGCTGCATTTCTTGACTTCATTATTTCCTCATAGCAAGGACTCGAAACTGTAATGTGTGAGAAGGAAAAGGTGCCAACATGATATTTACTACTGCTAATATGAATCTGATTAATTCTACACCAAGAAACATTTAACTCTTTATATGCTCCAATGAGTGAGACTGTTAGAACCCAATAGGAGACTTTTATGGTAAACAATACATCATAGAGATCTGGAGACAAAATAATAAGGTAAATGTTTCCTTTTCAAGGAACGTCTGAAAATTCTCTGATACTAATGGGAGCTTTTCCACAGAGAAACCTCTGAGGCGTCTGTCGGCTTGGTGTTCAGTCCCAAGTTTCTTCAGCTTCAAGGGTAGTTCTGATCATGGCTGAGGGAACAGGGCAAGGTGAGATTCGAGGCCACTGAAAGCCATATTATTGCTTTCCAAAGAATGGCTGTTCTGATTTTATTTTTATTTTATCGACTCTCTTGAAATGTTCTTCATTGTCCTATGGCCTCAGGGTGCATGTTCAAAATGATTCCACATTTCAGCAATCCTGTACTTGAAATTGCTATTAAAAAGAAAATGCCAGAAGATTCCTCACACTTTTCACTTAGGTACTGCTAAACTAAGGAAATATACTCAAAGCCATAACCTTAAGATTAAAACAAATAAACAAAAACTTCAGGTAAAGTAGATGATTTTGTGAGAAATCTAGAATAAATATAACAGCTTATTTTAGACCTGTTTTTACAACATATTTCTGATTATTGCTGTTGTTAAGTGCCATTGAGTCAGTTCCGCCTCATAGCAACCCTATATAGGGTTTCCAAGAAGCAACTGGTGAGTTTGAACCGCCAACCTTGTAATTCAAACCAACCTTTCAGTCCAGTGCTTTATCCCACACTCATTTCTGCTAGGCTTGCTCCTGTTTAAATTTTATTCTTCCCCCCTCTTCCTTTCCTCATAGCTCCCACATCTGAAAATATTTATGTTATTGTTTTAAGTGCCATCCAGTTGGTTCTGACTCATAGCAACCCTGTATAGGGTTTCCAAGGAGTGACTGGTGAGTTTGTACCACCAACCTTGTGGTTCAAACCGACTTTGCAGTCCAGCACATTAACCTGTAGCACCATACCATGAATGATTAGTAAAGAATCTTTCATTTCTTAAAAATTATGCTTGAAAACATCATTCACTGAAAACTTTCCTTCAACTATTGTACTGGCATCCGCTATAGAAAAATAAATATTGTAGTTCCACATTCTTTAATTTAATTTCACCTCCTAACAGGTTTGGCTAAAATGTCAAACATGTAAAAACTGTGAAAAATACCATAGAATGTGCAGAATAATGCAGTTCAAGAAAAATGTTTTCTATCAACACAAAGAAAGGGGGGAAAAGGAATGTTTAAAGGAAAACTGGGTCAGAGAAATAAAAAAAAAATGCATTTAATCATGTATATATAATCTTTTCCTTATGTATCTAGCATGTATATACTTAGGAATCTGGGCAATTTTAAACAAAAAGGTAACTATTGTGTTAGGCTAAAAATATTATTTCTAAAACTTTGTCTTTTTTAGTGAAAGGAAAATCGATATCTGTGGTTTTGTAAACAGCATTCATCTTAGAATGTTTATGTATTTTCTCAGTACTTTATCATTTGGGGGAAAACAAGGTTTAAATGTTCGTGCCAGTATTGCAATTGTGAAAAAGCAGTAGCTCTTCCACAAATCATACAGAAGGTCAGGAAAAGCAGAAAGAGCAGTTTTGGAGCTGGGGGAACTACACATTTTGGAAGGTAAATCGTACTTGCTGTCCTTTATGGGCTACTGTGACCAAGTAAAGTCGGCAGTTGCTTTGCAAATCCACAGAATACAAATAACTTTGAATGAAGGCATATGCCACATGGGGCAGCGTTTTAAATGTGAACACATGCTCCAGAGGAGCCCATGCAGGAATAAAAATTGTTCCTGTTTTGTTAGTTTAGATTCTGAAAGAAGCTTTTGTGTGTAAAGATGTAACGGGATCCCAGGGCTGGAGCCCTGCCCTATGGCATATAGGTCACTAGTCTGTCCCAGCGAACCAGATCCAGGGAAGAGAACACGCCTTCGCGCTCCCGCCTGGCACTTGCTTTTGTAAACCTTAATTTGCTTTTGCCAGAATGATTAAGAAAGGGACCCTTTTGTGCCCCTCTATGGAGGTCTTTAATAGGGAGACTAGGAGACTGGAAAGAGGTGTTTCTTGACCGTCAATGCTCAGAAAAAAAATTAAAGAGCAGCTCTGTTTCAGTATTATAAAACTTCACTCATTGAATACAGTCCAGAAATCTGCTGGTTTAATTTCTTAGTCCCATCTGTTTCCCTCTCACTGGCTATATTTGTTAATATTTCCTCAAGCAGCATGTTGTATTGCCCTTACTGTGCTAGAGGAAAGGGGCATAGATTGATCATTTTTGCGGGACAGAGAAATGTTTATTTTGGGCAAGAGAACCGTGGATTGACTCACTTCCTGTACAGAGTCAGAGACGAGCTTCTTCAAGAAAAAGGGCAGAAAGAAAAGAAAAAAATTACAGTGGTTGTTTTGGTGTTGGAGGGTGAGGGTGGAACCAGGGAAGCGTCAGCAATGTCAAGAGAACCGTCAGTCTGCTTATCTGTCTTTCTACATTGGCAAGTCAGTACTCCCAGCTCAGCACGCCAGGTGTCAAATCTATCATTTCGTGTGTCAGCAACCATGATTCCCTCTTTTGTCACCAGTTTTGACCAAAGGATGAAAAATTGCTGTCTTACTCAGACAAAATTATTGCTAGGGGAAAAAAAAGGGGGCAACTCCAGTAAAGAGGAGTAGGCCAAGGTGAAACAGAGGGAAATTCTCCTCAGATTAGGTCTGGGTTAAGAGAATATTGATCTGTGTGCTAAAAACTGTTGATCTCTCTGAGCAGAGGATGACAAATGGTGGCAAAGGGGGAAAAAGAAAAAAAACAAAAAACCCGTCTCCAAGGACATTTGAGCTGCTCTGTGTTTTCCGTTAGTATTTGTTTGGTTTGTGGGTTTCTGCACTGGGGATTTCAACAAAAATAAGCAAATATTAAACAGAAATGAAGCAGCCACAAAAATGATACGGAGGAAAACCTAGGGGAAGAACACCAGCCCAGAAACTGGGAAAGGTACACACATTAAATAGTGGGAGCATTAAAAATATAAAGTACTACTTGTTTCAGCTCCTAGGCTGTGTATTTTATTTATTTATTTATTTTGTATGTTGAGAACTGGAGAGTTACAAATAGGAGAAGTGTTTTTGTCCAAAGTAGATATCTTTAATTATGGCAGGTTAGGTATTTTTTAAAAAATCAAGCCACATATAAAGAATGATGCTGACGTTCATAAACCCACAAATGAAAGGAAATATAGAGGCTTGCATTCATTACAGCAAATACACTATGACAAGGCATAAATTCAAATTGTTTGGGGGTTTGAGTAATTTTTCCCAACTGTAGAAACTGAACTCCAAGTATGTAGAAGGAATAAAAAAGCATAATATACCCATGACTGGCTTTATATTTAGAAAAAAAGAAAAAAAGTTGGATTGTGGTTAGGAGCAGTAAAGTAACTCTGTACACCCTGGTTTGAATCCCATCCCATGAATTCCCAATACATGCATTTTGGTGTGATCTTTAACTTCTCTAAGTCTCAGTAAGCAGCAAAGTTGGTTGGAATCCTATATAGGGTCGCTATGAGTCAGAACCAACTCAATGGCAGATTACAACAACCTTACTACCCAAGGCGATCTGGTGATGTAATCAATTATTCACTGGGCTGCTAATCTCAAGGTCAGCAGTTCACATCCATGGGAGACAGATGAGACATTCTGTTCCTATAAAGATTTACACCCTCAGAAATCCTATACGTGGTCTCTATGAGTCAGAACCAACTCGATGGCACACAACCACCACCACCACCACCTTATAGCAATGGTGTGAGGAACAAATAAATTAGTATATGCAAAGCATTTAGAATACATTGGCACAAATTAAGCATGGAATGAAGATTGTCATTATTGAGAAAATGCCTTCTTTCAGTTTCTCTGGCACTTAGAATACTATGCTGCCTATATTTGAAACACCGTCACTGTACCTTATCCCATTTTTACCTCCCCAACAACTCCTACCCATCTTTCAGTTTTCTACTGAGCTTTCCATCCACAGTGAATCTATGTTCAGGCTGCAATTTCCAAACTGTATTAGAAAATCCTCATTTTTCTCTCTCACAATTCCTTATTCTATTGTTGAATTAACAGTTTGCTACTGTTAGTAAAACTATTTATTTGACAAATTAGTTAGGAGTTATTTAGTATCTTTTTAATTAATGATTATTTTATCATAGATCTATAAATCAACTGAAGTGCCACATGTCAAGTTTTATCTGTTTTGTTCAGTTGTATCAGTATTTTGTTGTAGCTCAGTATCTGGCCTAAAGAAGCTATTCAATAAACTTTTGTAAAGTGGGTCATCAGGAAAGACCAATTGCTAGAAAAGAACTTCAAGTCTGGTTAAGTAGAGGGTCAGTGCAAGCAGAGGGAACCCTCCATTAAAATGCAATGGCTTAAAAGCTGTAATAATGGGCTCAAAACATACCAACAGTCACTAGGGAGCCCAGACCAGACAACTGTTTGTTGCCTCAACAACAATTGGGTAAGTCAGTGGATGAATGAATAGATGAGTAAAATAAAGAGAATTAATCTATTATTAACCCAGTGCAGATCCGTATCCTGGGGGTGGGGTGGGAGTGGGGGGTTGTAGTTTTTTTTTATGTTTTTATTGTGAATTATGTGGGTTTACATGGGAGGACATCAGTTTTACATTCATCTTATCATATTTCATTTCATTGCAATGATCACAATCCCTTCCATGCATTATCAAACAACCAAAGGGTATACACCCAGGCCTGCCCCGGCCACCAGCACACAGCCCTTCTCCCTCCCTGAGTCCAGTGTCCCCAGCCACTCCATCCATCCACATCATCTCTGTCTCCATTTCTGGCATCACTGCTTCTCTGGGTAGAGTCCTACACTCCATTCTTCTCACTTGATGGTCCCAAGGACCTCTGCTCCTGGACTGCAAAGTCAACCACCCCCCTCCTTTTGTTAAAAATCATAAAAAACATCTACCTTTACAGGGCTGCACCATCAGCCCTGATGGCAACTATTCACTATTGTACCACAAGAGTCTTATCCCCATTTCGTTTTGCCAGCCCAGTCCCAACAGACTGGAAATCATTCAGTGGAGATTCTACCTTCCCCTGCCCATATGGAACTAGGCTCCCTCTTAAAAGCTTGTAAGCCAGTCACTTCTGCCTATATAGCCCCTCCCCGCCCCCCATTTTGGGTAGCCAATGTCTAAATTGCCCATCTCTGTCAACGCCCTGTGTACCCAGGGGGTGGGAGTGATCCTCGCTGTAAAGATTTGTTCCCTTTTTTGAGCTACTACATTCATATGTATAGGTAAAGTTCATCTAATTATAGTGGGTTACTCTTGTTTTTTTCTTCGCTCTTCTTTCCTCTTCTAGTCGAGTTCTGATCATCCAGCCATCGAAGCAAGGTCAAGTGGGTACTATCTGCAAGTATGGGTGTTCTTGTGCATCTCCCCTCACTTCATATCAACTGGATGTTTCACTCTCTGCTCTAGTCCTCTGTGACCATGTCACTGCCTCTGGGCCCAGGAGTCCCCAGGTCTTGCCATATTGTTGACTAACCAGGTCTCCACCTGGGTTCATAGGAATCTATTGAATGTAATTGGACTTAGCTTCCAACTTCATTGCTCTTTTTTCCCCTCTTCCCCTTATCAGTGACCAACGTGTTCACCAGCCAGACCACATGCCTGCTTGCGTACTCCCCTTGAGTCTTAGTCTTGGAATGGAGTTTGCTCTGAGGGGACCTGACCACTTGCTTTGATGGCTCCCAGGTGAACAGCTTGCTTGTTCTGGTAGTAAACAGTCAGACTTCCATTATAGTTTTTTTTATTTTTCCTGCCCATATTCTGTTTGAGAAGGGCTCTGAAAACAAGAGGAGAAAAGGTCCAGTCCTTATTTTGCCTCTGTAGCCCTGAAAAACTCAATCAACTCATTCTCTCCCCAGCTCTGCAGTAGATCAGAACACAGTCCCACTGGCAGATCCCCTCTAGGAGTCTGAGAGCCATTCACAACCTCTGTTGGAAATATATACAAGTTTTCAAATTCCTGCCCCAAATATTTTGATATTTTTAACACACTTGAAAAATACTGTTGTTATTGTTGTTGCAAAGTGCCACTGAGTTGGTTCCAACTCATAGTGACCCTGCATAGGGTTTCTGAGGAATGACTGGTGGGTTTGAACCACAGACCTTGCCGTTAGTCTTGTTCATATCCTACAGTACCACAGCAGGACTGGTAGTGACAAAATACACTGTATTCATATAGTGCATGGCTACAGAATAGGGTAGAGCATTTAACACATGAACTTTCTTATGAAATACAATATTCAAAATATAACATTCAAAATATTGAATATATGAAAGCAAAAAAGAACTGCCATACAGTTGGCCAATGAGTATTTATTTAAATTCAAGTAGTAGGAGTGGTCCAAGGCAGTTTCAGTTAATACTGATTTTCGAAGTTCTATGTGGGTTAATGGGCTGGACTGCAAAGTCGGTTTGAACTGCACGGTTGGTGGTTCAAGCTTACCAGGTGCTCCTCAGAAACCTTATACAGGGTCACTATGGCTTAGAACCAATTCCATGGCACTAAACAACAACAACAATGTGGACACTCAGACTGCAAGTATGCTAATGAACAGTTTCCTTTGGATGAAAACAGTGTGTCTCTTTTCTCTTCCACCAGATAAAGTTTGGTGGTGGTGGTGGTTATGGGCTGTGGAGTATGTTCTGCCTCAGAGCGCCCTTGTACAGGGTTTCCGAGGTTGAAATTTTTATGGGAGCAGAAAGCCTCCTCTTTCTCCCATGGAACAGCTGGTAGTTTCGAACTGCTGACCTTGTAGTCTGCAGCCCGATTCATAACCACTACACTATCAGAGCTCCTTTTAATCAGGTTTAAATAAACCACAGTTCAAAAACTCCACAGAGGGAAATATATTTGTTTTATTTATTTAGTGCTACTACATCTGCAATTTTGATGGGTTTCTTCAAAACAAAGCCAAAATTTTAAAACTTTGACACAGACAGATAATCAAAACTAAGAATTCATGTTTGAGTAAGTTGTTCTATGTTATTAAATAATATCAGTGTGTGTCGGTAATGAACTATTTTACTTTAAGTGTTTTCAAGGGAAAAAAGTTTTATTTGTTTAAAATGCAGTATGTAGAGTAAAAGCATTTCAATACTAAAATTGCAAATTGTAAAATGAAACTGGTACAGAAGTCAATATTCTTATTTCAGTGTGTTGCATTTTTCTGAATTAATTGCCCCCCCCAAAGATTAAATGCTAACAAAATGAGTGGTATTAGTAAAAATTCGAAGGATTTATAGTTAGTAAAATCCATGTTTCATCTATGTTATGCTGTTCCTTGCCTGTGTGATAGTTAACAAATATCTTAGTTTTTCTCTGTCCAGTTTAAAAACCAGTTACTGTTGAGTTGAATCTAACTCACAGGAAACCAATATGTTACACAGCAGGGCTACATTCCATAGGGTTTTCAATGGTTGTGCCCTTTCAGAAGCAGATTGCCAAGGTTTCTCTGGGTGCATTTGTACCAATAACCTTTCAGTAAGTAGTCCAGTGCTTAATCGTTTGAGACATCAGAAAGCAGTTTTGTCAAGTGTCATAGAGTAAGTTCCAATTCGTATCGACCTACATAAGATATTTGAGGTGTGGCTGGTAAGTTTGAACCGCTGACCTTGCTGTTAGCAGTCCAGTGCTCCTATATTGACACAACAGGACAATTTGTTTATCTATAAACTCAAAATCCAATCATAGTGGATTGTTTCCAAATTAAATGAAGTACTATCTAGCTCTGGTAGTGTAGTGGTTACGAATCGGGCTGCGAACCTTAAGGTCAGCGGTTCGAAACTACCAGCCGCTCCGCGGGAGAAAGATGAGGCTTTCTACTCCCGTAAAGATTTACACCCTCGGAAACCCTGTACAGGGTCGCTATGGGTCGGAACCGACTCGACGGCACTTAACAACAACATAACAATTAACAACTATCTATCAATTGCCTATCTACAAAGTTAGCATCCGATAGCCCATACATGTATAGATTGTCAAAGTGGTTAACTATGTCTGTTTTCCAATATTTCTCCAAAGTATTACAATGCAATGCAAATATGCTAAACAAATTGGAGACTCAAGATTTTTTAAAATAACACCACATACTCATCATATTTACTAAAAAAAATCTAAAATTTTTACTGTGGTGAGATATCTTCCTTCATTAAGGAGAATATATTCAAGGTAATGCAAATATAAAACCTCATATACATAAATAAGAAGCTTGCACAGTTGTTTTTTACTAGTAAGAAATGTTTGCTTTTAGTCTACTTGAGAATTTGGTGTCTAACACATTGTCAGAATACCATAAGAATTATTATTAATAACTCAACATATTAAAATTATGAACTCTAACGTTAAATTCTAAAATAAAATGCCTAGCCACATGGACCTAGAAGTGTTATTTAGTCTGAGAGGAACAGGAATACATATATTGGCTGTGAATTAGAAGCCTGTCCACTGCCAGTGATCCTAAGCATCTTCCTTGTTGTTATTGTTTAAGTACCAATGAGTCAGTTCCCGCACGTCTTGCAGTCCAGTGCTTATCCTGTTGCACCACACCAGGGTTCTAAGCGTGTTCCTATCTTCCTTAGGATCATAAAATATATTTCTATGTTGTGACTGAAGTCCCGGTGTGGTGCTGCAGGCTAAAGCTCTGGACTGCAAGGTCGGTTTGAACTGCAAGATTTAAGCTCACCAGCCACTCCTTGGAAACTCTATATAGGATTGCTTTGGGTCAGAACCGACTTGACAGCACTTAACAACAACAACACTGTTCTGACCACATTGTCTTCTTAGCTTTTAGTGCTGCTATGACAGAAATATCATAAGTGGGTGTTTCTTTAACAAACAGAAGAGTATTTTCTCATGGTTTTTGTTTTTGTTTTATAGGCAACTGATTTGGTCTTTTATTTATATAAGTCTATGAAAGTAATACAGAGGTTATGACAGATTGGAGTTGGAACCTTCTAGGCTTAAGGCAAATAAAGGAAAATGTCAAAGACAAGCAAAGTGCCAATTCATCAATGAGTTTACAATCAGTCTTATGATAGTAAATGCATCTCTAGTAAAAGAATTGGCCATGACCTTGGATTGGAGCACAGGCCTTGGCCTCCCAAGGCTAAAATCTCCAAATTCAGGGTGTAGGCTCTAGAAGAAAACTTTCTATCTATGTTGGCTCTGAGGGAGGAGCCTTGTCTCTTCTGAGATTCTGCTCTCCGGCTATCTTCGGTGAGTTGGTCTCTCTCTTCTCCTTTCTCTGCTTGCTAATGTTCTTTTTATTGATTTACAATTAAATGAAATAATTTAAAAGCAATTTGAAAAATGTAAAGATCTATATTATTTTCTATTGCTATTCCAATTCAAATATAAAGTAGTAATTTAAAGACAGAATAAATTATTACAGTTAAATTATTTAAGGCTTTACACTTATTTTTAATACATCCTTTCAAAATTTATCTGAAGCTATCTTTTTTTAAAAAATTTTTATTGTGAATTGAGTGATAGTTTACATGGAAGAACATCAGCTTTCCATTCATCCTATCGTATTTCATTTCATTGCAATGATTACAATCCATCCATGCATCATCATTCAACAGTATTTGCTTCCATTCCCTCTGGGTTTTTTTTTTTTTTTTTTTTTGTGTGTGTGTATGTACACTGAAGCATTCAGGAATATATAACCATTCAAACAACCAAAGGGTATATATAGCCTGCAAGCCTGCCCCCCGGCCGCCAGCACATAGTCCCTCTCCCTCCCTGAGTCCAGCGTCCCCAGCCACTCCATCTCTCCACCTCATTGTCTCTGCCTCCATCTCTGGAGTCACTGCTTCTCTGGATAGGGTCCCACACTCGGCTCTTCTCCCTTGATGGTCCCAGGGTCGTCTGTTCCTGGACTGCAAGGCTAACCATTCCCCTCCTTTTGTTACAAAATGTCTACCTTTACATTTGCAACATTCACAGTCAATCCTGATAGCAATTATTCACTATTGAACCACAAGAGTTTTATCCCCATCTCCTTTCATCAGCCCTATCTAGACAGGTTGGAAACCACTCAGTGAAGAGTCCACCTTCCCCACACACTCTGAAACTAGGCTCCCTCTAGAAAGCTTGAAAGCCAGTCACTTCTTGCCTTTGTAGCCACGCCTCCCCTATTTTGCGAAGCCAATGTCTAAGTTGCCCATCCCTGTCAACTCTGTGTACAGAGAGGGTGGGGATGATCTTTGCTGTAAAGATTTGTACCCTCTTTAAGCTACTACATCCATATGTATAGGTCAAATTAATCAAATTGTAGCGGATTATACTTTTTTTCCCCTCTTCTTTCTTTTAGTCCAGTTCTAATCATCCAGCCATGTTCTTGTTTAATTTCCTTTGGAGCTCTGGTGATAAGCTCCAGGATAAGCACTCAACTGTTAATTGCAAGTTCTGTGGTTCAAACTCACCAGCACCTCTTCAGGAAACTTAATCAGGTTGTTCTGAGACAGAACCTACTCAATAGCACTTAACAACAACAGCAATCTCCTTTGCATTCCAAAAGAGATTGATCTAAAACACACCCTGTTGTTGTTGTTGTTAAGTGCCAATGAGTCTGTTCTGACCCACACTGACCCTATATAGGGTTTCCGAGTAGCAGCTAGTGAGCTTGAACTGTCAACCTTGCAGTTCAAACTGACTTTGCAGTCCTGTGCATAACCCCACAATGCCACACCAGGACTCCAAAATACATCCTACACTGATTATAATCCTACCCCATTAACATAACAAAGATAACCCACTTCCAAATGGAATTATTGGTGGTGATGGTGGTGGTTACTGCTGTAGAGTGGATTCTGACTCACAGCAACCCATATATAGGGTTTCCAAGGTTATAAATCTTTATGGGAGCAGAAAGCCTCATTTTTCTTCCATGCAACAGCTAGTAGTTTTGAACTGCTGACCTTGAGGTGAACAGCCTTACTTGTAACCACTGTGCTACCAGGGCTCCTTAAACACAGTTGTAGAGGTTAGGATTTATAGAACAAATTTGGGGGGACCACAGTTCAATCCATAGTAGTCTCTCCCTTTTCCTCTCTCTTCCTCCACCTACCTTTCCTTCTTTCTCTCCTTTTTTCTCTTATTCCTCCATCTACCTCTCCTTCTTTCTCTCTTTTTCTCTCTCATACTCTCTCAATTCTCCCTCTCTGTTATCATCACTGATTCTCATTCACTCATTCCCTCCCTCTTTTTGTCTTCATTTCTTCCTACATTATTAAGCATAAAACCAAACCTGTTTCTGTGGAATTGAATTGGACTCTTGGGAATTCCATGTTCTTCAAAGTACAATTGTACATTACATTTTTTTTTTTTTTTTAGTTATCTGGAGCTCTGGTAGCGTATTGGTTATGAATCAGGCTGTGAACCTTAAGGTCAGCAGTTCAAAACTACCAGGCGCTTCATAGGAGAAAGATGAGGCCTTCTACTCCTGTCAAGATTTACAGCCTTGGAAACCCTGTACAGGGTCGCTATGGTTCGGAATCGACTTGATGGCACTTAAGACAACAGCACATAATCTCTATGGAAATAGATCCCAGGCCTATGTTTTACAGTCCCACTGGGTAGATTCAAATCACTAACCTTTCTTTTAGTTTATTGTTGTTCATTGCCATCGAGTGAGTTTCAGTGCTTAGCAACCCTGTATTGGGTTTTGAGAATCAGCTGTGGGATTTATACCACCAACCTTGTAGTAAGCTGTCCAGTGTTTATCCTATAGCATCACACCAGTAATCATTTCTATTAGCAACCAAGAGCAAATTATTTGTGCTACCCAGAGACCTTTCTTAAACATTGTTGTTGTTGGTAGGTGCCATGGATTTGGTTCCTATTCATAGCGACCCTATGCACAACAGAATGAAACACTGCCCAGTCCTGGACCATCTTCACAGTTATTACATCTGAGTCCATTTCTGCTGACACTGTGCCAATCCATCTCGTTGGGGGGAGGGTCTTCCTCTTTTTCACTGACCCTCTTCTTTACTAAGCATGATGGCCATCTCCAAGGACTGGTCCCTCCTGAAAATATGTCCAAAGTATGAGAGACAAAGTCTTACCATCTTAGCTTCTAAAGAACATTCTGGCTATAATTCTTCCAACACAGATTTGTTTGTTTTCTGGCAGTCCATGGGACTTTCGATATTCTTCTCCAACATCATAACTCAGATGCATCAATTCTTCTGTAGTCTTTCTTATTCATTGCCCAACTTTCATATGCATATGTTGTTGTTAAGTGACATTGAGTCTATTTCTAATCATAGTGGTCCCATATAGGTTTTCCAAAGAGTGGCTTATGGGTTTGAGCAGCTGACCTTGCAGTTAAAGGTCCATTGCTTATCTTACAAACTATAGCACCACATCAGGAAAACAAATACATATGAGACTATTGAAAATACCATTGCTTGAGTCAGGCACACTTTAGTAAAATTTGTGCACCTAACACTATAGTCAGTAATAATGAAATTGGAAAATGCTAACAACTTCTTAAGTCTTAAATTGATCAAACACAATATCAAGATGTATAATAATTACTGGTGATTAGAATGCAAAGGTTGGAAACAAAGATAGTGGGTCATAATTGGAAAATACGGCTTTAGTGATAGAAATGATGCTAGAAATTGCATGATAGAAATGTGCAAGACCTATGACTCCTTCACTAAAAAATACCATTTTTAGAGAACAAACAAGATGGCGGATAGACTAGAAGTGTAGTGAGGAGCTCTATCTGCAACAATACAGAGTATCGGAACAAGTAGGCTCAGGGGATGGTACCAGAACTCTGAACCACATATAAAGGAATATTTAGAAAGTTGGAAAGCTTACAATCAATGGGATTTGTAGCAGAAGCAAGAAACCCAGTGTTTTCTAATCCAAGGTACTCAGCTGCTCCCTGAGTACCCATCTTGGGCAAGGCTGAGCCGGGGAACGATCAGAACAGCCATGGATGCCTGACAGAACCATGGAGATAAAGGTGTGGACATTCTTTTTTTGTTTCTATTCATTGGTCTATCGCTATCTGTGCACCTCCTTTATGGTGACTAGAGGGGGTGCCTGAGCAAGTGAACACCCCACCCCCACCCTTGGATGGTTCTAGTACACATGAGCACAGATCTCAAAATTTAAAGGGACAGTTTCTACTTAAACCAAATGGCAGTGCAAAACAGCCACAGATGGCCCTGAACTATTTATCAATACAAAAAAGGCCTGAACAGGGGTTGTAGAGTGGGACAGGCAGACTAAAAAGGAAACAGGCCAAAAATTAAATCATGAATTACATCATAACGACCAACAGTGGCATCTTGAAATTTCTCAGGAAGAAGAGTGAAAAGGGAAGCCAGTCTCCTGATCACATCTACCTGGAGGCAATCAGAAAGCATAAAAAATACCAAAACTCACCCATCTAAGTATTAAGGCCATAGCTAACTACTGAATATACCCAAAAAACAGAAACAGATGACCATATCAGCACATGTCCAGAAATGAGATAAAAAGTGACTGAGACAAAGGATCTTGAGGTAGACCTACACTCTATACTGGAAGGAGGGCAGGCTTTGGAAATTCCTGAGAAGGAATTCAGAAGAAATGATTATAAAATGTTTCAAAACACTTTATAGTGGAGTTGAGAAAAATAAGGAAGAAGTCAGGAAAGTGCTACAGGAACGATCAAATAATATAGATATAACATTGGAAATAATTAAAAACCTACAGAAAGAGGTCCAAATGATTAATAATAGATTATCAGAAATGGACAATACACTGAAAGGGCAATGGGGTAGAACTGAAGAGTTTGAAGCCAGAGCTAGTGAGCTAGAAGATAAATCTCTCAATACTACCAAGATAGAAGAACAAGCAACAAAAAGGATTAAAAAATCTGAAGAAGGTCTAAGATTCATGATGGACAACATGAAAAGAAATAACAAGAATTATGGGCATTCTGGAACAGGAAGAATCACACAAGTCCACAGAGGAGACAGTTGAAGAGCTTCTGGAAGAAAATTTCCCTAACATCCTGAAAAACTGAAAAATAAGCATTCAAGAAACTTAAAGAATCCCAGGAAGGATAGACCCTAAAAGAAAATCACCAAGACATAATAATCAAGCTCTCCAAAATCAAAGATAAGGACAGAATCCTGAAAGCAGCTAGGGAAAAGAGAAGTGTAACATACAAAGGCAAGCAAATCAGATTAAGCTCGGATCTGTCAACAGAAACCAGGCAGGCAACAAGGCAATGGGGAGACATATATAAAACCCTGAAAGAAAAAAATTCCAACCAAGAATCCTCTACCCAGCAAAGCTGTTAACCAAATTAGAAGGTGTAATCAAAACATTCCAGGATAAACAGAAGCTAAGGGATTTTGCCAAAGCCAACCCTGTGATGATAAACATCCTAAAGGGAGTTCTGTGGACTGAGAACCAACAAGAAGAGACAACAACCAGAGATTGACGTATGTGGCAGCATCCTCCAGAATTCAATAGACAAATGGGAGATTAAAGAACAGAATAAAACTTTGAGAACAAATTCAGAGAATCTGGAAGGTCAGTCTATGACCAAACAATCACAGTGTAAAAGAAGGTAAACAGAGAGGAACAGAAATCTAGGTGGTGAGAAGGTCAGGTAGATTACAAGATAAAAAAGACTGTGTTAAATGGAGGGAAAAGTTAATGGAATATAAGGTAACAACAACGGTGGGGTTAGATAGGGGGGTTTAGGGGGAGGGGGAGGAAGGGGACTGTAGAGCACAAGGTAAGGGCAGATGCATCATAATTCAGGTGTTGGGGAGAGCAATACAAGAAGGGGGTGCAGGTGGAAGAACAAGGTAGATAAGGGAACACTGAGACAAGGTTGCATGGGCTAAGTGAGACAGAGGTAAATAGTGATGCATGCTCAGCCTTGGAACAACAGGACTCTGTGATACAGGGATCTAGGCATAGTTTGAAGAGGGGAAATAATATTAAGATGCTTGACTGTCTTATGAATATTGATTTCCCTTGCCTACTATTGTAAAACAGACACTTTAGTGGGTTAGAAAAGTATGTTAGGACACATGATTACAGAAAACTCTTAAGCTCTTCTTCAGCCTATAACTGACTGGAATACCTAAAAGGGGTTCTAGAACTTGCCCAGTGAAATACGCCTCTTGAGGAGCCTTTGCAGAGTATAGGACCTTAGGTGAAATCCTGAGTTCCATCCAGAACCTTCTGAGGTGGGACATCCCCACTAGAAAGGACAAGCAGACCAGCCTGGAACAGCTAGAGCAACAGAAGATACATCCTCAAAGAAATATCATCAGGAAAAAATGGCGGTATGACTGGCTACTACAAGAATAAGCAAGCTGTTCGCTGGGAAGCCACCAACGCAAGTAGTCATGTTCCTTCAGGACAAAACCCCTCTAAGACTGAAACTCAAAGGGGACACATGAGCAGGAATGTAAGCTTGCTGGTGACCACACATTGGTCTACTAGTGAGTGAAAGAGGGAGAAGGCAGCAATGAAGCAATGGACTCAGTTCAGCCACAGTCCATTAACTCCCATTGACCTGGAGATGAGAGAGAAAAGAGGAAGGGCTGATAAGTTCAAAGCGTGGTGAGACCTGTGGACACCTGAGCCCATGGACAAGGACATAGCCACAGAGGGATAGAGCTGAGAGTGAAGCATCCAGCTGATATGAAGTGAGGGGAGATGCACAAGAACACCCAAACTTGCAGACAGTACCCATTTGACCTAGCCTCGATGGTTTGATAATCAGAACTCGACTAGAGGAAGATAAAAAATTTTTAAAAATTGTTTTAATAAAGGAATCAAGGGTAAATTGCTACAATTTGATGAACCTGACCTATACTCCTGGTGGTAGTAACTCTAAATACCAACAGAGAGGGAAGGAGTCTTCACACCAAGCATAAATGTTATCCCCTCTGTACACAGGGTAGATATGGATGAGTACCCTAGACCCTGGCTACCTAAAATGAGGGGGCAATAAAGGCACGGAGTGGCTAGTTTACAAGGTTTCAAGAGGGAGCTTAGTTTAAGAGTGTGGGGGGAAAGAAAGAGAGAGTCCCCAATGAATAGCTGTCATCTTGTCTAGATGGGTCTGGTGAAAGGAGATGGGGATAAGATTTGTAAGATTCAATAGTGAATAATTGTTATCATGACTAATTGCAACTGTCACAATTGTAAAGGTAGAAAGTTTGTAACAAAAACAGGGGAGCGGTTAATCTTACAGTCCAGAAACAAATGACCCTAGGACCATCAAGGGAGAAGAGCACAGGTTGAATGTGAGATCTTATCCAGAAAAACAGCAACCCCAGATATGGAGGCAGAGATGGGGACATGGACAGAGGGAGCAGCTGAGGACTCTAGATCATGGGAAGAGAGGGACTAAGACCTGGTGGCCAGGAGGCTGAGTTGCAGAATGCGCCTCTTGATGAATTATTATATATGCCTGAGTGTTTTAAAAAAAAAAAAAGTGTTAAAGTGAATAGAGAGAAACACTGTTAACTGATGGTACATGGAGGAGAATATAATAATTGTATTGAAACAAGGTGTATGATTTGTTGAATGTAAAACTGATGATCTGCCCTGTAAACATTTATTTACTTAATCCATAATACAAACCTTAAATTAAATTTTAAAAAAATTAACATAAAAGGTGACTCTCCATATTGAATTTACCAGATGGAATAAACAAGAATCAAATTGACTACATCTGTGGGAATACATGGTGAAAAGTTCAATATTATCAGCTAAAACAAGACCAGGGGCACAAACTGTAGAATAGACCATCAATTGCTCATGAGCAAGTTCAGGCTGAAGCTGAAGAAAACCAAAATAAGTCCATGAAAGCCAAAATTTGACCTTGAATATATCCCACCTGAATTTAGAGACCATCTGAAGAACAGATTTAATGCATTATACACTAAAGACTAAAGACCAAAATAGTTGTGGGATGACATAAGGCCATCATACAGGAAGAAAGCAAAAGATCATTAAAATGACAGGAAAGAAAGAATGGACCAAAATGGATGTCAAAAGAGATTTTGAAACTTGCTGTCTAGTGTAGACATGCTAAAGAGAATGGAAGAAATAAGGAAATCAAAAAGCTAAATGAAAATTTCTAAGGGCAGCTTGAAATGACGAAGTCAAGTATTATATTCAAATGAGCAAAGACTTGGAGTTAGAAAACAAAGGGAAGAATATGTTCAGCATTTCTCAAGTTGAAAGAACTGAACAACAACAACAAAAAATTTGAAGCTTCAACTTACTATATTGAAGGACTCCATGGCAAAATGAACTCCTAGTTGTCATCTCTTGGGACAAATCCTAGCCCAAGACCTGTCCCTTCTTCACTTACGGACCTCCCACTCTATCTCCTAGTTTGTGCTCCATCACTAGCAGAAGTCCAGCAAGATATACAGGCTATCGAGTTTCACCCACAAAAGTCCAACTTTTTAAACAGCAAGTCACATATTTAGGGTTGTCTTTGTCTCCGGGTTTCAAATCCATCACCATTAACAGAAAACACATGCTTCAGGATGTCCCAATGCCTGCTAATAAACGGGAGCTCCTCTCCTTTTTAAGCCTAGCAGGATATCTCCAGGCCTGGATCCCAAATTATTCCCTTTTAGCAGCACCCCTTTATGAGGTCTCAAAAGGCAATCCCCATGAACCCTTAGACCCTTCTATTGCTACCCCATTTTTACAGCTCAAGTCCCAACTGCTAGAAGCCCCAGCCCTGCATTTACCTGATCTCACCCGTCCCTTTTTCTTTATGTGTCTGAAAATAAAGGGTTTGCATTAGGAGTTTTAAGGAGCTCTGGTAGTGTAGTGGTTA
>NW_006408715.1:4868405-4869158 GCF_000296735.1 Chrysochloris asiatica | reverse complement strand
AGTAGAAAGCCTCATCTTTCTCCCGCGGAGCGGCTGGTAGTTTCGAACCGCTGACCTTAAGGTTCGCAGCCCGATTCGTAACCACTACGCTAGCAATTATATATTACATATATAATTATGTATATATATCAGCAATTAATAACAGCATATATATATTTGCTGTTGAATCCGTTCCTACTTATAGGGTTTCCAAGGAATGCCGCTGGTAAGTTTAAAGAGCCACCCTTACAGTTAGCAATCCAGTGCTTATGGAATCCTAGTGTGGCGCTGTGGGTTAATGAGTTGGACTGCAAAATTGTTTGAACCCTAATGTCAGTGGTTCAAGCTACCAGCCACTCCTCTGAAATCCTACACAGGGTTGCTAGTAGTCAAACCCGACTCAATAGCACTTAACAACAACATATATAGTAAACTCCATATATACACAGACACACATATGCACACAGACACATATGCACATATATAGTGTATATATGGAGTCCTGATGTGGCCTGTGGATTAATGTGCTGTACTGTAAAGTTGGTTTGAACCACAAGGTCACTGGTTCCTTGGAAACTCTACAGGATCACTATGGGTCAGATCTGATTCCATGATACTTAACAACAGTAACAACATATACATAGTATACTTCATATATATGCATATATGTGAGTGTATATGGTAGCGTAGTGGTTACGAATCGGGCTGCGAACCTTAAGGTTGGCGGTTCGAAACTACCAGTCGCTCCGCGGGAGAAAGATGAGGCTTTCTACT
>NW_006408715.1:4861532-4868305 GCF_000296735.1 Chrysochloris asiatica | reverse complement strand
AAGGTCAGCAGTTCGAAACTACCAGCTGTTCCGTGGGAGAAAGATGAGGCTTTCTGCTCCCATAAAGATTTACAGCCTCAGAAACCCTGTATAGAGTCACAATGAGTCGGAAACGACTCCACGACACATAACCACCACCACCACCAGTGTGGCACTGTAGGATGAACACTAGACTACAAACCATAGGGTCAGCAGTTCAAACCTACCAGCTGCTCCTTAGAAACCCTATACAGGGTTGCTATGAGTAGGATCCAATTTGACAGCACTTAACAACAAATGGGCAGAAAACATGAAAAGAAAATGGAAAGTATATACAATCACTGTACCAAAGAAGAAGTGATCCATGTTCTTACACGTAATCTTACCATAGTGCAAAATATTTAGGAAACATGCCCTGCAGGGAGGAGAAATATAGTCAAATTAAGAGACTTTGGTAATTAGACCATTGTGAAAAGTATAGGCTGAGTGGAGAGAAAGGAGGAGGGGAGTGTCCCTGGGGTATTAACAGGAGAAATTCTTACACCTGGTCCAGATGGAATAAAAGGAGAGCTGGAGAACCAGAAATCGAGAAACCTGAGAATGAAGACCTTGGCTAAGTGTTACAGTCCACTCAAGGCAGACCCCAAGGTAAGAAACACTTAGCTCAGACTCACTGTCGCTCTCTTAATCTTAGCCCTCTTCTGCTGGTGCCCCCATTGGTGGTGTTAAATGCCAATAGACTTGCTTCAGACTCCTAGTGAGCTTGCAGATTGTTTACAAGGATTTAAAAATTGTTGCTGTTGTTAAGTGCCATTGAGTCGCCTCCAACTCATAGTGGCATTGTCTAGAGTTTCCCAGGAGTGACTGGTGAGTTTGAATTGCCGACTTCGCAGTTCAAACTGACTTTGTAGTCAAGTGCTTATCCTAGAGTGCCATACCAAAACTCCTTCCAAGGAGTAACTGGTGGGTTTAAACCACTGACCTTGTAGTTAGCACTCCAGTGCTTATCCTACAGTGTCACACCAGAACTTCCAAAAACCCCCATTGTCTGTGACTTATTGTAAGTCTAAAGTAAATGTCCTCTTTATAAATCCCAATGGTCAGTCTCCACACACCCAGAGCTGGGTAGAGAAAGATGGAAAATGGACCTGAAGAGATAAATGGAAGCTTTCCAAGCCTGTTCATTTAAATCACACACACATAATACCACAAATTTAAAACAAGTGTAAAGAATGAGTGAGTAGTCTAGGACTTCTTGTTGTTAAGTGCCATCGAGTTGGTTCTGATTCATAGCAACCCTACTAGGTCAGGGAATACACAAGATGAGCCTGGAACATCTTGTAGTACTAGAAAATAAAAAGTGTAGAAAAAACAATACCAAAACAAACCACAGTGATGGGATATTTCAAAAGGAACACAAAAACCAATAGAAATACTCAATGGTCAAAGCTGGAACAAATTGAGAAACAAAATTAAGTAAAGTGACCAGGCAGCTCTGTGGATTAGGCACTGGGCTGCTGACGATAAGATTTGTGGTTCAAAACCACCATCTAGAGTCCTCAGCTACTCCCATCTCTGGTGTTGCTGCTTTTCTGGATAAGGTCTCACATTCCATGGAAAAAAGATGAGGCTGTTCGCTTTCATACAGATTTCAATGTCAGTCCCTGTGTGGCACTGTGGGAAAATGTGCTGGACTACAAGGTTGGTGGTTCAAACCCCCCAGCCGCTCCTCAGAAACTGTATACAAGGTAGTTAAGAGTTGGAACCGACTCAACAGCACTTAACAACAGCAACAACAATCCTTATATAGGATTGCTGTGAGTCCGAATTGACTTGATAGCTCTGAATTTAATAAAGAAAGTAGTATTGTTACATAAAGAAAATATTCATAAGTCCATACTGATAAAAAATTTGTTGAATAAATAAATGAGAGATAAAAGAAAAATCTTTTATGCAGAATTCCAAGTAATTTATGTGATGCGCCTCCCCTTGAGGAGGTGAAGCATAGCTCTCCACTCCTTAGTTTGTATATAGTGACATTGTACATAGTGACTTCTTTCCAAAGAGTCTAGTATGGAAAGGGGATGAGCAGTCACTTTACAGTGGAGAAACCTGACACACACTGCCTCAGTCAAGTGATCAAGGTCAACATCAACAGTGACAGGCATGTTGATAACATACAGCCTTCATATGATGAGATGCAAATATCACTTTGCCTTTGTGACCTTTCTCCCCCAAACAGGTACTCCCCATCTAACGATGAGAAAAATATCCAAAAATTCCAATTGAGGGGCATTCTACAAAAATGGGTTTGTTCTTCTTCTTGTTGTTAGCTGCCATCTAGTCATTTCCAACTCATAGTGACCTTTTGTGTAACAGAACAGAACACTGCCCAGTCCCACACCATCCTCATAATCATTGTTACTTTTGAGCCCATTGCTTCTGCCACTGTGTCAATTCATCTCGTTGGGGGTCTTCCTCTTTTTCACTGATCTACCACTTTACCAAGCATGATATCCATCACCAGGGACTAGTCCTTCTAACAACATGTCCGAAGTGTAACCAATGAAGTCTTGCCATCCTGTCTTCAAAAGAACATCTGGCTGTACTTCTTCCAACATTGATTTGTTTGTTCTTCTGGCAGCCCATGGTACTTTAATATTCTTCTCCAATACCATAATTCAAATGCATTGAGTTTTCTACAGTCAGTCTTATTCATTGTCCAATTTTCACACGCATATGAGGTGATTGAAAATACCATGGTTTAAGTCAGATCTACCTTAGTCCTCAAACTGGTATCTTTGCTCTTGAACACATTAAAGAGGTCTTGTGCAGTAGATTTGCCTACTGCAATACATCGTTTGATTTCTTAACTGTTGTTTCTCTGAGTGTTGATTGTGAATCCAAGCAAAATGAAGTGTTTGACAACTTTAATCTTTTCTGTTTATCATGATGTTATTTATTTATCCAGTTGTGAATTTTTTGTTTTCTTTATGTTGAGATGCAATCCAAACTGAAAGCTGTTGTTGTTGTTGTTGTTCATTGCCATTGAGTCTGTTCGGACTCATGTAGCAACTGTGTATAGGAATTTGGAGGAGTGGCTGGTGGGTTTGAACCCCTGACCTTGCAGTTTTAACCAACCTGTGGTCCAGTGCTGATCCTACAGTACCACACCAGGACTTCACTGAAGGCTTTAGATCTACAAAATACCCAATCTAAACTCTTCAAAACTTAAACAAATAATAAATAAGGGGGAATCTGATGCAGACCGTGCAGACCCGGTCAGGAGTTCAAGTCCCTGTGGGCCCAAGCGTTGCTGACCATCCAAACCATAGGCTCTGAGGATCAGATTTTAGCCACCTAGCATACATAGCAAAATGTCCCTTATCTGATTATTCAATTATGCTGGTTAGTAATTCCCTACATTAGCCCTGGATACCCACAGATAAATGTAAAAACCTTCCCTAAAAGCCGAGACTGTAAATTCCAAAAAGGCAAAGTTTTTAACCCCCAAAAAAGCGAAACAGGATATAGAGAAACTCTGTTAACTGATGGTATGTGGAGGGGATTATAATCAATGTAATGAAACAAGGTATATGAATGTTTAATGTGAAACCAATGATGTGCTCTGAAAACTTTCACTCAATCCACAATAAAAACCTTAAAAAAAAAAAAAAAAAAAAAAAAAAAAAAACTCCTCAAAACTATCAAGGTCATCAAAAACAAGGAAAGTCTAAGAAAACCAAGGAAAACCTAAGGAGATGGGATGAGTAAATGTAATCTGATCTTCTGGATGAGATCCTGGGGGCAGAAAAAGAACATTAGGTAGAACTAAAAAAACCTGAATAATATATTGTTGTTGTTGTTAAGTGCCTTTGAGTCAGTTCCAACCCACAGCAACTCTGTGTAGGGTTTCCGAGGAGCAGCTGGTGACCTTGAACTACTGACCTTGCAGTTCAAATGGGTTTGCAGTATGGTGCCTTAACCCACAGTGCCATACTAGGACTCTAAAGAATAATATATGGACTTTGGTTAATAATAATGTACCAATATAGATTCTTGATTGTGATAAATGAACCATATTAACCAGAGAAAACTCATTGTGGAAGAGATGGGAACTCTCTCTAATATCTTCACAATTATTTGCAAATACAAAAATGTCCTAAAAAAGAAAGTTAAAAAAAAGATGAGTCAGTACAAATGAAGAGAGTAAGATGAAACCAAAGATGAGACTGCTGTGCACATCAAAATAGTTTGATAACCCATGCTATTGGTTCAAATAGTTTGTAATATTGAAAATTATAGTCACTCCACTACTGACCACAAATGCTATCACTTAACTCACTTTATAAATAATCCACTTGAATCCATAGTGGGGATTTGGAAGCATTAGTGCAAAAACTCTATCCTCACAGACACATCTTAGCTGCAGGCACAGATCCTCCTACACCTACACAAATATATCTCTTAAGAAGAATCACACACAGTTCTTGCACAGACACACAAGGTTCTGTGACAAAGGAAAAACAGGAGCCAAGGATTGTTGCCATATTTAGTCCTGCAACTCTGGCTACATCTTTCAACTTTTTGTCATCTAATTTTTCACCTGTAAAATTATAAGATAGGAGAAAATTACTTCCTGCCCTTTCACCTTTAAAATTCTCTTTCTAATTGTAGCAGAGTGATCTAGTCGAGTGAAAGTTCTCTTTCCAAGCTCTTTTTCAACAATTAAGAAGGTAAAATGCAAGGTCAACACCCCATGCTTCAGGACTAAGAGTGTAATGGCTCAAGGAGTACAGCTCTATGTGTATTTTCCTCCAAGACTCCAGGACATAAATTCTGAAAGCACACTTACTACATACTTGAATTTGTGTCTATGATCTGAAAATTGAAGTAATAAAGTACCTAACATTTGCTTGAATTTTTTTTTTTTTTTTTTTTGCTTCCTATGTCCAGAATCAAACCTTCAGGTTTTCTTGTGCCTGCTAATTCCAGGTAATAAAGAAAGAATTTAACTTGGACTTTCAGTCCCATATCCCAATGCCTTACAAAAACTTAAAGACAGACCCTATCTATTTTCTTTTCTCCACCAAACTTGACCTTTGGAAGTTCTTCCGGAGACTTTCATGACCTTACATTTAAAATGGTAATCATTAGGTAGAACTAAAAAAACCTGAATAATATATTGTTGTTGTTGTTAAGTATCTTCAAGTCAATTCCAATCCACAGCAACTCTTTATAGGGTTTCCGAGGAACAGCTGGTGAGCTTGAACCACCGTTCCATTCTCTGAGCTCAGGCTTCTGTCATCTGCACCATGAGGAGGTTAGAATAGGTGTTTTCTAAGAATAATTAAAATGTCTCTGGACCTCTCAGCTATTTGTTCTTTGAGTTTGCTATATAACTTCCCAGCTAATGGTGCCCTCCAATTTCTAAAATTCTAAGATGCAATATCTGATTTTATTTTTATCATTTTTGCATTCAGTGCCTCCATGTGACTCATAAAATGTCTAGTTGAATAAAATGGAAGCTATATTTGTGTCTTAAAAATGCATTATTTATTTTTTAACAAAAGACATTTCATCACAGCCTCCTTTATTTTACTTATCCAACCAACTAGTTTTTAACTTCAGTAAACCATTGAAATTAATCAGGACCTTAAACAGTGGTTGTAAAACTTGGAGCTTATGAAACTATTTGAAAATCTGATGAAAATTATGGAGCATCTACACAGACATAATATACTTCTGGTTTGGCACTCTAGGATAAGCACTCGACCTCAAGGTTGGTTTGAACCACAAGGTCAGTGGTTCAAACTGACCAGCTACTCCTTGGAAATCCTATACATAATACACGCACACAAAAAGATTTATGAAATTTCTTCCCAAGTCCCATGTCTCCTTCCACGGATCAGTTTAAGAAATACTGACTGATCTAAAGACTGACACTGTTTACCCAGAGAAGGTACTAAAAGTCTGTTTGTGCAATGAGTACACTGTGAAGTGCTTCATAGGGGGTCAGGTGAGGGTAGGAGATGTGTAAAGTAAGTGATCAGTTCTCTGAATATGAGAAGGAACAAGTTCATGCTCTGCGCGTCTCAGAAAAAGTAAGGGTATTTATCTGTATGACAACAATCCATAGTGCTTAAATTCACCACCCACTCTATCAAATTCTGCCAGGCCCCTTAGAAATCACCATAGTGCAAGATAGCATAGTTGTCACCTTGGTGCAGTCTGTGTTTAGATACATTTCCTTAGAAATATTGATTACAAAAACAAAAATCAGCTCTTTGAAATGACAGTCAGTGTTGCGTGTATGTTCATGTTTTATGAATTTAAACTCATAATTACATCAAACTTTAAAGGACTGACATTTTAATTTATGAAAGAAATAAAATTCTGAGCAGATTCAGTAAAGAAATAACATTAAAAATCTAAATTCTTCTAAGATTACTGGCTTAAGTATTTGTTCCAGATATGCTCTTTACATGAAAATATATGTCGCTCTGCAGGAGAAAGATGAGACTTTCTGCTCCCGCCAATTTAAATACTCAGAAATCCAGTATAGGGTTTCTATAAGTCAACTTGGAAGATTCGGACTACTCACCTTGCTACCAAGGCTCCTTTATATGTGTGTGTACGTATGTTGTTATTAAATGCTATGGAGTCAATTTAGCGAGCCTGTATAGGATGTCTTAGGCTCTAAATGCGGGAGAAAGATGAGGCTTTCTACTCCCGTAAAGATTTACACCCTCGGAAACCCTGTACAGGGTCGCTATGGGTCGGAACCGACTCGA
>NW_006408715.1:4852496-4859372 GCF_000296735.1 Chrysochloris asiatica | reverse complement strand
ATATATATATATATATACACACATATATATATATGTTGTTGTTAAGTGCTGTAGAGTCGGTTCCGACCCATAGCGACCCTACATAGGGTTTCTGAGGAGCTACTGGTGATCTTGAACTGCCAACCTTGCGGTTCAAACCAGTTGTGCAGTCCAGTGCCTTAACCCATAGTGCCACCCCAGGACTCCACAATATATACATATATATATATACACACATACATACATATGTGTGTGTGTGTATACAGATAATACATATATCGTATATACACCACACACACACACACACACACATATATATGTATAAACTTGTATTGTTTAAGAATTTATATGCCACATTGTCTGAGAATAATTTCATTAAGAAATTATACATTGAGTACCAAACATCCAATCATGTATCTATTACTGTGATAGCTGCTGGAATAGAATTAGCCAATCTGAAGAAATGTATTAAAATCATTATTTCCAGAAGGTTGTGATTAAAAATAAAACTTTGTCTTCTAGAGTTATAGCAGATCTGATTTTTAAAATGCTGTTTTGAGATGAGTTATAAACTGTCAGAATTCATGGTTATGAAAAGGGATCTCTAGATATTTCTAATGACTTGCAATTTGTGTTTAATCTAACAAACCACACTTACTATTGAATTTGTGTGTGTGCAAATATAAAGATTTATTGTCCCTGGAGGTAATTATTGACCTCAACATCTTATCAGTCAATATTTACTTCTTGGGCCAATAAATCTTGATATAACCTCATGAAAGTCAATATCTGTTTAATAGTATACATGGAAATCTGTAATAGTTTGATTACAGGCTTCAATGTCATACTGACTGGTGCATCTCTTTACATCTAAGGGGCCTTGAATTATTCTTTCTTTTCAACATAGACAGAACATCTGTGATTATTGTGATTCACTTGTTTTCAATTTAACAGTGCATTTGAAAATTTTGATATAATTTAAAAGTCTCTTTTACAAATAAATTTTTTCTCTTCAACTTGAAATTCCCCTTGAAGACTGAGACTGTGATGGTTAATTTTATGTGTCAGCTTAACTAGGGTACAGTGTAGACTTGTTTAGTCCAATACTACTTTTGGTGTTACTGTGAAGGAATTTAGTAGATGTGATTAACATTTGCAATCAGTTGACTTTAAGTAAAGGGGATTATCCTCAATAATGTGGAGAGGCCTGATCCAGTAATTGAGGGTCTGGGTCTTCATTGTGTATTCTAGACAAAGAAAGTCTCTGCTATCTAGCAGGATTGATGTCATCACTAAGGAAGGAACTTGACTGGTGAGCTCTGCAGCTTTCCTGATACATAATTAGGGAAGAGCCAGCCCCTCTCCTGATAGATTCAGGAACCAGGATATAAAGCAACATGGCATGGTAGAACCTTGCCTTCTCCCCTATCCTGACAGCTCATCTTGTGTTTTGGAGTAATGTTAATTCCTATCATGGCACTGGATGGACTAAAAAGTGGGAAGGAAGAACTAGAGTCTAACTCTTGAAGTAGACTAGAAGTCATGGCTATAGGTACTGGATTGGAGTCAGTTTACATGGAGATTTTCAGGAAAGAAACTCTTTTCTGCTGCACAGATGTGTACAGCACATGACAACAGTAACAACTGTTTCATAAGATCAGTGTTAGGCAGGACACATTTTACTTTTATATTTATGAGGCAAACTTCTGTATTGTTCCATCTACCTAAGCATAATAACTGACACCATCAACAACTCTTCCCATTTGAATAACAATTGGAGGCACTAAAGCATGGTTAGAAACAATTGGATGGCTGCCCTAGCAGACAGGATAGTGCCATTTGTAAGTGTAACCTAGGAGGCACACATTGCCAAGCATAAAAAGTTTAATAAAGTCAGTAGGTATACAACAGTGTCACTTCCTAATCTTTTCCTGTGACTGGGGAACTCTTGTTATTCTAAAGAAAAAACAAAGATATTCACAAAAATAATGTCTACAAGTTGATTCCCAACCCTTGCTACAATATTAAGTCTGAAATCTGCAGCCCTGGGCATATCCAGGGCTTATAGAGATCAGAGGTGAGCATTTGACTGCAGATCAAGAGATCTCTGGCTCATACCTGGGTGTTTCCTCATTTACCCTTACTTTTTAAGGAGCTCTGGTGACCCTATGGGTTAAGCTAGCTGCAAGGCCAGCAGTTCAAATTCACCAGCTAATCCTTGAGAGAAAGATGAGGCTATCTGCGCCTGTAAAGATTTAGTCTCAGGAATCCCATATAGGTTTATTATAAGTTGGAGTCAAACTTGTTGGTAATGGGTTTGATTTTGGTTTTTCAGTGACATAATTGTAGGCAAATGGTCTAGCCACTACACCAGTTTGAGGCAAACACTAAG
The DNA here is from genome assembly GCF_000296735.1 of Chrysochloris asiatica. NCBI lineage: Eukaryota > Metazoa > Chordata > Mammalia > Afrosoricida > Chrysochloridae > Chrysochloris > Chrysochloris asiatica. The sequence goes on along the minus strand of NW_006408715.1, from coordinate 4,857,001 downwards.
CTTGTGCAATTTCTTTGATGTGGCTATACTAGTGTTGTATTTCTCTCTTCCTATGTGTGGCTTTGTGGATTAATGCACCACACTGCAAAGCCATTTGAACTACAAGGTTGGTGGTTCAAGTTCACCAGCTGCTCCTTGGAAACCCTATACAGGGTTGCTATGGGTCAGAACTGACTTGACGGCACTTAACAACAGAAACAACATTTAAGTATCAAAGAACATTGTATCTCACTTGAAAAAGTACAGTATACTGCCTAAACAGAGATGGATATTCTATGATTTGATTGTTTTATGTCTACATATCCTATATCTTGACCAAGTGAACAGGTATTTGAAATGAGACAGACCATGTTTCTGCCTTGACTCTGAGTTCTACCCTAATAATTATGCTTGTGTTTTGGAAATGGTCAGCTAACAACACCAAAAACTATCCATCTTCAATCACTGACCAAGAAAAAGTTCCAAAGTCAAACATCAGCTGGAAAATTGATGCTTATTGATTTTTAGGATTCTCAAGAGCCAGTATTGGAACACTATCAGGAAAAAGGTTCAGCAATCAACAGTGCACATTACAGTAAGATGTTCACTAAACTCCGGATCAGATACAGAAGACTGCTGCTACCCAAGGGCATTGTGATCTTGCATGACAATGCTCGATCTCACACCTCTGCCCACACTCTTGACACACTATAAAAATCTTAGTTTTGAGTCATTAAAGCATCCTTCCTAAAGTCCTGATGTTGCTCCATCGGACTTTCACCTGTTTGGTCCCCTGAAAGCAGCATTGATGACTTTGTTTTACAAATTGTGATTAGGCAGTTTCAGTGGGTATAGTTGCTATTTTGGAGTCCTGGTGTGGTGCCGTAGGATAAGCACTGGAATGTTAACCAGAAGGACCTCAGTTCAGACCTACCAGCTGCTCCTTGGAAACCCTATACAGCATCACTATGAATCATTACTGACTCAGTGGCACTTCACAACAGTTGGTATTTTATAAAGAAATCTTAAAAACAGTTGTATAAAATTAATACCCCAAATTATTATTATTTTTTTTAACTTCAATCCAAATATGTAATGAACACAATAACTACTACATGTACTTTGGTTATATAAACAATTTTTTTTAAATCCACAACCTCAAGGATCTTAACATATAATTTAATGGGGGGCAGATGGAAAGTTTGTGTGACTGGATAAATCAATGAATTAAGTGATAAATCAAGCCACAAAAGATATGAGATGTTACACAATAGTGCAGGGTTAAGTATCTAATGAGTGTTGAGGCATCTTAATTCATTCACTATTGCTAGTTTTCCTATTATTAACATAAAGCTATTCAAAGGTCTCTAAACTGGATTAATTGATCTGCTAAATTGGACTAAAGTTATCAGATAGCACTCTGATTCATTCTCCACACACTCCGTCAAAATATTTCGAGTTCACAAACTTAAACCTCATCAAAATCTTTTGAGTTGATAAACTTAAACCTAATTTCAACTACCCTCATCCCATTGCATCCAAATTTAAATTCTTCAGTTGCCTAACTACCTCACCTCTGTAACTCCATTTCACACCATGCTGTTCTGCACACTTTCTTCTTGCTATGCTTCTCCTATCCCAGTTTTTTGGGTTTTTTTGTTTTTTTTTATACAAGTTGTTCTCACTGCTTACCGTTCTTCTCTTTCTAGTTAACTATTGATTAGTTTTGAGCCAGTCTCATTCCTCAGGGAGGCCCTTCCTGAATTCCCTGATTCTTTAAGTTCTTAACACAGAGTCTCATAGCATTGCATACTTCTCCCTCAAAACTCATATTCCTGGTGAAATATTACATTGTATACAGTTATTTATAAATATTTATAGTCCTGGTATAGCACTGTAGTGAGAACTGGACTACTAACTGCAATGTTGGTAGTTCAAATCTACCAGCCACTCCCTGGACACCCTAGACACCCTATACAGAGTCTCTGTGAGTTGGAACCAACTCAACAGCTAACAGAAGTAACATAGTACTTAATATGGAATTTATAAGATTCATAATGTTATCTTCCCCACAAGCCTATTATCTCCTTGAGATTATTCATTGTTCTGTCACCAGCACTGGGCATCGCACTCAGAAGTTCAGGTATGAATAGATCATTGTAGGCTGTAGTGACTCCGGAGACCAAGGACTAAAGAAATGTCTTCTTGACCCTTGAAAAAGACAGACTTTTATTGGCAGGTGATTTCAGGAAGTAATAACTTTGTAAACAAAGACTCATAAACATGTAAAACAATGATCCCTTTAGAAGATAATAATAAAATTATAATGGAAATGAGTGAAAAGATAATTATGGTAGTTTGTGCTTTCCAAAGAGGAGTACAATGACATGTCTCATTCATATACTCTTTTGCATTGTTCACTAGAGTTGTCTTGTGTTGTTCTCACCATTGTTTGTGGGTATTTGAATGCAAATGATTTGTTTCAAGGGACTCCACTTAAGACTTTGACCTGAGGAGCTTCATCCACACTTGGACCTGATCTATATGATACCAACCTAGACTTGATGTTGGGTCAGTGAGACTCCAGAGGTCTTTGTTAAAAGTAGGAGCATTTTGCAAGTGAGAAGGATGGAAATAGTTGTGTCCAGGGGAATATGGAATGATTTTATGTTAGAAGAGCACATGAACCCCACTGATTGATTGAAATAATGTTAACATCACAATGTCAAAAGAACATGTGGACAGGGAGACATTGTGCTTTAGAAAATATAATCTTTAGAAAACGTAATTTGCTCTAATCCCTGGACACAACTATTTATTTCACTCGCACTTAAAAAATGATCCTTCAATCTACAAAGACCTTCAAAGTACAACTAAAATGAGGTTTTGAGTCTTCTGAGACTAGTTTCTAACAGGTCGTGCATCTTCAAACTTTCATGGAATGCTTGTTCCCAATACACACCCTTTTACTAAACTTTATCTTGGAACCCACTTCCTGGCTGCAAAAAGCCTGAGCCAAAAGGAGAGACCACACTTTAGTCAACACTCCCAGATGAGTATAAGCTTTGGTTTATCCCAGGTACCTGATGTATGAGTGAGTAAGCCTCTAGAAGATTTCAACCATTTCCCAGCATACGCTTCAGTCATCCAAAATGGCAGAGACAAGTCTGAATTCTAGACCCACAGATTCCATGAGCATAATTAAATGGTTGTTCTTCTATGGCACTAAGTTTGGGGTAGTTTTTATACAGCAGTGAATAATTTCAACAATAAAACTATATTGTGGGAGTTTCGTTTACTAGGTTGATGTTATTTTTGTTGTTAGGTGACATCAAGTTGGTCCTGACTCATAGTATCTCTATGCACAACAGAATGAAACACTGCTTGGTCCTATGCCACACTCACAATTTTGTTATGTTTGTGACCATTGTGGCTACCTCTCATTGGAGGTTTACCTGTTTTTCACTGACCCTCCAATTTACTAAGCATGATGTCCTTCTCCAAGGACTGGCCCCTCCTAAAAACAAGACCAAAGTACAAGAGAGAAAGTCTCACCACCCTCACTTCTAAGGATGTCCTCTCTTCCATGACAGACTTGTTTGTTTTTTCTAGCAGTCCATGGTACTTTCCATATTCTTCTACATCACCATAGTTAAAGTGCATCAACTTCTATGGTCCTCCTTATTCACTGTCCAACTTTAACATGCATGTGAGGCAATTGAAAATACCATGGCTTGGGTGTGGTGCACTTTAATCCTCAAAGTGACATCTTTGTTTACCAGGTTAAGGATGACAAATTTTATTCTATATGTCAATGGTTTTCTAACTCTTACGCACAAAATCTCCCTCAGTAGCCTTGACAGAGGGCAGGGTTGGGAAGGGACGACAGAATACCTGGGGTGTATAGGTATCTGCATAATATACTCACCTCCTTTATATGTCAGACTTCCAAGTAGGCCTTTATTTAAGTTAAGCTACCAAAAATAATAGAATAGAGGTATTTTTGCTGCCAATAAATAAGTAGCTCTTTGTCTATAAAGTCATTCTGATAAGCTAGAAGACGTTCTCAAAGCTTCAGTGATTGTATGGAAGATTAAATGTCTCCTCTGGTATGCGGTACATGTTGTTGTTGTTAAGTACTGTCAAGTCAGTTTGAACTCACAGCAACCCTGTATGGGATTTCTGAGGAGTCCATTGTTACCATCTGCAATTTCTCTGTTATGAGGCTTTCCTCATTTATGGGTTGTGCTACTAATCTCTTAATTCTCACTTCTCTGAAACCCAATTGTCAGGCCTGTTGTTGGTGCTAAGTGCCAACAGGCCAGTTTTAATTAATAGTAACCCTGAATACTGTTTCCAAAGAGCAGCTGGTAGGTTTGAACAGTTGACAGTGCACTTAGCAGTCCAGTGCTAATCCTACAACACCATACCTGGATTTTCAAACTATAATAGCCACCAGATATACATATATATGTGTGTGTGTGTGTGTGTGTGTGTGTGTGTGTGTGTGTGTGATTGTTGTTGTT